>NC_080192.1:135628445-135932599 GCF_030028045.1 Hippopotamus amphibius kiboko | reverse complement strand
ATGTCCAGAAGCCCTACCTGGACATTGAGAGAAGTGTATGCCAACATCTCTTGTCTGCCCTGCTGAGATGAAATCGTCACTAGTTTCCCTCCCTCCTCTCTTGGCCTCCTCCTCCTCCAAACTTTTTCCACATAGCAATTAGAATAATCATAAATCTCCTTTGCTAAAAGACACGCAGTGGTTTCTCAGTCCAGTCTACTTAAAATCTTAACAAATAAAATGCTATTGCATATAACATTTTTGATGCTAATATTCTTGCCATATGTCATGCTCCTATGTTGACTTCTGCTATCAATATATGATGATTAATGTATTGTTAACTTTTATATTTCAGGAACCTATTTTTTCGTATCTCATATTTAACGCTAATGGATGTAAAACTTGTGTTCGTTATGGAAGGGGAACCCCCAAAACTGAAAGCTGAGGTCATAAGTAAGAGAAATCAGATTCGGTACGGACCGTCTGAAAAAACAAGGGCTCAGAAAACAGGGAGATCACATTTTAAATCAGTCTTAAAGGAGGTGAGCATTTAGACCTGACTCAATAATTATGATTTGAATTAGTACATTTTACTCTGATAAAATTTGTTGTTCAATATCTTTAATGCTTGTTAATGTTACTGTGATTAGAAGGCCAGTGTGAATAGAGAAGAGAATTTTTGTTTTGGAGTGAAACTCACCTGAGTTCAAATTCTGACTCTGGCATCTAGAAACTCTGGGACAGTGGGGAAGATTTTTAACCTATCTCTGCCTCATTTCCTGCTCTGTAAAATGAGGATAGTAACACTTTGCAGGGATATGGTGAAAATTAGAGAAAATGTATCTAAAGCAACTGGTACGTAATCAGGACTTAATATGTTACGCTTTATGACATCTTCAGCACTCAAAGAATTCCCAGAATAGAAGATCATTGGATATTAGGAGGTTTATCTTTGTACAATTTAGTATGTAAAATCAAAGACATTTCTTTGTTTGTATAATACTTATAAATGCATGTAATACATATTTAATATGTATTGTTCTTCTAATGGTGAGGTTAAACATTAATTCATACTTTACTCATTCAGGATTAAATGATAATTCATAGATAGAATACATATTTGGCTTCCCTTAGGGCTTTGTAATTTTAAAAAGTACTTAGTTATATTTTAATATTATATATTTTTATAAAAATTTAAAAAGATAAATCTATAGTAAGATAAAGTATATAAGTAAAAGGTAGGAAGCTATTATTATTTTGTCTCTCTTTAAATGTATATATATTTTTTAAGTTGCTGTAATCATGCACAAATAATTTTTATCTTGGACTTTTCACTTAACGTGGCATACCCATATGTCCCTGTTGCCATATTCTATTCAAAATCATTACTTGTAATGATTGTACAACATGTACAAAGGTATGAAATCATTCCCCATGATTGTATTGTATATTGTTTGCTTTTTTGTTCTTCTCTATTATACATGAAATTATGATGAACACTTTTTTGTGAGCATAGCTTTTTCTGGTGATTTTAAGATAAAATGACCCAAAGTGGGATTGATAGACCAAAGTTTAGGAATGATTTTATAACTCTTGCCAATTACTTTCTCTTTGTACTATTTAATATGCAAGATCAAAGACATTTCTTTGTTTATGTAATGCATATAAATGCATATAGTACATATTTAATATGTACTATATTCTTTTATGTTCTTTTAATGGTGAGGTTAAACATTTAACTTAGTTTTAGTCCCTATATGGGAAATGGCCATAGTATCCTTCCTCCACTTATCTTTTGAAGTTTTACTTTTTCTTTTGTTCAGGTTCTTAATATACTAAGGATATAAACCTTTTATCATATTTGCTTTCAGTTCATATCCCTGCTTTTCTTTTTAACATTGTTTAAAATTTTAGTTTCTTTTAAAAGGCATTGCTTAAATTAGTAAGCATTTTTCTCCAGAAATTCTGTTTTCTATTTTTATGTGATTTAAAAAAAAATGATTTTCAATTAGTGACTATTCTACCTTAATGACTATCAGTAATTGAAGAACATATCTTTACTGGAATCTAATTATCTCTTGTGTAATCTGTTCCTGGAAATATCTGTGGTTCACATACTTAAGGCATTAAATACCCAGTATAAAGCAAAAAGATGTTTTGTCTTTTTGAGAAAATTGCTCTGTTTCTGTTTCTTTATTTTGCTAATTGTGGTGTTCTCAGGCATTTTGCATTGGTTCAGTGTTGCCTGCCCATTAATTATTATCATATTTCTGTACACTCAGTTACAGGGCCTTACGTTCTCCTAATCCACTGCCACTTTTAGTTACAAGCATGAAAAGCACAAATTAGCCCTCCAGCACAACCTCCACCCCACATCATAGAGACAGAGTAGAGAAAATTACAGCCAACCTCATCACAAATTCTGTGCTGGTTTTTGAAGAGTTGGGATAGAATCTGAAATAACTTTTAAATTCTTGTTTTTTATGAAAGGATACTTCTTATCCAGGCGTAAAGTAGAAACAACTGTGGTGTTGCAGTAAAGCAGAACCTATAGCAAAACTGTCTCCCTAAAGTCACCCAGCCAGAGTCCTGAAAAGTACCTTTTTTTTTGCCATAGTACTTTGTCTTTCTGAACCTTGTCCACCTTGGGCAACATCTGGCAGAGGTTTTTAGTACATAATGTAGCATGCAAACAATTAATCAGTTAAAGCAAATATTTATTCTGTCTCTAGAAACTGCAAGTAAATAGCCTTTTTTCCTCACCATACCCAGTATTCCCCAATGATAGAATGAGAGTATGACATATGACCAGAAAGAATGCACTAGGTGGTAAAGCTAAACTATAAGCTACTCAGCTGGGTTAGATTCATAACCCCAAAGAAAATTACAGCAGATTATTTATACATCAGCAAATTGATATAAACATCCTGCGCAGACATATGACTTCCTAGGAGCACCCCAATAACGGACCCCTGTGTGGTTCTCCACAATATGAGAGTTTCATTGTACAGGGGAGGTGATAATAAGTGAACTTGAAGGTCTCAAGCCAAAACTGTGTAATAGCATGTTCTTTGGAAGAGCTCATATTGGGTTTATCATCATGTGAGAAGAACTGTTGTAGTTTTACAAATGTAAATGTTAATGTGATTAATTATTTTTATTTAAAGATATTGCCGGACTTGAGATAATAACTTTGAACAAAACAATGGAAATTGAGTATTCTTTACTTTTGAAAATAATTTTTAATTAATTTTTAATTGAATATGGATTCCTTTCTAATTGACATTAAAATTTTTAGCTTTTCATTACAGAAAATTTTAAATCAATACAAAAGTAACCCATCATCGATCTTTAACAGTTATCAATTCTTGACCAGTTTTGTTTCACCTATATTCCCACCCCACCCACTCCTATACTCCCACATTATTTTGAAGCAAATCCCAGACATAATATTGTTTTACTCTTAGGATTTCAGTACCTTTCTCTAAAAGATAGGGACTCTTAAAAAATAAAAACATGACCACAATACAGTCTTTATTATTGCACCTGAAAGTTTAGCAATCATTCCTCAATGCCATAAAGTATACAGTGCTCAAATTTCCAGTTGTTTCTTAAATATAATAAGTTGTAAAACACGTGAATAACGCTGTTAACATTAGTGACATGGAAGTAAGTTAAACACTCAAAAAAGCAGTGATAAAAATGTTCTTAGATTTGTTGCACCTACTTTTTCTTTTCAGTGTCTTGATATGCTGGAATGCTTAGGAATTCCCTGGGTCCAAGCTGCTGGGGAAGCTGAAGCCATGTGTGCTTACCTCAGTGCCAGTGGTTATGTAGATGGTTGCCTCACCAATGATGGAGATGCTTTCCTTTATGGGGCCCAGACTGTTTATAGGAATTTCACTATGAATACCAAGGTATTCTTTCTTTCTCTTTTTCACCATTTATTTTACAATCTACTTTTTTTCAAAGGGATTATTACATGATTAAGTAAACTAAAATGTATAAAATGCTTACTGTAATGCTTAGCACATAGCAATTGCTAAATAAAATGCTTACTGTTATTAAAAACATCAGTGCCACATGGTTCATTCTTTTTGAAATGTGGATTTCTCTCCCAAGGGCTTGACTTGTTTCACATGGTTTAATTCTAAATCAGTTTCAATTATATATTATAAAATTGCATATGATATATATTACCTTGACCCAGAATTTCCACTTTTAGCAAGCCCCAAAACACCTCCAAATATGCAAGGAGAGATATACAAGGATGTTAATTGGAGCATCATCAGTAATTACAAAAATTTGGCAAACAACCCAAATGCCCGTTGATAGGGAATGGCTAAATACAGCCATGGTTCTCATGGAGGGAGGTACTACACAGGACAGTTTGGTTATAATTATTCAAGGTTGGGCAAGGAAGACTATGGACATTTGTGGATTGGAGGCAAGGAAAGTAAACCTCTTGCCAAAAAATTCTGTTATCTTTCTGAAAATGCTCCCAGTGTCCCCATTGAGAAACACTGCCTTAGAGTCCATCTACTCTAATAGTAAGCAGTCATTAAAAACGTGTGTATTGTTGATATTAAAAATATCCAGATATATTAGTAGGCAAGAAATATTGCAAAATAGTATTTTTATATAATCCTATTTTTACTTAAAAATAGAATAATAGATATTTGTATATATGTGTCAAAATGTTTTTTAGAAGAATATCCATGATGCTGTTAATGATAAACTTCAGATGATGCAATTACAGGGAATGTTTACTTTCTATAATATACATTTTACAGTGTTTAATTGTGTAAGGTGAAAATCTACTTTTGTAGATACCAAAAAACAATAAAGAGGAAAAAAATCACTAATATAGTTAATATTTTAAACCTATTTTTGAAACTGTGACTTTATTTCCAGATATTGAAGTGTTAGATTCTATGAGGATTCTGGTGATCAGGATAATTTTAAACTTTTAGAAATAAACATTTAGAGGCAGCTTTGATAAATTATTTTTTATAATGTTGTTTTTGCTTATTTTTTTGAAGATGAAACTAAATCTGTACTTTTTTCTAGGACCCACATGTTGACTGTTATACAATGTCATCCATCAAGAGTAAACTGGGTTTGGATAGAGATGCTCTGGTTGGGCTAGCAATACTCCTGGGCTGTGATTATCTTCCAAAGGTACACTGAAATTGTCACATTTATTTACTATTCACAGTAGCTTTTTTGATACCATACATGCTGAATAAATATGAATATAATATGCTTTTATGTAACGAAGACCCTAATTTAGAATATACATGTAATAAACTATTCAATAACTAAAATAATCAGCATTTCAAGTGGCATTAAAAAGCTGTCCCGTTGTGACACTGAATGTTATAAACGAGAACAGAATCATAACTAGTACCACAGCTTGAGTTTCAGTAAACCATTACTCTAAGAGATTCACAGTCACGTTTGACTATCCTTTTAGAGAAATGTAGGCGTTACTGTTTCCTTGTCTCGCGCGAGTATTAGTTTCTATCACTGTTCCTCTGAGTTGGGGGTTTTGAATCTCCATTGTAGCTCTAATTGTGCACATGCTCGATGTTATTGTTACTGTTGCTAGGCAACATGGTTATTGGGTTAAGCCATTCATCCTTCCATGCCTCTTAGCATTGCATTGTTTTGCTCATTAACACCTTTAATTTTGTCTTAAGTTACGTAGAATAGTACTCTGTAACAGGTATGATAGGTGAGGGATGACTTAGGAATTACAATGATAACCTCATTTACAAATATGATATTTAAAAATATAAAATGACTTGTAGCTCCTACTATTTTTATGTAATCCTACTGTTATATCCCTACTGATCATCTTTGTATCTAAATCCCTCATTATACTACAGACTCTATCCCTAAGAGAAGTCTAAAGAAGGATGATATAGAATTTTTTTTCACTAGAGCTTAGAAGAGGAAAAAAATAATAGGATAGTAAATTTATTAACTCTAATTTCTAGTCTGTTTCACCAGTGACCAAATAGAGAAGTAAACAGTTTTTTTTAACTAGTAAGATAAGAAAACAGGAGGAAAAAAACTGTTAAATAACAAAAAAAATAATTATTATAGTTCTCATTCTAAAATAGAAGATTCCTATTTTCCATATGTAATTCTATCATAATTAAAATCTAAAAACAGCCCAATGTTGACTATAAGAAAAAAATTGCAAACTTGAACTCACAGAAACCAATTTTAGCTGCAGTGGTATTACATTATAACTAGCCTTACCTATTTTGATTTTTTTGTATCCTTACAACCAAAACTGCTATCTATTTATATCATTGTACTTAATGATCTTTAAGACTCTACTATCTTGATTTGCCTAACTAAATGCTAATACATGAAGGGTGACTTATGAAATATATAGCAACTGATTTGCTAAAGACATAGGCTATAGAGATGGAACAAGCTTCTCGATACTCTCTGTTGTGCTGTGTGTTACAGTTTTAGCTGAATCCTGAGCGTAGGTGGGTTGAGAAGGGAATTCAATTTAGAGGGGAGACCCAGGCACTCAGGGTATGTGGTCAGTGGCTATTTACTAACCAGTATGTCTGTCCTGATGCAAATTGGCTAAAGAGCAGCCTTGCTTACAAAGATATATTAATAAACTTTTATAGGAACTGGAAGACTCAATTTAAACCAGAAGTTGTCATGTGAATATACATTTATTTATATATATTTTTTGTGTTGTAAACTTAATGCTTGTTTTAATTTTCTTAAGTTATTAATTTCAAGAGTTAACTTGGAATTCTCCTTTGTTCTCTTTGGATGTCTGGATCTTTAAATATTACATGTTCACATAATCAAATGAACATGCCTTTTCCTGATAACAAATATAACATAAAGTTAGATCAAATGAAAATATTATCAAAATAATTAACATAGAAAATGAAAGCCCCCTAAAATTCTGTTCTTTCCTCTCCTAAAACAAACGCCGTCAGTGGTTTGGTATATAACACTCTGACTCTGGTTTGCATAAGTTAACAATGTAATTGTTATTTAACTTACAAATGTAAATCATACTGTATGCTATTCTGCAATTTTCATTTTACACATAACAATGTGTTTTGCACACATAGAGTTACCATATTCTTTGAGCTGCTCAATCTTACTTGAATGGACATATCACCCTTTCTTTATCTATTCCCTAGTTATTAACATTTGAATTTCTTTTCCCACTTTCTGAAAGGGAGTTCCTGGAGTTGGAAAAGAGCAAGCATTAAAACTGATAAAGATTTTGAAAGGGCAAAATTTACTTCAGAGGTAACTAAAAATTACTTTTTCTTGTGTCATTACTCTTTTATTCTTGTTTAACTTAACAGTGAATACAAAAAGTATTGTGCTTTCCAAAAAAAGTTTTGTATTTTTAAGCCGATCTATATTTTTATTTAAATTCAGTTATTTTATTTATTCAGAGGTTTTCCAAAGAAAGCTGAAAAGTATATGTCCTAAGCCATACTTTGTTTTTTTCAATATCATTAGCTCACTACAAACACAAGTAGTAAGATGTCAAATGCATTTATTTATAACCATGGACCTTGCCACAGGCTATTTTAGACTATTTTATCAACAGGTAAACTAACATTAATTTTATATTTTAAATTATTTTTATATAAATACTTTGATATTATATTTTTCTATAAATGAAATGCCTGACATGTTGCAAATATTTAGTAACACTTGATCACAAATTTTACTTGACTGCCTTTTGTTCTATAGCCACAAATTTAGTCATATGTTAATTCTTATGAATTAACTGTTCAATTTGAGGATTCGAGACAACAAAGATACAGAGTATATTAAAGTTTAGAAACTGTGCTGTTTAGTTTTGAAAACACGTCAATTATATTTGCTTGATGAGGGCAATGTTTTATAAAAATCAATATTGATGATAATAAAGTATAGAATGAATAAGGAGGAAAGGAACCAGGACACTGGGAGACGTAAAATAGTCCTCGCCTCCGGTAGGTATGAGATAGTGAGCGCATGAAAGGAAACATTAAGTGGTAGAAATGAATACGGGATGACCATGAGAAAGATTTCAAATAGCCATGCTGTTTCCTGTAATGCTTCACTTTCAGCTGGAAAGCTATTGATAGATCTAAGACTTTAATAAACTCATTATTAATATCAGTGACTACTGTTTGCCAAAGCAGGGAAGCAAAGGTACACTTTGGCTTGGGGTGAGTTAAGGAATCATTTGGGAATTGTGAAGAATAAAATAAAAAAGGAAAAGCAAGCAAATACAGCACTTGACTAACTACAAATCATTCTTATTGAGATGGTTTCAGCAAGTATGTACCTTTGGCAACATTTTATAAAATGTTTACCTTCACACTTGAAAATAATGAAATATATTTTGTTATAATTATCTATCATTCTAATTTTTATTAATTTAGACTAACCTTCCCCCTAGTTATTTTTAATTTTTGTATATTTTTACGTTCCCAGGCTGAGACAGCAACTTTACCACCAAAGGGAAAATAAGTAGGCGAGTGGAAAGGAAAAGAATAGCCTGACATTTGAGAACATGGCATTTTGGTGATCTTATTGTTTTCTTCCTTTTAAAACCATTTTCTTTTAAAGGTTTAATCAGTGGAATGAAGAATCTTTTTACTCTAATTCGCAACCAGCAGTCGCTAACAAACTGGCTCATTGCTCCGTGTGTTCCCATCCGGGTAAGCAGACATAGAGGATGGTATCTGTAGAATATTACTGTCTGATACCTATGTTTTCATCTCTGTTCTTATAGTACTTTTTAAATACCTACCTTCCTTACCAGATTGGGAACCCTTAGAGTCAGGAGTTGTGTCATATACACATAGTAGGCACTCAATAAATATTTATTGAATGAAATAATATGATGTAAATGATAAATATAGGATATGTGCAGTTTCAAACTATGTTAGATTACTTTGATCTTAAAATTATGTTTTCAGTGTAGAAATCTATTTTAAGAAAAAAAATGTTACTGATAAATCTTAGGGAAAAATGGAAGTGAAACCATTTGATTTTATATGTGATTTATATTTATATATTTAAAGAATTCTTAACTGTCCTATAGTACATTTTTATTGTGTGTGACGATAGTGACTTAAAACTAATTTCTAATACATGTTCACTGTTATTGAAAAATAGTTTGGATCCTCTTCATTAGTCTTGATAAAAAAATAATGTCCCTGACATGTACTGGGTCAAAAAGGCCTTTTGCTCTCAGGAGAGATGAAGAGATCATGTTAGCTCATCTTTTAAAAGAAATTCTGCTTTATCTATTTGTCTTAATGTTTTCATTAGCATTTTAAAATTATCGATGAAAGCATGGAAGAAATAAATGTTTTTATAGATAAAATGATATTCTATAGTTTTATTTTTTTTGTACCTTATAAATGATGATTTCAGGTCATATCAATTACGTAGGTTCCTCATATTCTCAAAATATGAAGTGTTGAAGGTAGTCATGTTTTCCTTTTAATAAGCACTAGGGCCCCACACCCAGGCCACAGTCAGAATTTGTTTATGTTCCAAGCATAGTTTAAAAATAGCTATATAGTACCTGAGAGCTAGCCACTAGCAGAGGTAATTAACTGCTATATTCTTTTCATATTCTTATTAAAGAAACCATTTCATGAATTATCCTACTAAATAATTTTTTACTAATAACATCCTTCTTTCTTGTTTGTAGCTACCACATACACCACAGAGTTTTCCACTGTTGATTATTATAAATGCATAATTTCATATTACAAATGAACACTTTCAGATAGAAGAGTAATTTACAAAAAAACAGTGTGGTGTGATAGTGAGAGCTAAAGATCTACTTTATTCTAAGAATTACTGTTGTGTTCATTACTCTGTTCAGCCTAATTGTATTGAAACCCTTCTATATGCTGGGCATTGTGCTAGGCAGTATTTGTTTTTGAAAATTTGGATAAGAGCAAAAAAAAAAATGTATATAAAAGGTAACTCTAAAAAGCAGTGGAAGTCATACTTTTTGTGTCTCCGTGAAGGTTCACCTAAGGATCATGAACGCAATGGATGCAAATTATGTACAACGGATCGATACTGTGAACCACATGATTCTGAATACTGTTGTCCTTGTGAGTGGCACCGAACAGAATGTGAGAGGCACCTAAATACAGTAGAGAACAGTATTAAGAAGTAAGTTTTTCCGTTTTGTTTTGTTTTTGTACTCATTGTTTCCTGATGTGGCCTATTTTATACACTTGTGGCTGAATTATTTCCGCATAACTTTCCCCCATGTATAGATTAATAATGTTTCACAAAATCCTTTTCTTGATTCTGTTCAAAAATTAGGCTGTCTTAGAGAATAGTAACTTAATAATGGTTCATTGAGAAGCTTGATAACTGGGATATTATACAAGGACACTTTTCATTAAATGAGAAGAGTTTAGATGGATGATTTTAGAGTCTGTCTAAAATTGCCTGATGGTTTTAATAACATGTGTATACCTTATTTTCAGAAAAGCTTGCAGTTGTGAGGGATTCCCATTCCATGAGGTAATGAATAATAGTTCAACCCTGTGTTTAACTCAGAAGCTGTTTTTAAAAGTTTGACATCTCTGTTGCTATTTTCTGTTCTCTTGCTAGGTTATTCAAGAATTCCTTTTGAACAAGGATAAGTTGGTGAAGGCAATCAGGTACCAAAGACCTGATTTATTATTGTTTCAGGTATCTGAAAATAAACTGTTACTTTACAGTGTGAAGTTGGATACTAGGAAGATAAGAAGGGGTAATCACTTTGGTTGGTCTGAGAGGAGGTTTGAAATAGATAGCTCTTGAATGCACGTGTATTTTTCAGTATTTATATCTAATCTTCATTCCTTTGCCACACAGTAAGTATACTTTGCAGACCATAAGACAAATCACAGTTATGCTGTTCTTTACAAGACACCTTAGAGACCATGTACAGAGGTATTGTATTCGGGATATGTTGAGGGAGAGATGGTAGCAAGCGGAGAATGTAAAGGTCAAGTATATTGTTACGGAAGGCAGTACCATTTACAAGTGTTTTGGGATCTGTCATCAGGAACCTAAATTTAAATTTGGACAGTCTGTCACTTAGCAGGTAACCCTGGATGTGTGTTTTCCTCACAAAAGAAATAATATTACTTATCTTGTGAAGTCACTATGAGAATTAAATGAGATTATTTATGTTAACCCCTAGTATAATAGCTAGAGAAACTGAGGGGCTCAATAAATTGTAACTACTTGCTGCTTAGCTCTACCAAAAACAGTAATAATAATGGCAACCAGCATTTATTGAATATTTAAAATTTGCTATTGTATTTAACACATTACATGTAATCTTCCCTAACTTTATAATCTGTGTGCTGGATTATATTTTACAGAGGGAAAGCCTAAAGCTGAAAGAGGTTGAGTAATTTACCCAATATCTAGGAAACAGATCTGGCATTCAAACCCAGAACCCTCACACTTAAATCATTGTGCAATATTGCCTCCTTAGAAGGCTCACTGTTGTTTCTGGGAATATTCTTGTCAATAAAACTTTAATGTTATGTCTTAAGGAAAAGATGATATCACCTGAGAGTGCTGTTTGTCTCCAAGAGAGAACAAAAATCTTGTTTCATTTTTATTATATTTACAGAGATTTACTCTTGAAAAAATGGAGTGGCCCAATCACTATGCATGTGAGAAATTGTTGGTACTGTTGACCCACTATGACATGAAAGAAAGAAAGCTCGGTAGAAGGAACTCAAATCAACTACAGCCAATTCGGTAATATAAAGAATTGTATGAATAAGTCCTTGTGTTTTCATTGAAATATCTTATTATCTAAAATATTCTTCTTAATATCTTTAATAGTGGGGTATATATCTCTGTTTTATAAAGATGCAGAAAAGGTCTACTAGAATATTAAAAACTTAGGGCTTACAGTCAAGATAACATAGTAAGTTCATGCTTTGACACACTTCTCTGCCTCAAACACATAGTAATAATAGACTATTAAAAGAAATAACTATAAGAAGATATAGCTTAAATTAACTAGATAATTATTTCAGTGGGACCAGAAAGGGAACAGAATTGTACAGTGAATGGAGGTACTGAAACTGAGAATTGGTGGCTCTCGGTGAAGGACATATGGTTATTCATTGTACTATTTTGAAGCTTTTCTTAAGGTTTGAAAATTTTCAAAATAAAAGTCTTGGGGAAAGTATTAAAGAAAAAAGATAAGCGACAAAGTAGTGGCAGTCTGATAGCATGCATCTTTTATGACAGTTGTAGATGCCAGAAGATGATGGAGTAATAGTTCAAAGCTTTGACTAAAAATAATTGGCAACCTAGACATCATTAAAATTATTCACTGGTTGGCAAGGCATTTTCAGACATATGAAGACTAAGAGTTTGCCACTCACAGACCCTCATTAAAAGCACTGTTAAAGCATGACTTCAGCAGGAAGAAAAATGAACTCGGGGAGATGTGGATGACAACCATCAGTGGCCAGCATAGAAACTGATAAAACATATTTAGCTAATTTAATAAGCTGAATGGAAGAAATACATATATAAATATTTTAATAATGCTTGATGGTTAGTATATGTTGATGATAATAAACTAAAACTCCCAAAGTACGCACGTAAACAGCTAAGGGTAACGGCTAAAACAGTAGAAATACAATCTCTGTCTTTAAAACCAGTACATAAAATAGGAAAGTAAAACTGTCAAACTGAAAGAATATAGGAAGGTAAAAGGGGGAAATAGCAAAGAAAAAGCTTAGTAACCAAAAACACAAAATAAGATGTATGAATGAATCCAACTATATCAGTAATCACAATAAATGTAAATGGATTAAACTCATCTATTAAAAGATATTATATCACGTGAGTAAACAGAATTCAGCAGTATTCTGCTTTATAGGGCACGTGCATAATAAAACTATATTAAATTTGAAAATAAAGAGATTTAAAAGATTTAACCAGGCAAATATTTACTAAAGTGATGTAGCAAAATTAACAGAAGCAAGATAAACTTTAAGACAAAATCATTGTTATGGAAAAGAGGAACACTGAATAATAATGAGGCAAAAAAATCTACTGATAAGATCTAACAATTATAAACTCCGTCTTTTAAATAAACAAATCAAAGGAATAACTATACAATAGTTCCTTATAACATTTTTAGAATATTAAAACAATAAAAATTAACGGGAATTGAATTATTCAATCTACAGATTGAAAATTTCCATATAACTCATGCAATTGGACCTCATTAGATGACCTTTTTTTGTTTTTGTTTTTTTTTGTTTTTTTTCAGAATTGTTAAAAACCGAATCAGAAATGGAGTTCATTGTTTTGAAATAGAATGGGAAAAGCCTGGTATGTATATACTTTAAGAAAAAATGTCTTAAACTGATATTTCTTTTGAAATTAATGTTTACAAAAACAATATGTAAATAGTTTTGATTTATATTTCTTAAGAAAATACTGCTACAAATGGTCTAGTCATTGGATTTCATTATATAGCTGGGTCTAAAGAAATCAGGGTTGCTGAAGAGTACCTGGGGTACTATTCCTCTCCTTTATTTAGTTTTCATGGGAATTTATAGTGGTCAAATTACTCTTATTTTCTATAGGCAGAAAAAGAGTAAACTCTGAATTAGCTCCAAAACTGAAGTCAAGGAAGGTACAAATCATTTCAAATGGAAAATAATCCCAAATTCATTGGGTTTGAAATTAGATTGTGTAATTATAAGTGAATGAATGAGAGAACAGATTTGTCAATGAAAGTTCAAGCTGTAGGTAACTTTGAAGAATTAAATGATAAAGAACTAGATAAGTCGTTCTAAGTGATAATAGGAAATAGCTAAAGAATTCTGATAACTGTTGAAGAACAGTTCCATCCACTGTAGTAAATTTTCAGGAAAGACAATGGCATTAACTCAGTCAGGCAGTGCATCTCCTCTGCTGAAAACTGAGGATTGGATGCCAACTTTCTCTTATCCTTGTAGGAGTTATCCCTTAAGGGAGAAAATGTACCCCAGGCTACTTTAACTAAGAAATATTCTAAGTTCACCTGTTTCCATTATTTCTACTTTAAACTCATCAACTAATGGCTTCTTATGCAGTATCGTCCTCTTATAAGATAAACACAAGAATCTAGTCGACTGTTTACATGTTATTGTAAATTTACATATAAGCATTCTCATTTTCATTTATCAGGTGCTTGTGAGTCCAGTAAGTCTGAGTGTATGCTCAAGAGATTGCTAACCTTTGAAACAACAATCTGGAAAATAGTAATAGTTTTGATGACTGTCTCAATTCTGTCCTTTTCAGAAGCTACCAGTAAAGAAAACCCATGTTAAAGTTTTAAAAAATTGTCTGTTTCCATTTTTTATCTGTAATTTTATGCTTGTTGTAATAAATTAAAACCAACTAAC
The DNA here is from genome assembly GCF_030028045.1 of Hippopotamus amphibius kiboko. Classification (NCBI taxonomy): domain Eukaryota; kingdom Metazoa; phylum Chordata; class Mammalia; order Artiodactyla; family Hippopotamidae; genus Hippopotamus; species Hippopotamus amphibius. The sequence continues at coordinate 135,918,161 of NC_080192.1, read as the reverse complement.
CTTATCTAAGTAAAGTTTTCTATTCTCTAAGCTGCTCTTACCATCTCTGAAGCAAGAGAAATTTAAAGTTCTAATTTAAAAGAAACCTCCTTCCAACTCTTGCCAGGTGGAAGAAAATCACTTCTGTACTAGTATCAACAAATTATTAGAGGGACTTCTTAGGTGCACAATGGTTAAGAATCCACCTGCCAATGCAGGGGACACGGGTTTGAGCCCTGCTCCAGGAAGATCCCTCATGCCACAGAGCAGCTAAGCCCATGTGCCACAACTATTGAGCCTGTGTGCCACAGCTTACTGAAGGCTGCACACCTAGAGCCTGTGCTCCACAACAAGAGAAGCCACTGCAATGAGAATCCTGCACACCACAATGAAGAGTAGCCTCCTCTTGCCTACAGAAAGCCCATGTGCAGCAATGAATACCCAACGTGGTCAATAAATAAATAAATAAATATAAATAGATAAATAAATTTATTTTAAAAAATTATTAGAAAAGAGATGTTATAAAGATTTGCATGAATTATCCATTTGTGAATGACCTAGTTGACCTGGTAAACTGAGTTACTTGGAAAAATGGAATATTTCAAATCTGTGATTAAGGCTGTTTTATTGTATTTTTAATCCTTTAGAACATTATGCTATAGAAGATAAACATGGAGAATTGGTTTTACAAACAATAGAAGACGAATCATTGTTTGAAGCAGCTTATCCTGAGATTGTTGCTATTTACCAAAAACAAAAGTCAGAAATTAAAGGGAAGAAACCAAAAAGTAAGTATCACATTTGATAACTATTTATGCTGCACACAAATGTTATAGAAGAGCTACCTGTCCTGTTTGAATCTATCTTGTCCAAATTTTGCTGAAATTTCTATAAAATCAAGAGTAAGGATTGTACTTTGGCTTCTTTGTCTTGACACACTTTGTTTTAAAATCTAAAAGCCAAAAATTAAACCATTCTGCTCTGAGTCTTCTAACTTAACCAAGTATTAATAATAGTAATTATATAATACTAACCACTTACTGAGCAACTAGTATGTGTAACATATTTTGGATTATAAATACATTTTCTTTATTTCCCAGAATTCAGTGAGGACAGCATTATTTTATAACATGACACTCAATTATAACATTGTTTCCAAAATAAAATATTTTATAATATTTTACTAATAATTATTTTATTACAATTATGTATGACACAGTTTTCAGGAACGCACTGACACAAAAAAGGCAAAAATTGATCGTGTAGAAGGTTTCTGATCTGAACTCTTTAGTTTGTTTACCCATATTAAGGAAAATAAAATAGATTTTAACTGTATTATATTTTTTTCTTTCAGGCATGAAAATTAAGTCCAAAGGAAACAATTTGCCAGAATCAGATGACATGATGAGTTTTCAGTCACACATGACTTTAAAACCCACATGTGAAATCTTTTCTAAGCAGAATTCCAAGTTAAATTTGGAAATTTCCCCTGATTCTACATTACCCCAGGAATCTATTTCTGTGTTATTGAATACCTTGCGTTTACCTGAAGATGCTCCCTGTTTGAATACACAAGAACAGTTAATATCTTCTCCACGACCTTTGGCTGTGCAGCAAATTAAATCTGTCAGTAAGTCTCTAACTGCAGAATCTAGTCAACCCAGTACCTCATCCCATAATATATCTGCAATTGCTGATCTGCATTTGAGCACCATTGACTGGGAAGGTACTTCTTTTAGTGATTCTCCAGCTATCCCAAGGAACACTTTTGCTCATGGTTTAAAATCGGAACTTGAAACAGCTATCCCTGATAGCTTTAAAACTATTCCAGAGCAACTGTCATGTGAATCAGAATGGTGCACCACAAAGATTAATAAACTGTTCGATTGGGATCTTCAAAAGACTGATCCTGAAGAGCACCTACTTTCTGGCATTACTGATTTACACCTTCAGGATTTACCTTTAAAGGAACGAATACATATAAAATCATCATATCCTCAGAATAATGTACAACCAGATGATGATCTGAAAACATCATCCCTACATACTGTAAAAGAACACTGTATTGCTAATAGTAGTTCTGACTGTCCATCTCATCTTTCAAAGGATCTTCTAGGAATTCATTTGCAAAATGAATCTAAAAACTATAAAGTTCTAAAAGGAGACCAGCTCTTTCAAGAAAGCTATAAAGTAAATACTTCTATACCTTATTCTGTCAATAACCTGATAGTAAAGACCTCCAGTGTTAGAACTGGACGACCAAATACTACTTTAGATCATAGTAGAAAAGTTGATATGCACACCACTCGGAAAACTGTAATGAAGAAGAGCGTTTGCCTTGACAGACACGCCTCTGGTGAAGAAAGTGTCCCAGAGTCTGGGAAGGCTAAGTCCACAACTCAAAAAATGAAGCAGAGCTCTCAGAAGCATAGCCCAGCCCAGTTCAAGAAAAATGATGCCAACAAATTGAGTGACCCTAAAGCACATATTAAAGAAACTGAACAGTGTGTCCAGGCTTATAAAACAGCTGGAAGTGAAGAAACCTGTTTCCCAGATGCAGCAAAAGGTTCTCTGAGTTTTCTATGGTGTCATAAGGAAAAACATGACTCTGGAACCTGTTTGGATAGTCCTCTTCCATTGAGTCAGAGATTAAAACTAAGGTTCCAAAACACCTGAAATGAAATTTAAAATAGTCAAGTGTAACTTAGTATTCCAGTACTGTTGGCATTAGCAGAAGCAGAAGGAAGGTATCTAGTTAGTGCATAGTAGAAAAATTTAATATGGCTCTATATGTTATGAGACACTTGCCATTTTAATCAAAACTATAATAAAAAATGTTACTGAAAACTTTGGTTTTAAAAGACGATCCTCTGTACTGAAAACTTCAGATAATGCATATTTTTATAACATACTTTTAACATTTAAAAGATATCTTTATTGATTATCCTTTAGTTATATCCTTAAATTTTAGTACACTACTAGACAGAGTAAGTGCTCCATCCATTTGCTCATTTTTACTCATTTCTTCCACAAGCCCCTAAAGCATTTTTTGATATTCCAGCTTGTTCTCAAGAGAAAAAACTTTATGATTGCCTGCATTCTCACAACGTTTTCTGTTGTGCCTTTCTGAGAGTTAAAATTTCCTCTCAATGTGAAGATACTTTCAGCTGCTCTTCCAGTTTCAGGAATCTTATTCTCTTTTGTAAGAGGCCAAAAATGGAAAAGGAGGATGATGATCAGTATATGTAGTGAAAATCATGGTTTTGATAGCTGAGTAAACTGAGAAAAGCTACTTCTTACATATCCCCAGAAGCCCACAGGTATGCCAAGTGGAAAAAGATTTGGAACATAGAACGTCTAACCAGAAGAGGGTTAGAAACTTGCTCAGGATCATACAGCTAATTAATAGTGGTATGGGAACCAGATTTCTTGCCTCTCAGTTCATTGGTTTTTCTGTTTACTTTTTCTTCTGTAGCACTTTTTTCTTCCCCTTTTGTTTTAATAATGAATCTGTGCAATATTGACATCAATACCTCCAAATATTGTTATTCATTAATTGATTTAGCACTCAGAAAGTCTAGAGGGAACCAGATTGGAAAGGAAAAAGTAAAACTGTCTCTCCTTGCAGATGACAAGAACTTGTATTTACGAAATTCTGAGGAATTCACTAAAAACTATTAGAACTGATAAATGAGTTCAGCAAGGTTGCAGGATACAAGATCAGTATACAAACATCAGTTGTATTTCTATACCCCTGCAATGAATAATACTAAATGAAATTAAATGCTTTCTACAGCAACAACAAAAAGAGTAAAATACTTTGGGATAAATTTAACAGAAGTACAAAATTTATACTCTGAAAACTACAAAATATCATTGAAAGAAATTAAAGCTAAATAAATGAAAAGACTTCCCATGTTCATGCATCAGAAGACTTGATTTTAAAATGACAATACTCCCCAAACTAATTTGTAGGTTCAGTGCAGTCACCATCAGTTCCGACCAATTTCTTTGCAGAAACTGATAAGCTGATTCTAAAATATATATGGAAATTTAAGGGACACAGAATAGGCAAAACAATCTTTAAAAAAAGAAATGGCAAGGCAGGACTTGCCCTTTCTGATCCTGATTTCAAAACTTACTACAAAGCTACAGTAATGAAGAATGTGTTGAACGGCATAAAGGTAGACATGTAGATCAGTGGGATAGAACAGAAGGGCCAGAAATATGTCCTCACATTTATGTTCAATTGATTTTCAACCAGAGTGCCAAGACAGTTCAGTAGGGAAGCAATAGTCTTTGAGCAAATGGTATTGGTACAACTGGATATCCACATGCAAAAGAATGAAGTTTGATCTTGGCCTCATACAATATACAAAAACTAACACAAAAATGGGTCAAAGACCTAAATGTAAGAGCTAAAACTATAAAACTCTTAGAGGAAAACATAGACATAAAACTTTGTGACTTTGAATTAGGCAAAGATTTCTTACATATGACACAAAAATCTCAGGAAACCAAAAAAAAAAATAAATTAGACTTCATCAAAACTAAAAACCTTTGTGTTTTAGAGGACATCATCAAGAAAAGGAAGAGAACCCACAAAATGGGAGAAACTATTTGCAAATCATAAATGTAACAAAGGGGCCTTTATCTAGAGGGACTTGTATACAAGTTCTTTATAAAGAACACCTAGAACTCAATAATAAGAAGACAACTTAAAAGTAGGTAAAGTATCTGAATAGATATTTCTTCAAAGAAGATACACACATGACCCATAAGTGGATGAAAAAATTCTCAACATAATGAGTCATCAAAAAAATTCAAATCAAAGCCACAAAGAGATATCACTTCACAACCAATAAAATGACCAGAATCAAAAAGACAAAGAAAAAAGTGTTCGTGAGGATGTGGAGAAATTGGAAACTTAATAACCTGCTGGTAGGAATGTAAAATGGGTCAGCTATTTTGGAAAAAGGCTATTGGTTCTTCATATGGTTAAACATAGTTACCATGTGGTCCAGCAAATCCACCCCCAGGTATACACCCAAGAAAAATGAAGACACATCCACAGGAAAGCTTGCAAACTAATGTAGCAACTTTATTCACAATAGCCTGAAAGTAGAAACAACTCAAATACCCATCAAGTGATGAATGGATAAACAAAATGTGGCATTTCAATACAGCAAAATATTGGCAATAAAAAGTGAAGTGCTGATACATATTACAATATGATGAAGTTCAAAAACATGCTATGTGAGAGAGGCCAGTTACAAAGACCAGATATGATTCAATTTGTACAAAATGTTCCAAATAGGCAAATCTATAATATATGGAAACAAAGTAGGCTTACAGTGGCCAAGGGCTGGCAGGGAGAGGAGACTGAGGAAGGAGAAGGGAAATAACTGCTTATAAGATGGGTCTTGGGGTAAATGAGTAATGATGAAGCTGTTCTAAAATGGTGATGGTGATTGTGAAAGTCTGAATAAACTAAAAGGATTGAATTGTGCAATGTAAATAGATAAACTCTGTGGAATGTGAATTATATCACAATAAAGCTGTTTTAAAAACAAAAAGAAATTATAGAGAATTTTACCTGTCCAAACTCTTTAATATCTAAAATACATATAGTTTAACCTCACTTTCATATATGCACTGCCATGCACTTTGGAAATAAGTCCAGAGAAGTGAAGAGATTTATTTTCCCAAGACTGGAGATGAAATTTTATTTATTTATCTAGCATATATTACATTATGCCATGTTGTAAAATTAGGCTCATATTTGGAATACTTTTGAATTTTTGTGCTTTTTCTGAAGTTATGATTTTGTTTTTTTGAAAATTCTAAAATATATAAAATACTTTGAATCAAGTTTAATATTGTTTTAGAAAAGTGTCACTTAATATAGATAAAATCTTACTGGGCAAAAGGAGTACTAAATGAAGGCAGTCAGTTCTCTACTCTCAAGAAACCCACCTGTTCTAATTGAACTGATATATTTTTTAAAAACCAGTGATTAGAAACCGGCACAACAATGTAAAGCAATTATACTCCAATAAAGAGCTAAAAAAATAATTAAAAAAAAAAACCTAGTGATTGTTTGTACTGATAGAAGTGTTTACCTTTGAACAATGCAGAGGGTTAGGGGCACCAACCCCATCCCCCACCCTGTACAGTCCAAAATCATTATAGAGCTTTACAGTCTGTCCTCCGTAATTGCAGTTACACATCCCAGACTCAGCCATCCACGGATCATGTAGTACCGTAGTACTTATCTGTTGAAAAACTTTCGCCTAAAAGTGGACCTGTGTAGTTCAAACCTGTGTTGTTCAAGGGCCAACTGTATTTCCTTTTTAAGGTAATACTTTCATGTGGTTAATTAAAAAAGTGAAACAGTACAAAAATATATAGACAAAAAATCAATCTCCTTTCTATCTTTAGTGCTCAGACTCCAATTCTTGGATCTAGAGGCAAACAGTGTCTAATTTCTTGTAGAGCCTTCCAGAGGTGTTCTGTACCAACATATTAATGTATCTTGAAATTTCCCATATCAGTAAATATGTCTCACTCTTTAATGACATCAGTATCCCTGCATGTGTATCTTTGCGCAGATGCCTAGAGATATATAGTAGATGTGAATATCATGTTTCATTTTAACTGTTAATAGATGTACAATTGAAACAATTTTGAATCTCTAAGGCCAGCTAAACTACTGCAAGTCAGATATGTGCACTAAATCATTCAAATGCTTTTTTGACTTTGCTGTGTAAGCTTCTTTTAAAATTTTCCATATGCCCTTAAGTAGTTTATCATAATTATAAATGACATGAATTTACATATGAAAATAATTTACTCTGAAGACCTGACGTTAGAAAAAGTTGACAATATGGCTACCAAGACTGTTATTTCTGTGGTAAAATCAACAGTTTGGCCAGTTTTGAACTAGTACTGCATATTTTCAGTGATCTCACTTTTAAATGCACATGTAATGTAAGTTTTTAATTTTTCAAGGAATTATGCTTTTGACATAAATTGGACATTAATTACTTCATAGATGGGTGTACAGCTCTAAGTTCTGAGGTTAGAGTTGCACAAAGATGCAGTACTATACCTTGAAGGGGATGAGGATGAAATTTTACTTGGGAGTAATTAATTTTGTTTGGAACTGCTTAACTGATCCCACGCCCAGTCAATTTATGTTCTCAGAAATAAACCTAAAGACTCAATTTCTTTTTCACTGACTTTTTTTCTTAGTTGAGGTGTTGCAGAAATCGGTCCGTCGAGAAACCAAGCACCCCACTCGGAGGGTTGGAGAACTCAGGTTTATTAAGCAGGCGGCCCCAGACGAGCTAACGCTCTAAAGTTCTGGGCCCTGAACTCAGGGTGAGTTTACTTTTATAGTGCACATGTTTACAGAGCATGGAAGTTTGCACACAGAAACTTAAGAGAGCAGGTGCAGAACATTCCATTTTTTAGCAAAACATCTTAAAGTTACATTGGATTGTTAGGTCATCCTGTTTTTCTGTTTTTCTCCGCACAGAAAGCATATTTCACAAAAGCAAAACAAGCATAGAGTTATTTTTAGCTGAGTGTAAGTTTCTAACTTTCCTCTTCAGAGGTAGTGTAAAGTTTGATGAATTTTGGTAATTGTAATATAGTTGTGTAACTCTCACCACAGTTAAGATATGGAGAAGTTCCATCACCCTAAAGTTTCCTTATGCTCCTTTGCAATTAATCCTGTCTCCCAAGCCTTGATTCCAGACAATTGGCATGCTTTTCTCACTATGGTTTGCCTTTTCTAGAATTTCTATAAATGAGGCCATAAAGTATATAGCCTTTGTATCTAACTTTCTACTTAGCATGTTTTTAAGACTTACGTTGTGCAATTAATATCTTGTTCCTTTTCATTGTAGAATAGTATGACAGAGTATTAATATACGATTTTTTATTCTTTCATCAGCTGATGGAAAATAGGGTTGTTTTCACATTTTGGCTATTATGGATAGTGTAACCATGAATATTCAGATATATTCAGATCTGTATTAGGTGGACACACATTTTCATTTCTTTTGGATAAATATCTAAAAGTGAGATTGCTGGCTCATATGATCAGCCTGTGTTTAATTTTTTAAGATACTACCACATGCTTCCAAAGAAACACTGTGTTCCCACCAGCAATATAGGGGGGATTCAATTATGCTATATCATCACCAAAACTCAATATTGCCAATTGTTTTCATTTTAGTCATTCTAATTGGTGTATAGTGGCATCTCATTGTGGCTTTATTTGTCTTTTCCTAATAACCGATGGATTAAGTATCATGTGCATATTGGTCATTCATATATATTCTTTTGTGAAACTTCAATTCTTTCTGTCAATTTTTAAATTGGGTACTTTGTCTTCTTGTTATTCAATTATAAGTGTCCCTTATTTTTTTCTAGATACTAGCTCTTTGTCAGATATATGCCTTGCAAATATTATGTCGCTGAGTCTTTCCTTTTAACTGTCTTTTAAAGAGCAAAATATTTAAAATTTTAATGTCTACTTTATTAATATTTTGTTTCCAGTGGTGTATTTAAGATGTCTTTGTCTAACCTAGCACCTCAACTATTTTTTCTGTGTTTTCTCATACAAGTTGAATGGTGTTTACCTCATATTTGGGTCTGTGATTCATTTCAAGTTAATTTTTGGGTACAACGTGAAGTAAGGATTGAGGAACATTTTTTTCCCATACAGATATCCAGTTGCACCATCACGATTTGTTGAAAAGACATCTTTTCCCTCATTGAATTTCCTTGGCTGCTTTGTTGAAAATCAATGGACCGTGTAAGTGTGGGTCTTTTGCTGAACTATTCTTTCCAGTGATCTACATGTCTATCATCACTCCAATACCGCACTGTCTTGATTACTGTAGCTTCACAGTAAGTCCTGAAATCAAGTAGTTTATCTTTGTTCATTGCCTGTATTTTCTTGTCAAGGTCACTAACTGACCTTCATGTTACTAAAGCTAATAAAAAATTTACAGTTTTATTTACCTTTCTGGGACTATTGAACTTGCCTATTTCTTGAAAATTTCTGTTCTCGTTTTCCATGTCAGCACTGCCTCTTGGTTTATCTTTCACCTCCTTGGCTATTGTTTTAAACTCCTCATAGGCTTAGTATTCACGCCCATTAAATACTGTGTTCCTTCAGTTCTCTCTCTTACTCTATTCACTCTAGATATTTTCTGCACTCATGACTTCAACTGCTTCTGTGCTTATGACTGAGATATGAATCTTAGGCAAAGCTTCTCTCCTAATATGTAGATCTGCTTATTTAACCAATTTCTGACATCACTGAGGCTGAGTATGGTAACAGAGATGGTAGAGGCTCCGAGGTATCTGACACACCTAGACCTGCATGTAGTGCCAAGCCTTGCTGTAAGGGGTTCCTGGTTCCAAGTGAAGTCATTTAAATAGTGCACATTCATTTAACCCAGAGATATATTCAGTGTCAATCGAATAAGTATTATGCACATCAAATGCCAAGTGCTGCCAAGACAAAGTGGAGTAAAACCCAATTTTTACTTTCAAGGAATTGACAATCTAGAGCAAGGTAGGGCAATGTGGCCTATTGACGTCCAAAAATAAATTGTATTGGCTAGCACAGAATTGTTAAATGAATGCAATAGGCGATCATTACTACAGGAATCTTTCAGAGGAGGGAAGATTCTTTTAGCAAAATAAAAGACTGTGGCCATTGAGGTATAGGCAGCAATTTGATTGGCAGAAATGGAGCAGTGTTACCAGCAGAGGACATTTCAGTGGATGGGTGAATAACTTGAAGTGACCTTGACATAGATTTAAGAATGAGAGTTGGCATGTTTAGGGAATGGTGAACAATCCATTTCAATTGTGGAGTCTTATTTGGAACTCCCGTCTCTAGAGAACAAATCGCTCTGCGGGCAAAGGAATCTCCAGGGATTGAGGAGAAGTAATGAGGAAGTGGGAGCAGAAAGCAAGCTAGGGTATCTTAGGACAAAAGGAAAGAAGAAATGTAGCAAAGAACCTGACCAGGATGCTAAAGGATTCTGAGCTTATAAACCACATATAAAATTAAGTTCATCAATTCACACACATTAAGTACCAAAGATGCATCTAAACTGCAGAGAAGAGAAGACAAGGGGAAGAAATTTTAAATCACTGGGCAAGGGGGAAAACTAACATTTCTTAAGTACCTATTATGTATGTGCAAACTAAGTTTCTTTATAAGATTTCTTATCCTCTCAACAACTCTGTAAGAACTGCATTGCAATATTTTGTGCCCCCAGAATGTTGCACAGAGTTTGATTCTTTGCTTCACTGATTCTTATTTACTGATCAAGACTCAGTGTAAACATGGTCTTCTCTGAGAAGGGTTTATACAGCTTCTTATGGAACTCTACTAGTTCCTATAGACATCTAAGATATTAGCTATAAGTAGTTTTGTGTCAATTGATTTGCATTTTTGTCTTGGGCACCTGGCTGTGGGCATCCTGTATTTCTGAATCTGTAGCACCTAGCGGAGGGGCTGGCACAGAAAGCATTCAGTGAATCGGTGCTGATTGCCTGGTGATGACTGCAGGGTCTTAGTTCTTCCAGTCTCTGTGGAGAAAGATCAAATCCATTTGGATAGTTCCTTGATCACTGGTCCCCTTTAGTCATTTTAAGATGCCATGGTGAGGTGCCTTGCTTTCTGAAGGTGAAGGGGCTAAATCACCTGCTGACTGTTCCTGTCGTGCTGGTAGCACTTAGGGTAAAACAGCTTAAATAATATTACTGAAGTCAGCCTCCTTTCATCTGCAGATTAACGTGGCAACGTTTATCACCTCCTTAGCCAGGAAAACCTTTTATCGGGCTCAGCTAACAGCTCGCATTAGTCTCTTGCAAGGACTTGCCACATTGCCTTTAAACTGAGACGCTGCAGAGTCAGTCCCTCAGTAACTGTCGAAAATGTAGAAGCTGTTTGGATGATCATCAGAATAAATAGCTTTTTTAGCCCCAGAACAGATAAATTCAATAAATTATCTGTTTGGCAATGGGAGGGAGAGTCATGAGCAAAGTAGGCTGACCCTTCTGTGAGTAGAATGACTTTGAATATTTTGCTAATACAGTATTTGGAAGAATTCTTTCTGTAAACACCAAAGCAGAACTTCTTTGGTAGAGATGGAGTGTCTGGGCTTCCTCAGCATTATTCTGTGCCAGGACCTGAAAAGGAAGATATTGATGTCTCAAATGGCAAAAGGTGCCTGCATGTTTAGAATTCTCTGATCAAAGACCCAATGAGTGAATTCTGTAGTGTTTGCATCATCATAACTTAAATCTATTTATTTACCACTCAATAAATATCAGACTTTCAGCTGTGAACAAAGTCCAAAAGGGCTGCCCTTTGACTCTGAAAATGAGAATGAGTGATTTATTCACCATCCGTGTGAAGGTAGACTACAAATCCTTTGCCTTTTTGCCTTGTTTTGTTTTAAACCACTGGTTGCAGTAACTGCTCCAAAGTAATTATTATGGCTTAAATCATTTACAATTTTATTGAACTAAGAATGCTGACTCTGTGGATGCCAGATGCCAGAAGGCTTATTTTACTGGGTTGTGTCCAGAGACAGACGTCTCTCGTCCAGGCCCTGTGAAGGGCCCATGACTTCACAGCTGGGATAGTTCTACAGGAGGTGTCAAAGGACAACCAGGTTGACATCCTGTGAAACAGACCAAAGGACACTCTTTAACCTGGGAGGCAGTGGTTTGAGTAATTGTCCTAGTTCTGAAGGAGACTAGCTGCCTTGGGCAAACCTTCCCAGCCTTCAGCCTGCTTCTCCTTCTTGTAAGTGGGAACAATGCTTCTGCCTCTCTTTGCCCTCATATACACTGAGGACAAATGGCTTTTGAGAGACACGTATTAATGTATAAATTTAGCACCACTGAGTTTGATTTTCTAAATCCACTGATGATCCACAAATGATGTCATTGAAATGTGTTCCATTATAACCTGTATAGTTTTTTTTTTGAGAAGGAAATTGTCTCTAATTTACATATGAAGAAAAGAGAGACAGAACATATTGGGCACTAAAGAGCGTATGTTCACACAATGATGCAAAGTCTTAGTGAATCTTGGGAGAAGAGCATCGACACATATCGATTGTTTACTGTTATGCCTGCCCACTTTACTGATTCTTCAAATTCATCCTATATGCCCCACAGAAATGCTGAAAGGCAGGCACTTTTATCTCCTGTTTATATATGATGCTAAGAGAAGCTAAGGAGTTTATCCAAGGTCAGCATCTAGTAAACAGCAGGACCAAGATTTGAATCCAGAGCTAGTCTAACTCCAAAGCTTCTTTGGCAAAAATTAAGGCTTCTAAGTCTGCGGCACTTTTAAAGAAACCACTCATCAGAGAGATGCAATGACCTCTACTAATCTTATTTATAGGCAACTGGCCACTAAGTCAGAGTAGTTCGGAATCCCAGAAAAGCAGTATTGTGAACATTCAAGATGTGATCTATAAGAGTTACTTTAATTTTCAGAATTAAAAAATAACTACCACAGTTAACACTTGGGGAGTTTGGGGATTTTTGTGTGTGAGGAAAGAGTAGGATGCGAGGACAGTCAGGACACCAAATATCTCAGAAGTTTCGTCCCCTTCCTTCAAAGCTCTAACCACTAGGGCAGATGTCCTCAAGATAAGGTTGTCTGCAAGTTCTCAGTAAAGCATTAATTAAGAGTGTCTCCTTTTTAGCATTCATCTCAGACTTGAATCAGCTTTGCACAGTGCCTACATTGGGCCAGAGGCCCCATTATAATTGAATCAGTTAAGCACATTTTTCATTAATCCCGAAAGCAACCCAAGGGAGAAAAGCAACACACCTGTGGTCATACTGTTAGTACAAATATCTCCTCCCAGTTGTATTGCTGCCTCCAAAGGGCAGGTACCATCATCTCCTGCAGTAATTCCTAAAAGCGCCTTCTATATGATCTCTTTGCTTCAAAGCACTCATGCCCTTCACAGTGCACACATCAGCCAGATAAATAAAATGCAAATCAGTCTCTAATAGCCCCCCTGCAGAAGCTTCCCATCACTCTCAGTCTAAACTCCAGTCCTCTATAAAGCCTACACGGTCCTCTGTGGCCGACCCCTGCTTGTCTCCCTAACCTTATCTCCTTTTTTTTTTTAACAATAGGATGATTTCTTTTTTTATATTATTTATTTATTTATTTATTGGCTCGCTGGGTCTTCAGTTGCATGCAGGCTTTTCTCTAGTTGCAGTGAGCGGGGACTACTCTTTGTTGTAGTGCGCCGGCTTCTCATTGTGGTGACTTCTCTTGTTGCGGAGCAGGGGCTCTAGGCACGTGGGCTTCAGTAGTTTGGCACACGGGCTCAGTAGTTGCAGCTTGCGGGCTCTAGAGTGCAGACTCAGTAGCTGTGGTGCACAGGCTTAGCTGCTCCGTGACATGTGGGATCTTCCCGGGCCAGGGATCGAACCCATGTCCCCCATATTGGCAGGTGGATGCTTAACCCCTGCGCCACCAGGGAAGCCCCTGCAATTTTTTATTGAACTCTTGAGGTGGATTCAGTCCTAGCGAGGCATGGTGTGGAGCACACAGCAATAATACCTGGTCATTCTCTTCAAGATGTTATAACTTAGTCGTGATACCAGACTCATCTGTTCTTGAAATAACAGATACAACCAATAAGTGCCGGGTGAAAGGAGTGGCACCAGAGGGCATCAGAATGCAGAAGAGAGTGGTCAGTGAGGACCCAAGTGATCCTTAGAGACTCCCTGGTCGTGAGTGACTTGATAGGAAGCTTGAATGGCAGATACAGTCTAGGGCTTGGGAAGGAGGACTATCAGGTTCCTGGATAAGATGAAGTCAGGTGAGTTTGTCCAGGAAAGAATCTCATAAATGACATGTGTTTTAGGGCATTCCAGGCTAGGCATATTTGTTAGATTCTTTTATCTTAAAAAGAAAACCCAGTCACCCATTATGTGCAAGTACGATTTCATGAGAAAAACAAGGCCAGCAAGGGAAGAGGAGAAGAGGAAAGGGAGTGAGGTACCATGTCCCTAACTTAGGATGGTGGTTGGGGCCGGGGGCCAGGACTTGGTACACGGTGCCATATAATTATTGGCTCTCTTACCCCTGAAGTTCTCCTCTGTAAGATTCACCTGGAATTCCATACTTTCTCCAGAAATAAATCACCAACAGGGACTCATACGAGGAGCCCACATCTTTGGGGCAAATGGGAGGGCAAAGCATCTGCAGCATCACGTCTGCCCAGGTAAGGGCTGTACAGAGCCCTGGCCTCTGGCAGATGCCATCCAGGGGTTTCTCAGAGGGCCACAGCTGCGCCTCATGAGCACTGCCCCTCAAAGGGGACTCCCCCCACTTCCAACCATGGCTCCCAGTGAAGTGTAGATAAGGAGATCCCTGAGGATTAGGTCACCAGCTGGTGAAGATGACTCACTTTGCTCAGACTTAACATCTGTTCATCCATCCATCCATCCATCCATCCATCCATCCATCCATCCACTCATTCCTTCAACAAGCAGGTACTCTATGCCAAGTACCATGCAAATTGCAGAGGCTTTACTAAGGGTTAGGCAGTTTCCTCGAGGAACTCATGGTCTCTCCACAAAGAACACCATATGGCTTTAGTGTCTTAACTCTCTACTCAGATCAGCGTTGAATGAAATTCAGGCTTGGTCACAAAATCACACCAAACCAACGTAAAACACCCAATGAAGGGAAAAACTATGCTTAACCTTTTTCTTCTCTCAAGCTCTTCCCAGAAAGGTGATAATTGAAGATTTGGTCCCAACAGGGCCACAGATGAGGGATTTGCATTTTAAAGTTTGACAGATGTTTATAGGTCTTTTGATCTCCTCTCTGCCCTCTACCCACCCACCCCCAGCCTTGCCTGCCCCCTCCTTCCCCACCCCCCAGGTCTCTCCATTGTACCAGGTACAAACTTGAGAAAGGGTGGCTCTGGGTCCAGAGGTTTCTAGGATATGTGCCCGGTTGTTGTGCTCACCGTCATAGAGCTTATTGAATACCAACTATATATCAGGTACTTGTCTTAATTTCTAACCCCCACAACCTCCCTGCAAGATTCGTTATTTACTTTTTTTGTTGTTTTTAAGGGAGGAGGAAAATGAGGCTCAGAGAGGTTAAATAACTTGCCTCAAATCACTGATAAGAAGTTATGGGGACAGAGTTAAAACTCAGGTCCGTGTATCTCCAAACCTATGACCTTTTCATGAAGCCAGCCTGACTCAAGTCAGTAAGCCTGGTTATTGTAGGCTACTTAGCTGAGATCCTTCTTGGAAAAGATTATCCTACATTCCAGTTTTCTTGCTGGTGTTATTCTGGAAATAGCCCAATAAACGTCACAATTTGATTTACTCGGGACAAACTTGCAGCTGTCTTCCTTTGCAGCTCTTCTTGGGCTCTGAGTTTTTCCTTTCCTTCTACTCGTCTTTCACCCAAGCCTCTGTGGCCCGACAGCTGCACAGCTTGCTTTGGAACCGTCCTCTGCAGCCCCATAGGATTTGCGGAACAGAGCTGCTTTCTGCCCTAAAGAAAGCCTGTTTGAAACAAGCTCAGAGTCACATACCCTTACGTTTTTGCAGCTGGAAGGGATCCTAGAAACCATTTAGGAAACAGATTCTGAGAAAAACTCATGCAAAGTAGCTGGCGTCAGATTTATGAGAATACCTGCTATGTATTTGCTATGTTAAAAGTGAAAGATAAAAGAAATGAATCACATGGACACTTCCACGTGCTGGGTGTTTTATCTTATTTAATCTCCCCTATAACCCAGTGAGGTACCATTAATTATTATCGTTGTGTTACAGATGAGCCCTGGCTCAGAGAAATCACTGACTGAAAGTTCCACGGTGAGCAGCTATTTGAACCAGGATCGGAACGCAGGTGACTGTAGGATGGTACAGAGCCTTCCTTTCCACGGCAGGTGGTGGGCTGTGCTGAGAAGAAGAAGACAGTATCCTGGCTGAGGTAACCAGCCTGTGAAATGTGTTCCTGTGCTGAATTCAGAGCAAAGAGCCAATAGGACAAAGAGATGAGTGTGATCACGTCGTGGATTTCTTGGGAGGTCAAGTCTAACCTAAGATCACCTGGCATTCACCAACCAACCACCTGGTGGTCTTTTGACCAATAAGGCCTCCCCTGGAAACAAGGACCACTCGCCTACGTGCAGCCTCTCCCCAGACTTTCTGAGACTGTCTGTTACAAGTCAGAAGGCTCTGCAGGTTCCCTTCCTCCTTGGAAAATCCATCCCCCACCCTCTAAGAAGAGGCCTTAGAAGTGCCAAATTGCGAGCCATAAGAAAGTTGTCGCCGGTGCTGAGTCTTCCTGTTGAGGTTGAGAGATCAGGTTCAAAGCTCAAGCTGCTGCTTCCCCACCTTCACTCCCCATCCCATCTCCAGTCCCCTTCCCCCAGTGCAGTTCCTGTAAACGCCTCTGGATTGTGCTGAGCTGGGGGTCAGACTGGGAGTCGGAGGCATCCTCTCTGCTCTCTCCAGGTAGATACCAGCTTCACGGCAGGGGCTCTTGGGATGGCTCCTCTCCAAGAAGAACGGCTACAGAAGCAGAGATCTCCATTCCTGAGCACCAGGGTAGATTCTCGTGTGGATTGGGCTGCTCCTAAGAGAGCTCTTTTCTGAATGACTCCCACCGACTGTGAGGCTGTGGGTCCCAGTGTTCAGAACAACATGGGTAGGAGGTGACCCTGATCTAGCAGCTTCACATCTTACGCAGCAAGACCTGGCTCCACCCAACTGCTCTTAAGATACAGCTTACAACCTATTTCTCCCAAAATATTTTTCTTGGCCATCCATCCACACGAATCTCCATTGTCCTCAGAAATGAGATACATCCACACATAACTACCAGGAGGAGAAACTGTCATTGGTGGCATTTAGTTGTGCCTCCAGGGACACTTTTGACCTAAGGAAACTTTTCTGCATCTTGATATCACCCATTCTGAAGCAAAGAGTTGACCTGCTAACGACAGTGTTACTCATGAGCCTGACTTGGCATCATTTTGCTAGCTTGCAATGATGACATTTGCTAGCTTGCCAGTGATGACATTTTCTCTTTTTAGAAAGTACTCAAGGCTGTTATCAATCCATCCAGTAGCTCTTAGCCCTTTTTCAGTTATTCCAAACCTGTAAAACTTTTTGAAAACTTTTCCCTACCAGTAAATATTACATGGAAACATACACAGTTATTGTTACACGCTGTATCTGACACCCCGAAGCCCATTTCTGACCACTATCACATGGCTAATCTCTCTTCTGGAGAGTGAGCACTCTGGTGTAGGGACCTCGTCTGGTCCCTTGGGTGTCTCCAGAATGTAGTGGGGTTTCTGGTGCATAATAGATACAGTACTTGGGAAATGTGTGTTGCAAGTTGAATGAATTAACTGATTCGGAAGTGAGTTTGTGCGAGCAGTGCTGACTTGGTGGTAACCCCATGAAGGAGGCCGTTGCTCTTTTGGCCCGGTGACACAGTGCACAGCTCAACAGGAGCCCCCAAGGCTGCACTCAGGTGGTGATGAGAAAGGGCAGGACAAACTAGGCTGATTGTATTGACAAAGGAAACACCTTGGGACTGCATGGACTGGAAAAGGTGCCAGGTAAGTACCCTGGGGATTGCAAACCTCTAGACCAATTGTTCTCAAATTCAGCCTTCTCAGAACTCATCTGAAGAGTATGTTATACAAGCAGATTGTTGGACTCCACTGCTGTAGGTTCCAAGTCAGATGGTCTCTGGATCACACTTAGAGAAACACTGCTATGGGTCAGGAGGGATGTAAGAACTGAAGAAAGAAAAGAAGGAAAGGGGCTTCCCTGATGGTGCAATGGTTAAGCATCCACCTGCAAATGCAGGGGACATGGCTTCGACCCCTGTTCTGGGAAGATCCCACATGCTGCAGAGCAACTAAGCCAGTGCGCCACAACTACTGAGCCTGTGCTCTAGAGCCCACAAGCCACAACTAATGAGCCCACATGCCACAACAACTGAAGCCTATGCGCCTGGAGCCTGTGCTCCACAACAAGACAAGGCACTGCAATGAGGAGCCCGCACACCACAACAAAGAGCAGCCCCTCTCACTGCAACTAGAGAAAGCCTGTGTGCAGCAACAAACACCCAACGCAGCCAAAAATAAATAAATAAATTTATTTTAAAAAAAAGAAAAAAAAAGAAGGAAAATAACGTCCTTTGGGGCACAGACCCATTCACCATAGCATGGTCAGAATAATGAATTTCTCTCTCCCTCTCTCTCTCTTTTTCTCTCTTCCTCGCCCTCGCCCTCTCTTTCTGTCTGTCTCTCTCCCTTACTCTCATTCTACCTCCTTCTTTTAATCTACTGCAGCTATAAAGAGCTTTTGAATGTATATAACACATTGTCCAGAGTGATCAAATATTAGCCTGCCGAGTTTTTTTTTTTTTTCCTGGAATCACTGCTCTGGCAGAGGCTGGTCATTGCACAGGCAGGAGCCACTCAACAAGTCCCTCAGTGGTAACGAGATGAGCACAAGCCCACACAGCCCTCCCCTTTGGCTCCCACGAGGGGAAACCAGCAGACCTACCCAGGACATGAGCTGTTTTTTAGAGCTCTGTTTTTCAGGTGTTTCTCCCCGAAGGACATATAACAAGAACAGAAGATGCCAAGGCTGCCTCTAGTCATGGATTATGGAAGGCCTACCATGGCTGGCCTCTCAGAGGCCCAAAGATGACCATTTGCACCCAGCATTTTCAAATGCAAGTTCCCAGGCTGGGATCCCTGAGCTGCCAGAGGACCACTCACTGAGCTTTGTGAAACATGGGTGTCTGGACCTCATACCCTTGAACTCTCAGGCTCAGAGGGTTTGGGGTGATCCCAGGAATCTGGGCTTTTTTAAAGCCACCAGGTATTTCAGATGGGCAACCAGATTTGGAAACTCTAGGAGGACTCTAGCACCACAAAATCTGTTTCAGTTCTCCAATCAACAGAGGTCAAAAAGTCCCATCCTAGATCTGGGTGTGGGTGCCTCCAGGCCTTTTCCCTATAATCTCATTTCAAGACCCAGTTCTGATGTCACTTTTTTCAGGAAGCCTTCCTGGGTTGCCCAACTGAAGTTTATTTCCCCCTGCTCTCTCCTCCAGGGCACATCTCCAGTGTCTTTATAACACTTTATAGAATGACCCTTTTCCTCATGTGACATGTGTCCACTGGTGCTGTGCAATGAAAGTATAATGCCAGTCACATATATAATCTTTAATGTTCTAGTAGCCATATTTTGTTTAATAGAAATAAATAGGTAAAAATAATTTTAATAACATGTCTGATTTAACTCAATATATCCAAAATGTTATTTCAACAGGTAGTAAAATAAAAATCATCAATGAGACATTTTAATTACACTGAGTATTTGAAATCTGGTGTGTGTTTGACACTTAGAGCTCATCTCAGCTTTGGTTACATTTCGAGTGCTACACATGGCCACGTGTGGCAGGTGGAGGCCATACTGGGTAGCAGAGTCCTGGTTCTTTGAGGGCAAGTCAGTGACTTTTACCTCTGGGTCTCCAGAAGCAAAGCCATTCCCAGGACCCAGTATTGGAGCTTAGAAAGCCTTTGAGTCCATTCAGATGCGAATTCCTCCTGGAGAGCACCCTTTTGCTTTGTGTTAGTTTGTTTGTTTGCTTGTTGGCACCGTACCTCTGTAGGTGAGAGTGGATAATGGGTACATTGGTTTCAGGAAAAGAGGGAGCACTCCAGAGCAGCTTCCATGTAAGAGGAGTGGGTGCCAGAAGAAACCTGGAGGGATGGGGGCATTCATTAAGGGGAGCAGAAAAGGGCAGTGGAGCCCACAGGGAAGATACCAGGGTAACTCCTCCATCCCACACTGTGGGATCCAACCAACAGGCATCAGGCGATGGTGGCTCTGAACCATGTGTTCGGTCTCCTGTAGGTGACTTTGAGCTTCCTGAAGGATACCTGCCAGAGGATTTGATTGAGGTGTAATGTGGTCAGTTAAGTCTCTAAAAAAGAGCTACAGCAAGGATGTGTTCGCAGCAGAGATGACTTCTGAAAACACGTTGAGCCCCTTTATACCTCGGCCACAGGCTTCTCAAGAAAGTTCACTGGCTTACCTTATAATTCACCCACAGTCGGTTCAATTACCAGAACGGGCTACCACTTTTGTCAAAAAAGACTTGCCTCCAAGCTGGTGCCTACAGATACATGATCATAGCTTCCCAGGAAACAGATATCTCCTGAGGAAATCAGAGCTCAAGCCCCTTTCCCTAGGTCCTCTGAGGTCAAATAATCGATGCGCAGAGGTACAGGGACTGGAGTTTGGTACACCCTCCCTCCACCACCCTCCCCCCCAGCTGCTTGTCACTAGCAGTGTAGTAAGTTTCAACCAGGCATCTAAGGAGGAGCAAACACTTGGTTGGACCATATTGTTCCTAGATGAGGCTTGGGATATGGTAGCAAGAGCCCAGCCCTTGGAGAGGAACATCCCATTCTCCAAATGCCAGCCCTTCCATTTATTTGGAACATCTATTATGTTAGAACTATTCATTTGTATAGGTTCTAAAAGGGCTTTTTGTGTTTTATGCAAAACATTGTAATAAATGATTAAGATCTTGGACCACGAGCATGTGACCTCCAGCAGGTTACTTTACCTCTTTTAGCCACAGGTTTTTCACTGAGAAATATGGGTACTAACAGTCCCTACCCCCTAGGGTTGTGTATTGATTAAACCAGGAGATAAAGTACTAGTCAAAATGCATGGAAAGTGCTCCACAAAATTTCATAATGATAAGACAATTCAACCCAACATAAGACAGGATAGTTTAAAGCAGAAAAATGAGCTTAAAAGAGTAGAGAAAGGATATTTTCAAGCAAGTGGGCACTGAATACATATCATTACACAGTAAGTGATGGGCAGCTGTGGGTAATTAGAAGAAAGGAAGCCTGTCAGTTGTCTAGTGGACTGTACCATAGGAGGAAAGCCTGTGTTAGTCTGTGTAACACCCACACTAAACACAATAGAGGCCACCACCATGGGGCTGGCTGGTAGTCAGAGTAGACCAGAAAAAAACATTAGGATCTGGAGAGGCAGTGGTTTGGCACCACTCACCGCAGGCAGGAAACCTACACCAGCCAACGTGTAGCAATGGGATGAGCGGCTTGTCTTCTAAGGAGAGTGAGAAGGGAAAGTCCAGACTGAAGGAAATAGAGAGGTGAGGAGAGAATAGGAAGCCTTAATGATAAGTAAGCTGGGTAATAAGAATATCAAAAGAGAAAATGGACCAAGGGCTCCTCAGCAGGCACAGTCCCCAAAGCCTCAGAAAAAGCTGCTAAGATCCATAAGATGACAACAGCTTGCATTGTGGGGAAGGGATGGGAAGGAGGGGGAGGAGGGGTGGGAAATTTATCTCCAACCCCACTGTCTGTTCCTTAGTACAGACACTCCCAGGGCTCTCTGCCTCTGCCAAGAACAGTCTTCTGCAGAGCCAAGCCAATCACAAAGGCTCATGACTGAAAAAGTTGTGCAACCCTCAAAGACTCTGCTTTCCGTTCTTAAGAATGACCAGGAAAGGCTACTTTAAGACACTTACCTTCTCTCTGCTTGGCTTTCCCACTTGTACTTGCCAAGCCTGGTCTTCCTACAAGGAGTAATTAGATTACATCTTTAGGATGTTTTGAGCTGCTAGAAGGGAGAACACCATGCACGTATACACAGGCACAGTTATATTTGCAGGATTCCATTTCCTCTGTTCTCTTTGAATCCATCTCCTGGTAACAGCTGTCTGGCTCCCTAAAGCCAGCAACAGCTGCAATAATGAGCCCACCATTTGAGCCTGTGGATGACACAGGCTCAGCCCCAAGATGCAGCTGTTCTTTAAAGCCTGATGTCTTACCCCTCCCCCAGGTCTGGACAACAAAGAGAGCCATTCATTAACCCCTACATTTCAAGTTTTCATATGGGGGATCCCCTATTCCTTTTACCAGTGGTGCAATTTCTTAATTCTGCCACTTATTGGTAGTCTTACCAAAGGCAAGCACAAAAAGCCTCTCTAAACTTTAGTTTCCTCAACTCTCTGATGGCGATGATAACATGACCAGCCTCGTGAGGTTGTTTGCGACACACCAAAGGTATAATAGATATGAAAATCTTATACATGTTATAAGGCAGTATTCCTGTATTAGGTACTATTAAGGTCCTTGTTCTGATTTTAACAAGTGAAAAAATCATTAAACAAAACAAGTCAGTATAATAAACTTCTGAATTGGGCTGTCCATATAAATGGTCTCTGAGGAGTGGAGGAAGCACAGAAGGTTTCTGGAGAAGGCACTTGGCCCTGGCTTAGAGGGACTGGTAGAATCTGAGAGGTTAAGGGAGAGAGAGAGAGATTCACAGCCCAGGTAAAGGCTGAGAAAAGAAAATGTGGTCTAGCGACAGTGTAGGGTCATCCAGAATGGGGCAGAGAATGTGCCTGAGGACCAGGGGGATGGAAATTTGGAAGGGTCAGGATGTCCAGAACATGGATGGCCTTAAATGACAGGCAGGGAAGCTTCAGGAGAGATTTTAATAGTACGAAAAAGTCAAGCCCAGGAGGTCATCCAATCCTCCTCCCCGCCTCCAAGGGTTTATCTCTATTTAACAATCTAGACAAAGCACCTGCACTGGACATGCTCTTGGCTTCCTGGCGCCAAGCTCAGTATCTCTTGGAGCCCTGGAGGTCTCTCTGTCCAAGTCAGCAATTTCCAGCTTCCCTGTTTATTAAAGAAAGAGATTACCAGGCTCCAGCCTAGACTTATCAAATCAGAAGCTTCAGGAGAGGGGCCTGGGAATCTCTCTCTTGAAAATAATTCTTCCTCTCTCCCTAGGTTATTCTTGTCATCATGGAAGTGTGGGAGGTGTGCGTGTGATCTATGTGCCATGCGTGCTAAACACGGAGGCCAGTAAGCACTCAGCGACCTCAGTGCATCATACTTGTCGATGTCCTAGTGTCTTTACAGAGTGCTTCCCCCTAGTCCCCCTCCTCCCTCCTTTCTCCTGTGGGGATCTCGGGAGCTGTTTGAGGATATATTTTCACTTTGTGATTATTTCACTGTAGATGCTTTTATTTTATTTTATTCATTTTTTTTGTATTTTTAGCAGGGGTAGCAGCTGGACCATCCACCTTCCCACACCCACTCTCCACCCTGATGTTTCCCCAGCTGCCCTGGCCCTCCCTCCTTTCCTCCTTCCTTCCCTCCCTCCCTCCTTCCTTCCTTCCTTCCTCCTTTCCTTCCTTCCATCCTTTCTTCCTTCCCTCCTTCCTTCCTTCCTTCCTCCTTTCCTTCCTTCCTTCCTTTCTTCCTTCCTTCCTTCCTTCCGACTTTGTCTTTTCTTTTTCTTTCTTTCTTTCTTTCTTTCTTTCTTTCTTTCTTTCTTTCTTTCTTTCTTTCTTTCTTTCTTTCTTTCTTTCTTTCTTTCTTTCTTTCTTTTTCTCCCTCCTTCCTTCCTTCCTTCCTTTCTTTCTTTCTTTCTTTCTTTCTTTCTTTCTTTCTTTCTTTCTTTCTTTCTTTCTTTCTTTCTTTTTCTCCTTCCTTCCTTCCTCCCTCCCTCCCTCCTTCCTTCCTTCCTTCCTTCCTCTCTTTCTTCCTTCCTTTCTTTCTTTCTTTCTTTCTTTCTTTCTTTCTTTCTTTCTTTCTTTCTTTCTTTCTCTCTTAATAAGTGGACTACCCAGATGCTTTGATTCAACTTGAGGGCAACTGTGATCCCCAAGTCTTTGTACTTTATGTTATACATGGACCTACTCAGGCCAACCTTGCCTAGTCACTGCTTTGAAAATTCTAATTTTTAAATTAACTTTTTAAAATTTAGAAAATACTGCTGAAGAGGAAAATTAGAAACTTGTACTCAGCTAAAAATAACTCCATGCTTGTTCTGCTTTTGTAAAATATGCTTGCTGCACCGAGAAAAACAAAAAAACAGGATGACCTAGCAATCCAATGTAACCATAAGATGTTATGCTAAAAATGGAATGTTCTGCACCTGCTCTTGTAAGTTTTTGTTTGGAAAATTCCGTGCCCTGTAAACCAAATAACCAATCTACCCATGCTAACTGTAACCATGTGCACTGACCCCTATAAAAGTAAAGCTCACCCTGAGCGAGGGGCCCAGAACTTTGGAGAGTTAGCTCGTCTGGTGCTGCCAGCTTAATAAACCTGAGTTCTCCAACCCTCCAAGTGTGGTGCTTGGTTTCTCGATGGACAGATTTCTGCAACACTGACAACTGTAAAGTATAGTTACTTTATAATAGCAACTACTAATAATTGAATGTTGACTGTATGTGAGGCCAGGTATAATGAAATTTCTTTACATGTACTAATCTTGACAACAATCCTGTGAAGTAGGTGCTGTTATTATTCCCATATAACAAATAGAGAAACTGAGACACAGAGAGACTAAGTTACCTGCTTAGGATCATATAGTTACAAAAGTAGACAAGTCAAAGTTTGGACCTAGGAAGCCTGGCTGCAGAGTCACACTTCCACCCAAGACACTAGGCCACCCCTCAAGAGGAAAGGAAGATGAATGAGGAAAACTTACCCTCAATTCCTGTTACCAGAAATAACCACTCAAACACTTGGTCCTTTTTCTATGAAAAAAAAAAAAAAATTAATTGTATCAAAGTATTAATTTCATAAATCTTGCTTTAAAATTCCAATATTAAATTATATTTCCTATATTAGGTATTCTTCATAAATACGGTTTTTATCCACGACATAGTATGCCATCGTATGGAGAGGACATAATTTATGTAATCACAGCTTTGTTGTTAGATGCTTGTTTCTCATTTTTTATTCTCATAATACTATGATGGATATTCTTGCTTGTAAATATTTGACTGCGGCTTTTCATGCTATAGAATAAAGTTCACGTGTCAGAGTCTTTTAAGTCTAAAATGCATTCTAGAGACCTTAAAATATTTAAAAAATCTAACCAGTTTACCCTCCCACAAGCAGTGTATGGGAGGGACCGTTTCCTCACCCTCTTGCCAGCTTTGCCCATTTGGGAGGTGAAAAATGGCCTCGTCTCGTTGCTGCATTTGCATGTCTTTGATTACTGGTGAGGTGAACATTTCCTCCTGCGTTTGTTAACCCGCTGGTACTTCTTCTGTGAGCTATTTATTCATGCCCTTGTTCATTTCTCCAATGGCAAGCTTGTGTTTTTCTTACCTATATGAGTTCTTCATAGCAATTTTTGACTCACATTTGTGGGAAACATTTTCCCAAGTTTGTTCTTTGCCTTTTAGATATCGATTAACTTGCAAATACGGAAGTCTGAATTTAAAATGGTCCGAAGGAGGGGCCAGAGTTTCTGAAAGTGAGCAGGCTCATTAGACAGATATCCTGCTAAACACATTGAATACTCATTTAATACCAGTAGTTTCGGCACCTTAGTTATTGGTATCGGCAATGACTAAAGAAGAAACTGCACTTTTCTGCTGTTCGGGCTGATAAAAAACAGAGGGAAATCTTTAGAGAACAGCCTCCGTGCAAATTGCTTTCAACTTTTTTGACATGGGTATTAAAATGCCACCCCAAATACCAGTGGTAATAAAGAATCCAACTTAAAAGGGGGAGTAGGTGTAAATGTAACACATGAGGGTTTTTTTTTTTTTATCTTGCTAGACAGTTGCTGAGGAATCAGTCAGTGGTGAAGCACTCAAAGCTGCTTCCCCTGCCTTGTGGGGAAAACCCTTGGCTATTTGTGGACTAAATGTTGACATGAGATTTTTGAACCAAGACGAACTGCTCATATTCCCTTGCAATAAGAAAAATCGACACACTCTGCCCCATTCCTCTCAAGGGAGAATTAGCTTCACTTCCTCTATATATTACTCTCTTCCCCTGCTCTGATGTTCCCCCGCCCACACATCACATTCTCCTCTTTGCTACCCTCCTGTCCTCCACCGAACTGCCCATTTTGTGCAGACATGGCGACTGAATTTTTTCCCCAAATGAGCACATTTAGTCATATGTTCAAAAGAGAAGGCGGCTTATATTCTCATTAGAAATCATAGGGACCCCACAGGGACATGGCTTTTTGGGAATGGATTCTTTTTAGAGAAAGCCACACTGCCTTGGCCTCCATCTATGTTCATTTGGCAAAGAAAATTCACCCAGCACTTGGTTGTAGAGTGGGTTGATGAGTGAGGACCTTGAGCTCAGGTCACCCAAGTGCTTGAGGAGAAAGAAATCTTACAGATGTTTGGGAGCAAGGGCGCTGGCTCTTCCTCACGATGTTTCTTAGCCAAGGGGATGGAGATACACATAATTTCGGGCCAGGAAATCCTCCTTAGGAACGGCTTAAAAAGTCCGCAAGGGTTTTCTCTTTCTGTCCTAAAGGATTTCTACAGCTTAGCGTATTCATCTTTTGTATCTCGTTTCTCTTATGAAGTAAGCCAAATGATTTCATTCCTATGTTTTTTTTCTGCTATTTCATCCTAGTTTAAATACTCAGCTGGTGAAAATCATCCACAGGCACATTGCACGAGGCTTAGCAATTTATTTTATTTTATTTTGTTTGATTTTATTTTGTTTAATTTTATTTATTTATTCACTGAGTTGGGTCTTTGTTGCTGCTCACGGGCTTTCTCTAGTTGTGGCGAGTGGGGGCTACTCTTCATTGTGGAATATCAGCTTCTCATTTCGGTGGTTTCTGTTGTTGTGGAGCTCGAGCTCTAGGCACTCGCGGGCTTCAGGAGTTGTGGCATGTGGGCTCAGTAGCTGTGACTCATGGACTCTAGAGCGCAGGCTCAGTAGCTGTGGCGCGTGGGCTTAATTGCTCCACAGCATGTGGGATCTTCCCAGACTAGGGCTCAAACCTGTGTCCCCTGCATTGGCAGGAGGATTCTTAACAACTGCACCACCAAGGAAGCCCCTGCAATTAAATTTTAAGAAGATGAAAACCAAAATATTACTGTCTGGCTTTCCAGTGAGCCTCAAACTCAAATCAATAGAGCCAAAAACTTTTATTATTTCCCTAGTTTGTAGCGAGAGTGATGGCAGTGAGGTGAAAGCAATGCTGGGAAGAATCACCACTTGGCTTCCCCTGGACCCTCACAGGCTTCACAACACAGGAAGCTGAGTCAGTAATCAACTAGGAAACCGCTACTTTTATTTCTCTTTACCAGCTCAAAGGTGTAGGAAGATATCACATTGCACTTAAGTGTTTTAACACACACCCAGACACACCCACACCCTCCACACACCCCCATACTCCCTCTGCCCCACAAGAATTATCTATTATCTAAGTGTTAGTTGGGTGCTGAGATTGTATGATAGGGTGAAAGATCCAGGTTTTTAACTTAGTCCTAACTGTGCAAACACTGTCTGTGTCCCTTGCTTGCAAGAAGGCCAGGGGTTGGCTTGGCCAGTGGGGTTCTGTGGGACTGTGGCTGGGATAAGGGACTGTGGATTATACAAAGTTCAGGGGAGTGTGTAGACCCCAAAGGCCAAAGACAGCTTTTGAAACAGGGTCCATTGAGTGTCTGCATGACAAGGACAGAGCTGGAGGCAGTGAGGGCTGGAAGTGGCTGCCTGACTGGGCTGGCTCTGTGTATATCTGCTGCACAGGTGTTGGGTAGAGCTGGGATCGCCAGAGGAAAAGCTGTGTTCTGTTGACTTTGGGCAAAGTCCTGAGCATCTGAGCCTTGCATCCTTCCTTGTAAACTGAGGGTGATGCCTACTTTACTGGATTGTATTGAGGATCACGGGAGATAGTGTACACAAGGACCTCATTGTTAGCACCTGGCACAGAGTAAGTGCTGTAAGTATTCCAAAAATGTGTTATTACTGCTGTGATTGACATAAATACACAAAAGTGTTTTATTTATACAAAAAAAAATTCTTTCTAAAATTTTCAGTGATAGGAAAATATATCTAAATATCACCCCTTGGGACTTCCCTGGTGGCGCAGTGGTTAAGAATCTGCCTGCCAATGCAGGGGACATGGGTTAGAGCCCTGGTCTGGGAAGATGAGACATGCCACGGAGCAACTAAGCCTATGTGCCACAACTACTGAGCCCATGTGCCACAACTTCTGAAGCCCACACCCTTAGAGCCTGTGCTCCGCAACAAGAGAAGCCACCGCAATGAGAAGCCCGCGCACCACAATAAAGCATAGGCCCTGCCTGCCACAACTAGAGAAAGCCCACGGCAGCAATGAAGACCAAATTCAGCCAATAAATTAATTAATTAATTAAAAAAATAAGTATCACCCTTACTTGCTTGATAAAGATAATTGTGTGGCCTAAGACTAAGTAGAAAGTGGTATGGGGAGACAGAGGCTTTTATTTTGCAAACCCAAAGTTGGAAAAAAACTGCAAACCTTACAACAGGCACCGAGGGGACTTCTGAAACCCTCCCTCACCTATCTCTTCCCTCAAGATATAAAATCACTCCCTGGAGCTTGGTGCTCCAGAGTCTCTATTATGTTTCCTCCACTGGTTAATCTTGTGACTTTGGGGAACTTTTTCAACTTCTCTAAGCCTCAGTTTTTTCTTTAAAGGATTTTTGTAAGATTTAAATGGAAAAACCATACAAAGCACTTAGCACTAAATAAGTTTATTATTATTGTTTCATTACTGGGATAACTGTGTATGGCCAGGAAAAGGAGTGCTTCTGCAGGTCATACACAGACAAACACACACACATGACACTCCCTTTTAACTTTTAGACTGTAAGAATCATACCTGTTCACTAACCTGGTAGAGAGGAGTGCCTATCTTGTCTTAACACCTAATTCAGGAGTGAGGACAGCAAGTCTAAACCTACTACATCTTTTTAGCCCCTACAGCACCTAGTACCCTGGGCCAATCTCAGGCGTCCTGTATGTACTGCCTACATGATTGAATGGTACCAATCAATCAGGCTTGTCATATTTACTGAGTTGAAGTTCAAGGTTGAGTTCTGGCTTCAAGAGCACTACAGAGACCATCATGCTGATGCCTCTGATTCTTCTCAGGTGTTTTGGCCAGTGGTTAAAAGTCTGGACCTGAGGTAGCCTACTTAGGGTCAAATCTTAGGGCTACCAGCCCTTAAGTGTGGGGTCTTGGGCAAATTACTTAACCCCTCTGTGCCTCAATTTCTTTTTAAAAAAAATATGTTATTGAAGTGTAGTTGATTTACAATGTTGTGCTAATTTCTGCTGTGCAGCAAAGTGATTCAGTTATACATATATACATATATGTTCTTTTTCATATTCTTTTCCATTATGGTTTATCACAGCATTTTGAATATAGTTCCCTGTTGTTTATCCATCCTATATATAATAGTTTGCATCTGCTAATCCCAAACTCCCAACCCTTCCCTCCCCTACCCCTCTCCTCCTTGGCAACCACAAGTCTGTTTTCTCTATAGCTGTGAGTCTGTTTCTGTTTCATAGATAAGTTCATTTGTGTCATATTTGAGATTCCACACATAAGTGATATCATATGGTATTTGTCTTTCTCTTCCTGACTCACTTCACTTAGTGTGATACTCTCTAGGTCCATCCATGTCGCTGCAAATTGTGCCTCAATTTCTAATATTAGTAAAACAGGATTGGTGACGATCATAGCACACACTTCGTAGGGTTGTTTCAAGGGTTAACGTGAATGTTAAGCACCTAGAAAAAGACCTGGTGCACCCTTGGCCTCCAGGCACGTTCCATTCAAACAGGTCCTCGGCAAGCAGCGGGAGTGATGGCTGTGGGGTTCTGCCGGCCAAATCCTGCCTCTTCTTAAATCTCATCGTGATGACTAGAAGCCCCTGTCATCTACAAGATGAACGCCAAGTGCCTTATCATTATGGACAAAGCTCTCCTCTCCAGCTTTAGCCTCTAATTCTCACCACTCCCACCACCACCTCCGGGAACATGGAATGACTGGTCGTTTCTTGCACAATTCCTGCTATATCTAACCTTCAGGCAATGGCTAGAAAGTTCTCTTCCAACCTTTCACTTTCTTAAGAAAAAGCTCTTCTTTTAAAAGAACACCCTTTTAAGAAACCACAGGAATGTTACTTAAAAAGAAAGGCTGCTGACGTCATATCTTACAGAAAGCCCTCCAGATTCTTTATCGTGGTGCTCATCTGTGTGCAACTATTTCTAAGATTTGACCCAGGTTTAGTCTGCCTCCAGTGTCTCTCCTCTTGACACTAACATCACTTTCTAGCCATCCACCAGTGTTTGGACAGCCACTGAAGTACTAAATGTGCTAATATTGCAATGGGGACACATTACAGAGGGCTCCCAGGGCTGTTCTCAGCGTAGTGGTTGGTATGCAGTATGTACCAAATAAAAACCCATAGGTTAATCCGTGATCCCTTCTCAGCTCTTCGTACCATGCTATGACCTAGAAAGGAACTGAAACATAACTGGGGAAGTAAGTCAGAAATGTGACTAGATAAACAGAATATTGGGCGGTAAGTACTCATATTAGCGGCAAATGAATGGGATCAAAATTTTGTCCTGTCTGTCCGTCAGAGAAGGGGGAAATGCTAAGAAGCGAAGCAGGCAGGGGAAGCTTCTTGGAGGAGATAGAATTTGAGCCAAGTCTTGCATCTCGTTGATGTTCCCAGTGATGATATTGCATGGATGACTGCTTCTGGGAGGCAGAGTGTGTAGGGGAAGGAGCCTGGGACTTGGCATTCGTGCACTTAGGTTGCATCCTACCTCTTTTATTTTCTTGCTGTGTTTGCTGGGTCCATTTCAGAACACAGATTTTCTTATCTTTAGAGTGTGGTTTGTAACCTCTACCCTATAGAATTGCTGTGAAAATTAAGATGAACTAGAAAATGTAAAATAGATTAGTCTGGGACTTCGCTGGTAGCGCAGTGATTAAGGATCTGCCTGTCAGTGCAGGGGACATGGGTTCAGCCCTGGTCCGGAAAGATGCCACATGCCGTGGAGCAACTAAGCTCATGCGCCGCAACGATGAGCCTGAGTGCCACAACTACTAAAGCCTGTGAACCCCACTGAGAAGCCTGTGCACCACAATGAAGAGAAGCCCCTACTCTCCGCAACTAGAGAAAGCCTGCACACAGCAACGAAGACCCAATGCAGCCTAAATAAAATAATAAAAATAATAAATAATAATAATAAAATAGATTCTTATCTATCGAAGGCCCTTCTACAGCATCCTGAGACATTGCAATCCATCCAAGCTCTCCCTCTGCCTTGAGCAAATGGCCCACACAGACTGCCTCAAGTGTACAGGGATCCAGGAGGTCACAAGGGAAACAGACCCTCTGCCATGATGTTTCTCAAAGGTCTGGTGACAGCACAATTTCTCAGGAGAGAGGCTTTAAAGCACCATCATCCATGTTGATTTATCTGGTATTACAGAACATGGCAATATTAGTTTTATTGGTAAAGTAGTTATTTTTGTTAATCTTTGAAATATCATAACATATTCCTATATCCCTTTACACTTTCCAAAGGCAAGCTTCGGTTTTCAATCTTTTAAACTTTCCGGCAACAAGGTACATAGGATGGTCTTAATTTTCACACAAAGAAGGCAAGGTCCGCACATGAATGCATCACTCAATGTTCCACAGTCAAGTAGGGTCAGAACAAGGACTAGGCTTCAGGTGCCCTGGGTCACAGTTCCAAACTGCTTGGCTAAATTTAACGTTCTCTTTGGCAGTGGTACCAAGGATGGGGTGGTGGTGGAAGTGGGCCACTTCAGCAAGGAGTAGTCATTTTATTATTGTCATTGTTTGGAATTGACATTACATAGCAATAATAAAACACAGACCAACCTTTAGTTGGCTCTATCACTACTTCTAAATTATATATTGGCAATGTACCCTTTATTAACTGCACTGGCACCTAATGACTCTGACTACCTACCTGGGAAACCATTGCTGTTTTGTAAAGAAGTTTGTCTAAGTTGATATATATATATGTATATATATATATAGTTGCATTTGAAGGAGGGAGGGAATTTTGGTTTCTAAGCAGAGGTGACTTGAGATCAAATAATATGGAAGAGATGCATCTGTGACTACATATATAGTGGCTCTAACTTCTCTTGACTCAAGGAATCAAGAATTGACTGAGCACAGTTTGTCAGCATCCTTACAGCATACCATGTGTAGACCTGTTGAAAGTGTGGTCTCTATGAGGTCAGTATTAGTATTTCAATTCTATAGACAAAAGCTGAAGCTAAGAGAGATGCATTAACATGTCCAAGGTCACAATGACTCAGGAGCCAATGTAAGATTAGTCTGACTCCAATGGCTGCATGTTTGTAATACTACCACATTCCATCTGTCCACCAATGTCTGAACAGCCACTAAAGTACTGAAAAATGCTAATATTGCAAAGGAGACACACCACAGAGGGTTCCCAGGGCCACCATTTGTGGGGGTTGAGCCCTGAACAGAAGTGCCTAGCCAGAGGTCAGTGGGGCTGAAATAGTTCCAAGCTTGGCATTTTCCTAACTTGGGGCAGAGGTGCCTTATGGGCTAGCAGTGACATGGAACCCCTGATGGTTTCAGACTCAAGCATTGAAGCTTGCCTCCTGTTTCCACTTGATGCTTTGAGCACTATTTGTCAATTTTCTGGAAGTGGCATGACCTGGCCCTTAGGTCCAGTGTTTACAATCACCTGACGGCTAATGTGAAATGCCCAGTTGTCCATGCCGGAGCCATGACTTTTATTGGGGTCGTGACTGTCGTTCCCTTAGAAGCTCATCATTCTGAAAATTAGACACCAGACTACTCATTAATCTGTTTAGCAAATCCTAGGTCCTTTTCTATGGGTATAACTGCAGTGAAAAGGTTACTGTAATGGCCTGGGATTTGAAAGCTGAGACCATCTGTACCCCTATGTTACTCTTTGGAAAATAGCACCAGGAAATTTTACTAGTTGTTTTAGAAGTATGCCTTGGGGTTGGAGACTTCTTCTTCTTTTTAATTTAATTTTATTTTTTGTGGCTGCATTGGGTCTTCAATGCAGCACGCGGGCTTTCTCTAGCTGCAGCAAGTGGGGGCTACTCTTTGTTGTGGTGCACTGGCCTCTTACTGCCATGGCTTCTTTTGTTGTGCAGTACGGGCTCCAGGGCACGAGGGCTTCAGTACTTGTGGCTCACGGGCTCCAGAGCACAGGCTCAGTAATTGTGACGCATGAGCTTAGTTACTCCGCAGTACGTGGGATCCTCCCAGACCAGGGATCGAACCCATGTCTCTTGTATTGGCAGGCGGATTCCTAACCACTGCGCTTTCTTTTTAATGTGTTACAATCATAGTTACAATAGATTTTAAGTGTTTTTTGAATGAATGACATTTAAATTCATTTCTTTTTTTTTCCCTTTTTTTTTAAAGGACTTTTATTGATATAATCGACATACAATTAACTGTGTATATTTAAAGTGTAAAATTTGATATTTTTTTCTTAATAACGTATATATGGCAATCCCAATAAATTCATATTAAAATATTTATTCCAATAACTCAGTACTGTGGGAACTATGTATTCCGACTGATATGAAAGCTTATCTATCACTTAATCTGCATTAGCTTCAAGGGAAGAAAAATAACAGATCTGGGAATCAGGCAACTTTGACTTCTCGGTTCCCGTCTCTGCCACAGCCTTTTGGTATGACATTGAATAAGTCATTGCCATCTCCAGAATGCAGATAAAAGGATGGACTCAGTGGTCTCTCAGTCCCTTCCTGGGTGTGATGGGTACCGTTTTGATCAAGTAACATGTTCACGCAGTAATGTGTGTCATTGTATTTTAGAGTTGGAAGGGGGTTTAATGATCCTCTGGTCTACACTCTTCATTTTACAGATGCTTTTCACAAAGCAAACAGAACAGATATCATTATCCTCCTTTTACAAATTAAAATACTATGGCCCTGAGGGAGTGAGTCGTTTGCTCTAAAGAAGGTGAACTCTAGCTCATCTTCCTGCTACACCACTCTGTCAACTAGGCTTTATTGTGTCCAGTTAAGTCTCGTCCAGTTTCTGTGGCCTGGTCCTCAATGTAGATAAAAAAGCACCAACCAGTGTGTGCTCCGCTCAGGGCTTCGAATGCTAACCGTGTTAGGCTGTCCTCCGCCTCCCTTTCCCTCTGACTGAACGTAGAAATGCTTCATGGAGATGAGCGGCGTAAATGAAAGCCTGACTCTGGCTTGTTTCTTACCAGAGTAAGAGTCTACACTGACAAACATGGAAGCCAGGGAGTTTTCATTCTTCTAAGAGCAGATCTTCCGGGGCCAGCAATGCTGGGTGACCGGGGACAGGGGAGAGGAGTCAAAACCCAGGAAGTCGTTCTGATGCTGGTGAATTTGACCATGCACAGACAGTAACAACAAGAACAAAACCTACATTTATTAAGTGTCTACGGTATATCAAGGATTTGACAGATATTGTCTCTTTGAGGAAATGAAATTTCTGAAAATAGAAGTTTAAGAGACAGCAATTTTAGGAAGAAGCTTTAGAGAGGGTAAAACACTTACGGAGTCTGGAAGCAGAAATGGTACTACATGGAAAGCTGTGAAATCTAGAATATAAGGCCTGAAATCCTGCTATGACAGGGGCCACCAGAGCCACCTGAAGTCTTCTGAGAGTACCCTTCTCTCTGAGTCACATTCAGGTCACCTGCCTCTACCAAAAACAGCTGAAATAGAGAAAACAGATTTTTTTTTTAAAGGTGGGCTTCACGGTCTTAAAAGCAATCTTGGGTCAACCACTTCCTAGCAGTGCTACCACTTCCTACCGGGGACATGTTTACTGAGTCTCTTAACTTCCTAGAGCCTCAGTATTTTCATCTGTAAAGTGTTTTTTTGTTTTTGTCTTTAATAAAGGTTAGTTATAACTATGTAAATTTCCTTGAACAGAATCAACAGATTCTAGGCTTTCCAATCAGAATGGAAGGAAGAGGAAAGGGAGACGGGAAAGGAGAAGTCATTTATTACATTTACTATGTTTCATTAATGTTATTATTCTTCAAGATATGTCTTAGGGTCCTTTAGCAAATGGCAAAATTAAGAGCATTCTTCCACAGATTACCTGCTTGAGCTTCTTTTCCCCGAACCAAGCTAATTAAAAAATACCACAAATGTTCTAATTATACCATTGACCTTTCTTTTCAATAATTGCAAAGGGACTTTAATAACCATGTTAAAGGACACATTAATATGAAAAGTAACTCACTGTGATTCTGAGGTTCATACTAATTTGCAGAATTAGTTACATGGAGAATAAGCTACTTCTGTGGGACAAATGGGGAATCTGAGACCCCCTTTCCAAAGCACAGGGTCTACCTCTCAGAGCATTAGGAAGTGAAGCAAACTAGCAGGACCATCCAACTTAACACATTCAGCGGCATTTGGAGCTATGGTGGGGAAAACAGGCTCCCTAGTTAATTTCACACTTCCTCTATACATTACAAAAAACAAGGTGTGACCCTGCAGCTGGATTTTAAAAAGACCTTCAGAAGGTTAAATGCCAGGTATTTTCCAAACTCCCTCCTTAAAGGAGCTTTCTGTTTCCTGGTGTCTATTTGCTGTGGGGAAATTCCGAACTGCTCAGTTAAAGCAAGGGCTTTAAGCTCCTTGAAGGATATTTCCTGCTTTTTAAGGCTCTGGGTTTACTGGAGCTGCTGGCTTTTGTTATTATCATTGTGTGTGTGTGTGTTTGCCGGGGCGGGGGGGGGGGGGGGGGGGGGGGGGGGCGAGGCGGGGAGGCTTGTCTGCAAAACCCTAGGAAATTTGCTAAAGAGGAAGGAGAGAAGGAAACGAGCATCTACGGTGTGCTTATGTGCCCTCCGCCCAAAAGCCGCACGAAGTGAGAGCTGCTGTCTGCATTTGACTAAATGAGAGTCAAAACTCAGAGGGGTTACCTTATACCTAGACCACACGGCTTCTCCAACACTGCACCCCATCTGCTCCGAAATATCTAGGCGGTCGTGGCCCCTCTGGGGTGCTCTGCTCCTCTCCACCAGGACCCTCGCCACCACCTCCTTGCTGTAGATTGCCCCAGGTTTGTTTTTTTTGGCTCCCTCATTAATGAGTTCCACAGGACGATGCTAAGTCTAGTTACGCAGCCTTAATTGGTTTAGTTACAGCAAGATAATTCCTTTTTTCTTCTCTGGGAGGCCTTTCTGTTTAAAGACATTTTAGCTGGAAGATGCTAATTATCAATGAGGAGAAAGTGACACCTGAAGAGTTCATTTTCCATCTTGGTCCTTGGTTTCTCCTTTGAACTCCCTCTACCCAGCCCTCTTTCTCACTTCATCACTTCTCCCCGACCATCATAAAAGAGAGCTCTGCCCTGACCAGGCGGCAGAACTTTCCTTCTCACTTGCCCAAGGCTCGTCCTCTCCACAGCTGTGTCATAGGCATGGACAACCTGCGCAAGACCTTCCTCAGCCTTGAAGAGGGCTTGGGCTCCTCCGACAGCTCTGGCCTGCTGTCCTCCTGGGACTGGAAAGACAGGGCAGGGCCCTTTGAGCTGACCCAGGCCTCTCCCACCCAGAGCCTCTCTCCGGCCCCGTCGCTGGAGTCCTATGCTTCTTCTCCCTGTCCGGCTGCGGCTGGGCTGTCCTGTGGGCATGGAGGTGCCAACAATGGGGGCAGAGATGACTGCGGTGGCCTTGGGACCGGTGGCCTGGTGGAGGTGGACTATGATATGTTAGCTTTCCAGCCTGCCTATCTGCAGGGCGCTGGTGGCCCCAAGGCCCAGAAGGGCACCAAAGTCAGGATGTCTGTCCAGCGGAGACGGAAGGCCAGCGAGAGGGAGAAGCTCCGGATGAGGACCTTGGCTGATGCCCTGCACACTCTCCGGAATTACCTGCCACCCGTCTACAGCCAGAGGGGCCAGCCGCTCACCAAGATTCAGACGCTGAAGTACACCATCAAGTACATCGGAGAACTCACAGACCTTCTCAACAGCGGGCGGGAGCCTCGGCCCCAGAGCTCTTGAGCTCGGCCCAGGGATTCAGGGACTCAACACCCAGCCCCCTGGGACAGGGCAGAGGAGCTTTAAAGACCTGGACCAGCTCACAGAACAACAGCACCTGGTTATTTTTATCTAGTGAGTGTGGTGACCAGTTCCCATTGGACTAGTCGGAACCACCAGAACACTTAACTGCCAGACAAGCAGGTACTTTTGCTTCCAGTTTTCCCACCATTTCTCAAGAGACTTGCCCTTTGCAAAGAGATAGATGGCTTTGCCCTTTTCTGTCTGTTCAAGGTATTTTAAAGGGTCAATGATTTCAAATGTATTTTTCCAATCGTGTAAAATTGTTTCAATTAATCTTCTCCTGCCATTTTGGTGTGGGGAGATGTCTCTCTGTTGTTAACTAAACCTGTATGTTGTACAGGCTCCAGGGTGGCACCTGTATTCTTATTTAGAAAGATTAGTGTCAAGTAAAGGGCTATAGTGCTCATGTTTTATTTTGTTTGTGTGCTTGTGTGTGTGTGTGTGTGTGTGTGTGACTAAAATCAGGGCTTTGCTTTTGCAGAGACCAAAATCACTTAAATGCAGAAGTTAATGTCATAGTAAATAGAAACTCACAGGCAGACAGGCTACATTAAGACGGAGTGCAGAGTTTAAAGTCCAGCCCCTTCTCTCCTAAAGGAAGGAAGAGGAGGCTGTATACGCTGGGGGCCAGAGAATGAGGGGGTTGGAAGGAGGAGGAAGACGAGGAAGACTCAGCATCACAGTCGGGGCCTGAATAGAGCTGGGCGGGTGGGTGCTCCCTGTTTCAGGCCAGGTGTGAATATGACCTCATTGAATCCCTTCATGTACTCATTTCTCAAATGAAGAGACTGGCTAAAAAAAGCACAAGAGACTAGTTTGAGTTTAGAGATAAGTGAAAAGGGTCAGGATTAGAACTCAAGTCTATATCTAACTCCTCCAAAGGGATTTTTTTCCTTACCCACGTCTCCTCCTCCTCCCCATCCCTCAAATCACCTCACATGCACCCCTGTACAAACACACCCCCCTTCACTGGGCCTCATCTCAGGGTGGATGACTGTAGCACCCTCGGCTTGGTTCATCTAATGGAACGTGGCATTGAAATGGGGGCTTTGAATTAAGGAGTTTCTCCAAAACCAGTAGGCTTTTTTAGGGCTGAATTTTTCTCCCAATTGTTATTAACCAGTCACACTTTTTTTTTTTTTTGATGAATTGTCTGTTCACTTCTGTCATTTTTTTTCTACTGGTGATTATTCTTGTTTTTAATAACAAATAACAAAGGCAGTAAATGTGTTCACAGTTTAATATATAACTTCACTATTTTTCCTTTGCTGATACAAACGTACAAATAAATATAGGTGTATATACATTTTTAAAAAATATCTTGAATTCTCAAAATTGCTTTTTTTTAAACGTAGCAATATATAGTAAAAGTCCTTCCAGTGTAACACAAATAAATCCATGATGTAAGTACCATTATTACCTCGATTTTATAGATGAGGAAATAGAAGCACAAACTTGTCCTAAGTCACACGTGTGAAAAATATAGTGAAAAGCAGAGGTTCCAACATGGTCCATAGCACAGGTATGCAGTGCTAATCATAATTTGCTTAGTGGATCACTTTTTGAATGAATTTTAGGTTGTTTTCAGTCTCTTATTACCCAGAAATGCTGTAACAAACATCACAGACAACTAGCTTTATCCACTGATATTTTCATTAGCCTGAAAATTTCCTAAAAATGGGATTCCTGGATCAGAGCTGTATGCAGGCACATTTTAAATTTCACTAAATATAAAAGTTAGGCGACTTTCATAAAAGTTTGTGGTTGTTTACACTTCCCCAACATTATGGGATAGAACCAGATGGTCCACGTTGCCACTGGATACTATCAATCTTCTGAAATTTCAGTGGATTAAAAACATGGTTTTGCTGTTCTTGTGTTCATTTTAATTTCCCTATGTACCATTTGAGACGGCTCATCTTTTAAATTTTTTTTGTGACTATTGTTCATTTTGCTTCCTCTTCTATAACTTGCCAGTTTATGTTCTTTGCCATTTCTCTATTGGGTTATTTATCTTCTTGTTAATACTTTGGGTAAGTTCTTCACACATTATATGAATTGAGAATTTTCCTTCCAATCTATCACTTTGTTACCATCTTTGTGTATGGTATCTTATATTTATGATTTTGATTCTGGTATCTTTTGTTCTTTGAAGCTTTTCATTTTTACTTGATAAAATTTCTCCTCTTTTTTTTTATGGCTTATGTGTTCCTTCCCTTTGCTTAACTTCTCCCGGTTCCAAGGCTATCTAAATGTTTTGATTTTTCAGATATTTTAATAGTTATTTATGTATGGATCTTTAACATACCTGCAACTTATGTTTGTCTACAGTGCAAAGAAGGAATCTAACTTTGTTTCTGATTAGTGTTTTTATAACTGCAGAATAAGTATAACTTGTCATTGGGGGTGGTGGGTGGTGGTGGGACACAGTTGCTAAAATGTCATCCTATGTATACAAATCTTCATCCACTTCTCACATATTTCTTGTTGATGTTTTAGAGAAGAAAATAGAAAATGTTGAACAATTTCAAGATTTTCTTCAAGGGACTCTACTCTGGAACGTACAGGTGTTCATGTGAGAGTGTATGTGTGCGTACATGTATGTGTATTTGTTCGTGTGTGTGTATGTGCGTGTTGTGCTTCATGTCTCAGGGGAGGAGAATTCGAGAGGATAATAATATGAGAAAGGGGGTATTCAGCTTTTGATCAGCATTTAGCTCAATTGTTATTTTCCTTGCCATTTTAAAGACAGTGGAACCCAAATGATCTTGGCTTTCGATTTTTCCAAGCTCAAGCATTAAGCATGGTTTATAAATAGCTTGAGTAATTTCAGTTACCCTGGGGACCAAATACTGTGGATAGGTTAGGAGGTCCTGTCCTCACTTTCAAAAAATTCTGGAAAGCCACCGACTCAACTACTAGATGGGCTTACCCCCAGGATTCCTAAGGTACTCCCGGAGGAAAGGCATTTGGAAAGCCCGGAGAAGGTGACAGCTTCCTGGGAGTGGGCCTCTGGCCCAGGGCCTTGCCTTACTGACACTACCTGCAGCCCCAGGTGGGCCCTGACCGGGAGAGGCAGCTGTCCGTCAGCATTTAACTCCGGCAGCAGTCCCCAGTGAGGTCGCCTCCCTTGTGGGGAGGATAGCTGGACCAGGTTCTTGATTCCTCTAGAAAATATTTGAAAGCCGTTGGCTCAGGCCTAGCTCAAGATTAGGAATAAGTTATTTCTGGTGTTGGCTAGGGAAACACAATTCATGTGCATCTACTACGTCGTGGTCAGTGTTTTCACATTCATAATTTCGCGTAGTCCTCCTAACAGTCCCAGGGAATGGGCATTATTCATCCGTCCCACTTTGAGGATGAGGAAACAAAGGTTGAGGACAGCTAGATGGTACAAAGCCACATGATTAGCTGTTGGCACGTGGTTGGCTAGTTAGCGAGTGAGTTCAGCTCTAGCTCCAAAGCTCAGGCGCCTCCCGTAGACCCGGCTGCCTTCTCCTTCAGCCGCCTCTGTGTGCCCTGGGCTGGCAGGCAGAGAGCTCTCCCGACGAATGCTCACTCCCAGGCTTCTCAGCCTTGTCTCCGCCTCCCCATCTCTGGGCCCTCATTTCTTTCACTGTCTGAAGCATTTCTGAAAGGGCTCTTCATCTTGTCCTCTAAATTATTTCCCTTTGAACGTCTGCCTCCGCCCCAGACATTTCCTCCGACATTCCTTTCACCTCCTTGCTGGCGCCTAGAATCCTTCTCAATCCACAGAGAAACCTGACTTCTCCTGTTCATTTGTGTTCAATAAAATGTTCCACAATTCACACCAGGCTGAGGTTTCTTTGTTCTTCTTGTTGTATCTGCCACATTAGCTAATTGAGGGAGATGTCAGAGCTGGAGCGGGGGAGAGCGGCTGCAAATTGACGGGTCTACAGAATTACCCTTAAGATATCTTTAAAAAACCAGCAAAACAAGAGGCATATGCCGATGAGCTTTGGTGCTGCTGCTTTGAGCTCCTATTACAGTAGCTTAGTATGTTATGTGACTCCTTCAAGACGTCATTTGATTCCCATACACGCTCCAGGCTGCAGGAAGGAGCCTTGACCCCTGGGGGCACAGCCCATGCTGGCTTGCCAAACGCCTCTTGTCCTCCTGCTGGGTACCCGAGATAACCTGTACCTTACAATGAAATACTGAAGACTAAGCAGTGCCTCTTAGAGTATCTGGAAGGACTAGCTCTTAATATTTTGGTTCCAGAAAGTCCCTAACCCTGAGAAGGAAGAAAACAAAAAACTTCTGAGAAGGTTGAGGAGGAAGCACAATGACTTGTTTGGGATTATTGACTCTCCTTTCCTTAGCAGACTTTTCCATTAAGTTCTTTCTCATATAAACTCTATTGACTTCTGCTTCTTTTCATTACGTTAAGCGGGGAGCCCAGCAGGGCTGGAGGTCAGGGCCACACAGAAAGGAGGAGAGTTTAGAAAGCATCACCACACGGGCTATTCCCAGCCCGGCCAACAGCAGTTGTGGAGTCATCTGAGGTGTCAGTCTCAGGGCCAAAAGCTCTATATACTTTTTCTCCTTTACTCTTAACAGCCAACAATAGGAGATCGCTAATATTAGCCCATTTTGCAAATAAAGAAACAGGCTCAGAGAAGCCAAGTCACCTAGCCCAAGGTCACATAATTGGTGCAGGGCCCAGGATTCCACCCAGGGCTGCTTGACTCATTCTTTTGACAATACTAAGCTCCAGGGGCCAGAAACGCAGCCAGGAACAAAACAAGTCACAGCAAAGTCTCTGCTTTCAAGCCGCTCCCACTAGTCTACGCTCTCGTTTGAAGACAGTTTGCATTTGAATATGCGCTGTTCAAGCAACTTTTTAGGATGTACAGAGATCAGGGCATATTTTAAATCGTGATACCTTTTCTGCTCTCCTCCCGCATGGTAGGAGCATGACCATTCTTTCTCTCTCTCTCACAGACTGGAATCTGAAAAAAGTGTGGGAGTTTTGTAATAAACTTGGTGCATTTGTATGCCTCCAAAGGGATCATAGATCAGATTTCAGAAGTACTTGGGGTCTACAGTTTACACATTGTTTCCTTCAGTTTCTTTTGGGAACAAAATGATGAAATGAAAAATGGCAATCATAATATTAATAATGGCACAACAACTAATATATATGGTGTGCTTACTCTGGGTAAGGCACTGTTCTAAGTACTTCATATGAAATAACTATTTTAACCCCTATAAAGTAAGAAATAACTACTTTTTTATCCTATGAAATAAGGACTAAAGTTTTCCCCATTTTATAGATGAAAAAATTAAGGCACAGAGAAGTGATAACTTATCCAAGTTCATGCAACATGGCGGC
The DNA here is from genome assembly GCF_030028045.1 of Hippopotamus amphibius kiboko. NCBI lineage: Eukaryota > Metazoa > Chordata > Mammalia > Artiodactyla > Hippopotamidae > Hippopotamus > Hippopotamus amphibius. Next base: position 135,875,753 of record NC_080192.1, on the reverse strand, counting down.
AGCAGACCCAGGAATCAAGCCCCAGCAGGTTCCACACCAAGCCCTTACTATTACACCAGGTGTGTCTTTATATTGGTTTAGTGATTACAAAGCATTTTACATACATTACCCTATTAAATCTTACCTGTACCTAATTATACATGAAGTTGAACAATGATTGTTATGTTCAGTTTACAGATGAGGATATTAAGGCTCATAATGACAAAGTATCATAACTATGAATACACCACAGCTCTGGCACCAGAAACCAAGTTTTTAAACTCCTGGTCTGGTACTTTCCGGCTACACTCTTCTGTCTCCAAAGGAAATCTGGCTGTGCCTTAAAGCCTGCCCCTAAGGACATCCTCATAACAACAGAACAACAAAATGTGCTCTATGGTACATTTTTTTCAAGGTGGAACATTTTCTGAATTTTTGAATCTAGTCAGTGGGCACACAAAACAGTCTGCATCTGCATGTAAGGAAGAGTGATGAAAGCCTAAACCCCGGAACAGAATTTTATTCCCCTTCATAACTTGAGAATTTGCATCCCCAAGAGACTCCATCCCTGTTTTCACTACACATCTAATTACTTCCTAGCAGAGAATGCAGGTGACATTTAAGTAATTTAAGTTCCAGGATTCTAACACACATCAAAAGCCTAATATAATCTGGGGTAGCTGAGAGTCAGGCAGTGGGCCGAGAACCCCAGCACTGAAACAGTGGGGAGACATGCAGTGATGGTGGGAGCTGCGAGAGCAGAAATGAGGGTCAGGGAAGGAGGCTGGAGTCAGATTTCAGCGGCAGCCCTTTGGCGGCAGCAGTGCAGATGCAGAGGGGAGATGTGTGCAGCCCAGCGAGGGAGAAGGACAAATAAAGAGATGAAAGGATCCGATGCTCCTGCCGGGACTTAGGGAAGGCATCACACAGAAGGCTCTTGAAGTTGTCCTCAAGGGAGCCAAGGGCATCCTGAACAGAGGAAACAGCATGTGCAAAAGTATGGAGGTCTGAAAAAGCATTAGGGTTTGGGGATCACAAGCAGGCTGGTTTGGTTGAAGTACACAGAGTGAGTCTGGAGGGCAGGGTAGGGAAATGGACAAGAAAGCAGGATCCAGAGGCTGAGGGTTTGAACATCTTTCCAGCTGTGAGGAAGCTGACTCTCAACCTGAGAGAAGCCTCTCTCACCCACAGGCTAACTCACGTGGTTACTTATCCAGGTCCTGATCAAAGCACCTGGCATAGGACATCACACACTTGTAATGAGCAACTGACGATGTGGTCCACTGGCCCAGTTACTAAATCCTCAAGTTCTTCTCATTTTACTTCTTATGTTGTACTTCTTTACATGTCCATGAGGAAGTCCAATCTTTAGTAATATTTCTTAAAATCATCTCTTCACTTCTGCTTTTTCTGGATCTCACTCATATTTTATTTTTTCGAAAAATTTTCCTGCCCACTTGTATCTGCATGACTCTTGTCCTTCCCTCCTCCTGCTCTCCCCACTGCCCTGGTTTGGTACTCACCTCTCCCTCTGTTCTGATCACACCTGACCAGCACTAGAGCTCTCCTAGGAAAGGAAGGGGGAGAAATGAAGCAGATAAAGCCAGAATCTTCTTTCATCACTAGGTACAGGCAGACAGCATTCATCCTATCCAGCTTGTGAGCACAGACCTCCATGTGGTGTTGGCTTGCATTTAAGGGCCCCTTTTATGTTTTAATCATTCATGCAGTACAGATTATCAAGCATATGTGTAGCTAGCTGAGTACTAGGTCTTGGAGCAACAAATGGGTGGAGGGTGACCAAGATGCCACAAATTTAACACAAGTAACATTGTGCTCTTTCTTAATCTTCTTCATAACCTTGTGAGGGCATAATGTAGTCTCTGCTCTCAAGAAATTTAAGTGCAGTTGGAAGAGCTAGGCCTATACCTAAATAAACATAGACAGGCAAAAAAAAGTGATAGAAAATTTTAAAGGGTGTCTGAAGCCAATGGGAATAAGAGAAGGAAAGAGGGGTTCTGTTTGATGGGGCACCTGACGTAGGTAAGCTGGCACCGAACTTAAATCTAGATGGATAAGTGGGATCTTGATATGGTACAGGGGCAGTTCAAGAGAAAAAGAACAGCAAAGGCAAAGGCGAGAGGCACAGCATCAGGGCACGTGGGCTGAGACGGCAGGTAGAAGAATGAGTTTGGATACAGGTTATAATGGGCTCGAATGCTAAGCTAAGGGGTTGGGCTTAGCAAACACCTTTACTCTGTAAGAATATGTGACGATGAATCTATTCACTGAACAAGAATTGATGAGCTGATGGCATGTTTCTTAGCCTGTGCTTGGTTTTGGGGGAGAGAGACAGGATGCCAGGCCTTTGGAAGTTTACACTCTAGTGATGGAGGAATGATTCCATGATTGGGTAGAGAGGACTGTGGCTCAGACAGTAAGTCTGGAGGGGCAGTCTCTGGGGATTGGCAGCGCAGAAGGGAGAGTTTGGGGGGTTACAAAATGAGAGAGCTGAGGCTGGAGTGGTGGGAAGGACGTGAAAGGCAAAGCATCCCAGCGGAACTGGAGGGGAAGGTGAATGAGGGGCCAGGAAAGGTGGTGAGAAGGGAAAGGTGGGCCCAGCTTTGGAAAGCTCTAGAAGAGCCAGTGCAAAAGACTTTTCCAAATTCTGATCGGTCGGTGAGCATTCTGCTGTTCCTGAAGGTTCACGTCACTGCATAACTGTCATCACAGAGTGCCTGCCCAGTGCCTCCATCTCCTAACACTGCCAGAAGGCTCTCAGGGCGATGCCACTAGTACCATCTCACAGAAGAGAAAACGAGGCTAGGAGAGGTGAAGCAATCTCCCTCGCCTATGGCAGGAAGGGGCAAACTGGTTCCAGAGCCTCCCCCAGCCCCTCAGCAGCACTACCCTCATTCAGATAAAGAACCCGAAAGCAGAAACTAAAGAATGATCATCACACAGGAGGAATGATTACTCAGGAGGCTTTTGAGCGCAGTACTATCTGTGATAAATTTTTAAATGATAAACTCCAGGAATGGGGGAGGGGCAGATGTATTTCTCCATTTACAACTGATTTAAGGAAACACAAATGCCTTCTTATTTTGATCTTTTAGTTTTCTTGTCAGGGAGATGACCTTGTCAAAAATCCCGGGTGTTTAAATAGCTATATAAATCCAAATGAAATGCTCCAGTCACTTCTCTGGGGTCTCTGGTTCTTGCAAAAGAGATCCTTTCAGTCCATCCTGCTCCGGTGTACCCTTGCTCCCACCCTTCCTCACCGCAGCAAGGCGAGCCTCAAAGGTGCACCCAGGGCGGGCTTTTAACGCTGTTAACAAGGCTGGAGGCGCCAAAGTGGGCCCCTGGGGAGCCGGAGGGACCAGGGGACTCTGCCATAAAGGGCTCTAGTTAAAAGGAGCAAGAGGTGCCAGAGAAACGCTAGGGCCATGTTTTCTGTTTGTTTGGTGTGTGTGTGTGTATTTTAAATACCAGGAAGGAACAACAATTTCCATTCCGGAGCCCGGCACGTCCAGCAAAGCTGAGGACCTTCAGCCATAGAGCAGCGCATCCTTGCGGAAGCAGGAACGCAGGCAGATGCTATTTCCCCCGCTATTGGAATCCTCCGCCGATCCTGTGAAACAGAGGCTGTTTTTCTGAAATGCTGAGGTCAGTTTCCTTAGTCACCAGGCACCCAGTCGCTGCCTCCAGACCCAGGTGCCCTCGGTGTCCGAATTGTGCGGCAAGGTGACAGCGAGGTGTCCCCGCAGCCCGGGCTCAGCGCCCGCCAGGCTCCTTAAGAAGGGCCTCGGCAGACTGTTCTGCTGCCAGGGAGGCCCCGTGGCTGGAAAACAAGCAATCCATTCAGAAAACTTTATTTCCGGGCTAGCAGGCAATCCTGCAGACCTGGTCCTGGACTGCAGAGAGGGAAGAGCAGAGAAGATGCGATACTCAGCGATGCTCAAGCATGCGTCTGCGGGTGGGAGGGGTTTGTGCTCCTGGACACGAAGGCCACGTCCCTTCCTCCCAGCCAGGCTCTGAACAGACTTGGTACCAAGGTAAGGAACGGCTTTGTTTTATGGTCCAGGAAACTGAGAAGTCCGGTGGTTTAGTGAAAAGCGCTCTGCTTTGGAGTCACTCAGCAATGACTCCAAAGTCACAAGGTTCATAAGCTCCAGATAATTGTCTCATCTGCAAAATGGGGGAACAAGCTTACTTCACAGCCAGGAGTGAAAGATTAAGTGGGACAGTGACATTAAGTCGCATGCACAGTGATTGATGAAGCAAATGCTAGTTTCCTTTCCCGTAAGTTCAGGAGCTCTGGTGAACTGTCTGACATTTTTCTCAAAAACTCAAATCAGCAAGCTCAGCAGAGGAGAGTTGGCAGTCGGTGAAGTTCTTGCCCCCAGTGGGGCTGGCAGGGGGTAGGTGACCTCATGATGGCAGAGACTGGGCTGGCTCTACTTGAGCCAGCCTGGAGGCAGAGACCCAAACTAAACTACAGAAAGAAGCTGTTACCTTTAATTCAGTCTTGAAATCATAGTATTATTTAAAATGTGTTTCAATTCATTACATAGCAAATAAAAAAATAAAAAGTTCAAACAGTATGGAGGAACTCAAAATGCAAAGTACAATTAGCTTTCCTCCTTGTCTAGACAACTACTACAGTTTTTCATTCTAGAGTTTGCCTTAAGATTGTAAATGATCTATATGAAAGACAAAGAAATCGGCATTTACCCTTTTTCAAATACTGCATCCTCTAATTATTCCATTTTTACATGATTTATAACAATAAATTTTGTTTTCTAATTACAATAAGTTCTGTGTTTCATTTGTAGGTTAAATCTAAAAGCCGAAAACTGATAAACAGCATTTACAACATTACTCAGTAAATTTTATTCTGTGAATTCTTAGTCGTAGTAGAACTTAATGGTGTTTTTGGAACCTAATGGAAGCAATATATCCATAAGTCTGCACCATGCATAGGCTTAGAGTTCAAATGTATACTATTGAATCCTTTCATGGCCTGGGGACATCGAAGCACAGAAATGGACATTAAAATTGGTCCTGGACTCATATCTCTTGGGTGCTTGGGAGAAGCACACTACATACCTGCTAGAGGCACAGACTGGAAGCCAGTGCCACCAGAGTCTCACTAGCAAAGAAGTGGAAAAGTAACAAGCACAAAAAGGCACACACACACCATAAGGTTAGCAATACAATCAACAGAATTAGCAAACAGGATAAGAACTCAAATTTCAATAACTGAACAACTTGTTCCACGTCATAGAGTAATAAAGGCAAAGAAGAAACATAAACAACAACAAAAACAGAACAAATGTGAAAAAGCTGTTAGAAATTTTAATTGTGAACTCTATAGACCTGTTATGAAGCCACTTTCCAGAAATTAGTGAGCACACATGGAACATTTATGAACACTGACTCCATACTTGGCCGTAAGCAAGTCTCAACAAATATTGGTGTATCAGTGTCATACTGTTCTCTGACCACACTGCAAAAGAGTAAAAGAAAAAAATTAAAAACAAAAACAGAAAATAAGACATTTGGAAAATTTAAAACATACTTCTAAAGAATTCACAGTTTATGGAAGAAAACAGAATGAAAGTTAAGTACTTAATTTAACTGAATGAGGCAAATTCTATTTATCAAAACTTGTGGAACACAGCTAAAACTTTTAGCTTTAAACATATGCCTTAAATGCATATATCAGAAAAGAAGAAAATGAAAATTAATGAGCTATGCACCCAATTAAAAAAGTTAGTAAAATGATAGCAACATAAAGACAGAAGAAAGAAATAAACATGAGAGCAGAAATTAATAAAACAGGATACAGTAGCATCAATGATATCAAAAGCTGGATCTCTGAAAAGCCTAATGATCAACTTCTGGTAAAACTAGTAATGAAAACATAGAAGAGGTAAAAATAAACTGAGGATTTAAAAAAAAAATAGAATATTATAAGCTAAGCTAACACTACATAAAACTTTGTTAATATATCTGAAAGTTTAGAGAAAATGAACAATATCCAGGGAAAATACTGCTTACCAAAAGACAGTCAAGAAAAAAATCCAAAACTCAAGTAGTTCTATAGTCATTAAAGTGGATTCAGTAATTAAAACCATCTACAAGCAGGTCCCAGTGATTTTACGTGCAAATTCTTCCCAAAACATAAGGAACATACAATTTCAGTCTTGCCTAAAACATAAGGAACATACAATTTCAGTCTTGCCTAAGCCCTCCCAGAGGACAGAAAGAGAGGCAGCTTGCCAGGAGGCTGAGAAATATTGTTGTCTGCCCAATGTTCACTCACCCTTTTTTCTCTACTAACACAACCTCGATTTTATTGGCAGTGGCAATAAATAAACCTAAGTCTCTTCGCTTCTCTTACAGCAAGGGACAGTTATGTGAACTAGTTCTGGCCAATGACATGTAAGTAGAAATCTCTGGGTGGGGCTTCTGAGTTCATTTTACAATGACAGCATAACGTTAATAGCAAAGCTAATAAATGTGGCACAAAAGGGAAAACACAGAGTAATTAAAAAAAAAAAAACCATACAGTAATTTCACTAACAGATGCATAATTTAAAATAAAACCTAGAATAAACTCCCCCAAAGCCTCCATTCCCTCTGGCCGGGAGGGGCTTCTGGTTGGGGATTTCACACCAGCAGCAACGGAATGGTTTCCTCTATCCCCACCTGACCTTAAGTTTCCCAATTTCCTGTTCTATAAAGTAGGTGTCATAGCACCTAGCACTGTACTTACTACCATCATTGGGAAACACTGTTTGCAGTAGGTGGCAAATTCCATATAAAGCTAAATGCTGGCGGACATTGGTATTTAGCAATTACCATAAAACAAAGTTGAAAAGGCATTTAAGAGTGTTTCAGAGACAACACTGGTGAGACGCTAACTGTTAAAGTCCATACTGCGTGCCCAGAGAGTCCTGTCCTGGATTCATAGACCAGATTATCCAGGAAGATCTTCCTGATTCCATCTTCCAGCCCTTGTTTTGCTCCCCTCTCTGCCGCCCTGCCTGTGATGTATTGGGTAAGCTGATGATACCTTTTGCCCCTGAAAGATTGTTCTACTGCTATGGGGAGTAGAGTCCTGGATCCTCCAACCCTCTGCCGCCCATGCTGGGACCAGATATGTGATAAATATTTCTGGTAGAGCAAAGCCAGAGAAAGCCCTGGTGCTCATCCAAATAATTTACTGCTCTACACTACAGGGCTCAGCTTCTCCATTTAAAATGTGAGACAAAAATGAAAAGTCACTTTCTCAATACTTTCATTTGTAAAGTATAAGACAATAAAACTGAGATTCTGTAAGTAAGGAAAAAAGGGAGAGTGCACATTGGGTAGACAACAATAATTCTTAGCCTCACGGAAAGTTGACTCTTTTTCTTCGCTCTGGAATGGTGGTCTAGCAACAGAGGAATGGCAATGTTTGGCCAAGAGAAGTACTGAGGATGACTTTTGCCTATTTTCTCATATTTAAATGGAGAAGCTGAGCACCTCAGTGTAGGACAGTCATGCTTTGTTGAGGGTTGTCTTTGGAAAGTGGAACGGATGCACCTGAGAGAACCAAGTTCCTTTGGGGAAGAGACTCAAACAAATTCAGAAGCATCAGCAATAGATGCTTTTCAGCCACATCCTTTAAAATTTCTCCTTCTGCTGGCACCACCTAGTACCAGCCCTGACTGAGCCTCCCTGGATCAGTCTGTTCTATCAGAAGTCCCCAGTGCAACCTCTAGCCTTAAGTCAGATGCCTTATGCCCCTGCTGGAAACCCTTTGGTGACATCTCACTACAGCATGTCTTTTTATTTAGTTCCCACTGAGTCCTATGCTCCACTAATCTCGTTCTGCTCTAAACTTTTTTTTCCCGTTTCTTAAAAGCATCAAGTTTATTTGCAGCTCAGGACGTTTTCACTTATTACTTCTGTCTGGAAACATTCTTTCCCTCGATCAACTAGCAGAGCTTAAATGTCATCTTCACCCCTGCATCCATCCCTTTCAGCTCTACCATAACTAGGGTACCCTAGCTTATGCTGTTCATGATGGTAAATTCTCTCTGATGTTAGCTTACGTACCTTCATCAACAAAATAAGTTCAGTACATTATTTAGTACCATATCCCCAAACACTTGGCACACAGATGCTATGATAGGTTAACTTCATTCACCATCTTAGCTGGGCCGTGATGCCCAGATATGTGGCCAAACATTATTCTGGAGGTTCCTGTGAGGATATTGTTAAACAAAATGAACATTTACTTTGGTAAACTTTGAGTAAAGCACATTGCCTTCCATAATGTGGGTGGGTCATATCTAATCAGGTGAAGGACTAAATAGAACAAAGACTGCCCTCTCTGAGCAAGAAGGGATTCTGCCTGCAGATGACCTTATGACTTGAACTGATGCATCGGCTCTTTCCTGGGTCTCCAGCCTGATGATCCTGCAGATTTTGGACTTGCCAGCCTCCATGATCACAGGAGCCAGTTCCTTAAAACAAATCTCTCCCTCTATATATAATCCTATTGGTCTGTGTCTCTGGAGAGCCCTGACTAACAAAAATGCTCAGTGATTTGTCGAATGAATGTGGCCCAGCAGTGATGGAAGCATTTACAAGGACCCCCAACATGAAGGTATACAGTGTATCTAATCCACCCCCCACCCCCACCGTGCCTTTCTTCAGGTTCTTCTGTGTCTGGGGAGTGAATGCATAGCATTTTTAAACCACCACTGAAAGCAACAAGGGGTCACGTGACAGTGTGGTATTTTTGTCAAAATATAATTTGAGTGCTTGTCTATTTCAGTCTTATATTCTTCTACAGATCTATATTATTATACAGATACCCCACCCTCCAATCTCACCTGGGGGGGCTCCAGGCCAGGAATCAGCTCATCTTCCTCTGTCATATCAGGTACTCAGTAAATCTATGGTAGAAGAAGAAGATTAGCTCAGTTCCTGTACCTTTAGCAAGATCTAAATCATCCTTTATTAAATTTTTAAGTAGTACTGATTTTTATGTGGTTTAAGACATGTAGAAGCAAAGATGGGAAAAAAAGCCTTCCCATTGAAAGGCTCTTTCCAACGACCAGTCAGAGCTTCATCATGCTGTTCAGTGCTTGAAAGCTACACATGACACACATGAGTACATTAGAAGCTGTAAGTTGATACATCTTCAGAAACCCGTTATACAAATAAGGATGTGGTTTTGGAGAAGTGTCATGGATTTCTGGGTGAAAAGGTGTTTAGCTTGTATTTGAAGTGGCCAAGACGATGGCTCTGGGAGAGATGCTATATCCCAGGTGATATAAGCCAGCACTTCCTCCTATAGATAAATAAGGGGTGAAATATGCATATAATTCCAAGAAAAGTCTTCTTAAACTATTCTAGTCTTTGGCTAACATCCCTATTTTTTGTTTGTTTGTTTGTTTGTTTTTATTTTTAAGTATCTCTTTGGGAAAATCGCTTCAATTTTATGGACCTTAGTTTCTGCATTTTTTGTTTTCTGAAAACAAGTATTTCTTCTATAAAAGATGGTTCCATACCCTTCTTGTTCAGATCTCTGAATTCCAGATTCTAATGTAAAGTCTGATCCTTCCTTGAATCTAGCTTTTATACCAAAAGAAGATAGGAGATAATAAGGATATATGTATGATATCCTATCTTAGGTGATAATCACATATTTTAAAAAACTTACACTGAACATCTATTACAGTTTCTCACAGAAGAGAGACATCTGTATTAGATCACTCAGATGGTCTGATAGGCCAGTTACCTTTCTCTGACTTTGTGGAACCAAATCCGGTTAGAGTGAAATATTGCTGAAGTGGCTTATCAAGTCTCTGTTTGCCAGGAATGTACTTTCTTGCATACAGCAGGTCTGATATGGGCGCCTTGGCATCACATAAGACCACACTATAGTGGAAATAAAGCTGCAGGAATTCAAAGGCTTTTGTACGTGAGGTTGGCCAGGATCACATACACTATCCTGACAAGCCAATAATTCCAATGAAATTTATTTGGTCTCACCACTTAAAGGCTGCCAGTCTGATACTGCTCTGTATGGACTTATTAGCTTGGATAATATTAAGCTAAATAAATCACGGTCAAGAGGCTAAAGGAGATTCCAAAAGATTAAAGAATTCAACTTTTAAGTCTAATGATTCTAAAATTTTGGAAGATGATGGTAACAGTTTTGGTAACAGTTTTATATAAAGGTTATAGTTTTATATGCAAATGCTTATGGGGTAATCTCAAAATATAGGAATTATACATAGAAGATTTCATTGGCATAGACACAGACCTATCGTGAGTGATTTGGAGTAAAGAAAGTTATAAGTTAAAAGAAATGTCTATAAATAAAATAAATAGTTCAATGTCCATCTCATGGCTTATAATGACAATGACTTTTTAGAGAAGGTCATTTGTTAGAGAACGTGCTATAGCTGTTTTGAATTAAGATTTGCTGATTCATTCCTACAACTTGACCTACAACTGGACAAATCTAACTTTTAAATTCATTTTTATGCACCCGGTCTTCAATTTCTCCATTGGCATGTTTGAGTAGGTCTATTTGAGCAAGCATGATAATAGCCATAAGTGAAAATCCTACTCACATCTTCCAATGCTGTACTTTCTTCCTTCATGAAGGTAAATATTTTTACTTCAAATCTCCTCAGGTGGGAAGGAGACTTTATGAAGGTTACATCCACAAGGTAAAAGCTGATTTCATGGGAATCCTCAGCATTTGTAGAGCTTCTTAAAAAAAGCTGGGGAGGTGGTGGCAAATAGAGACCTATTGTAAGATCAGTGCTAGGGGGCATCAATTAATGTTTGCAAGTAAAGTCTACATTTCAATCCAAAGAGTAAAGTCTTAAATGTTTCTCATTGTCTCACAAAACAAACCTCACTACTGAGATATTGGATCATTTGCACGCTACAGGAACAGCAAATATCAACATCTTAGTTCTTCTGTGGAAATGGACTTGAAGGGTCAACTTTATGTACTGTCTGTATGCTGAATTAAAAATTTTGCTTATCATAACTATTTAAGAGGGAAGATAAATAAAAAGACTGTTGAGGGACTTCCTAGGTGGCACAGTGGTAAAGAATCCACCTGCCAATGCAGGGGACACGGGTTTGAGCCCTGCCCTGGGAAGATTCCACATGCTGTGGAGCAACTTAGCCCCTGTGCCACAACTATTGAGCCTGTGCTCTAGAGCCTGTGAGCCACAACTACTGAACCCATGTGCTGCAACTATTGGAGCTCACATGCCTAGGGCCCCTGCTCCACAACAAGAGAAGCCACTACAATGAGGAGCCTGCACACCACAATGAAGAGTAGCCCCCGCTCGCAGCAGCTAGAGAAAGCCCGTGTACAGCAACGAAGACCCAATTCAGCCAATAAATAAATAAAATAAATAAATAAATTTAAAAAAAAAACGCTGTTGAAATAGTATAAGAAAAGTGAAAGCCATTAAGTGTAGGAATAAAAGCTTAATTCCAGGTAGATAAAATGTTCACTCCTGAGCTTCCTAGCAGCCAAGCCAGGAAAGGAAACTGTCTTGGAATTTTGTCTGAAGACCTAATTTACAAGAGAAGATGTTTATGGCATTAAATGCTAAAAAGAACTGGTCTTAGAAGGGCCAGTCCGTTTTATCGCTTGATCTTCAAACATAATTTCCTAGAAGTTGATGAGATGTGATTTTACATTGATTCTCACTATGAGCCAAGGACATGATGGAATTGCTCTCAGGGAGAAGTCACCGTAGGGAATGAACTCAGTTGGCCAAATTTCTAACTTCTAGGCAGAAAAATCTTTATTAATTAGTTTCCTGGATACTTGAAATAGCACAGATTCTTTGTGATAAGCCTCACTGTTCTCTACCCTCAGGGTCTCTACCCAAATACCACTTCCTTAAGGAGTGTAACTATCACATCCAACACGGACTTTCCAGTTACTATTGATACAACACTTCATGTTCTTAAGAGCAATAAATGATGTCTGTGCTTGTTTTCCCCAAATGAATATAGGCTCTGAGGGCAGAAACTCTGTTTTGTTCACAGCTTTATTTCTAGTGTACAGACGATACTTAGTCCACACTCTGTGCTCAGTTTGAGTGAATTAATTCTTACCTACGAGATACCATATACTGAAAGTTAGTCTCTCTTAGAACTGGACTCAGAAAGGAACATCTCATATTTCATGTTATTTAGCATCGTCTAAGTCAGGAAAAGAAACCAAATATTTCAAATTGAATTTATAAAAGAGTTGAGGGAAGAAAAGGCCAAAATACAAAGAGAATGCTTAGAAGTAGTTTACATTAAGCGGAAAATGAATTAGGATTCGTGATACCTTAAGCGTTTTTATGAGTAGAGGACTCACTTCACTCACCTATAACACATCATAACTAACATCTGTTATCAATTTGAAGTCATTAACCTATTAATAATATCATCCCACCATGGACCGCTTTTCAGATCTAGGCCTATGGTAGACTAGAAGTCCTCTAGGAATAACTCCAGCTGTGGGTCTACAGATGTATTCTGAAGCTCAATTTTGAAGAAAATTGCTTAAGTATTTCATGACTGGATATTTGTCACCCTTACAGATTCATTGTGTTCAGCATTCTACAAGAATTAGCTTAGAAATGAATTCTTTTGGTCACAGATTTAATGTAAAGTTTCAAGTTTAAAAACAATTGTTTTGATAGTTTAGCAACTGTGATATAATACAAATCGAATTAGAGATAGAAAACTTAGGTTTGAGGATTCCTTCCAAAATCCTAAACACCCATCCAGAGGACACTGCTTTTCTAGATTTTTCAGTTACTTTATCCATAATTTCATTCAATTCTATCATCATCTTCTCACTGCTTTCCCAACTTGACTAATGACTCTTTAAGACAGGGTTAATATAATAGCACAGACTTTCTATCACTTGGATGTACCATAACTTCCTTTTTCTTAGAGGTTTCAGCTTAAAATAAATCAATTGATCAATCTCTGGAATAGTCTCTTTCTCTCTCTCTGGAGTATTCTCTCTCACTCTGGAATAGTCCCTCTTTCTCTCTGGAATATTATCTATCTCACTATAGAATATTATTTATTTCAATATATGTGTGTGTATATATTTATATTTATAGGTACTGGGATGACCACATTGGTATGTGAGTCTGAATGAATTTTATTTCCTTACAACAAATTTCTATCTGTAGGAACATAAACTCTTCCTGTTCTTGCGGCATACTGTCATTGCATTCTGGAATGAGGATGCCAAATTTCCTTACCAGCAGCAGTATGACAGCGCCTGTTTTACCACACCTTTGCCAACATAGAATCAACTTTGCCAAGTCTTTTAATTTAGTGGATAAGAAATTATAACTTACTTTTAATCTTTCTTTCTAATTTCTGGTGATAAACATTTTTATATATAGGATGTATATATTTTTGGTAACTTGATATATCATTCTCCCAGCTTTCTATGTGAAATCAATGTCATTCACTCATAAGATCTGTTCATTTTAAGAATATTTCTCTTCTGTAATTTGTTGTAATATTCAGTTCTACCTTTGTGAAGCCTCGGTTTCCTAATAGGTAAAACTGGAGTAATTCTTGCTTGCCCCTCATGGTAGCTGAGAGACAAATAAGAAAACAGACATAAATAAGAGTGATAGGAAGTGTTATATAAGGCAGAGCTGATTTATTTATATTACTGTTGTCATCAGATTACTTATCTTCCCATACAACCAAGAAGAACTTACCTTTGGACAACTTCATGGTCAGGGCAACATGACCAAGTCCTGGCTCAACCCTGGGTGTGGGCTCTTCTTCTTTGTATCATGGAGGGGATATTAACAGGCACATCTGGGTCTAAGAAAAATACAGCAGTATCCCCTCAGAAAGGATACAACAGTCCTTGAATCACCAGACATCATTAACTACAAAACTTATGATGGAGTTCCCCTACTTCCATCCCCCGTTCTGCTGCTTTTCACAAAACTCCAGGCGGGAAGAGAAAGGAGGTGGAATATCAAAGTCTTTTACTTACATAGAAGCAGAACCCCAAAATGAAAGCTTTATGAAGCAATGTCTTTACTGCTTTGGTCCCCTCTCCCCTGCACACCATCTTACTGGTACACAGGATCAACTGCTCCAGGTCTGAAGTAAAGGACATGGTCCTCATAAGTCAGGATGTGATTTTCAAACCACACAGGGAAGATAGTTATGGATATAGCATCGTCCTCACTGAAAACAGACAAGACATAGGGAGGTGGTAAAAAAAAAAAAATCATACCTTGGTGCTGGTTCTTTAAGTGTTCACATCACATAAATGTGGTGCTTGTTTTGATAACAACTGCAGGGTGGCAGCATTTGTCTCATAAAGTGAATTCTGACAGATCCAGTCCTGGTACTCCTTTCGGCTTCATTGCAGTAACTACCATAGAGCCATTGGATGTACGGCTTTGCAGACATTTACATAGGTGAGGAGACTTCTTTCCAGAAACATTATAAACCAGAGAAATGTGAAAACTCTACCACTGAATGACAGCTAGACATGTTGAGAGGATATAACAAATAAACCTAGATGCACAGGTGAGCTTGCAGAGACCATAAAGGAAATCCTCGAGACCATAACAACTTGGACAAATAAATGATCCCTGGACACTGCCGCTGCTGTAGAATGGGCATAGGGGTTAGAGGTGATGGTGTTAGTCCCAATAACCAAAAACGTATATTTTCACTTGTACGGTGACAGCAGAATCTCAGGCTTGTAGAAGGCTTGGATTTAAAATGCAACCCTTGCCTGAAGTCTGGACACCCCCCGCCCCTGCCCCACAAAGGATTATACTCTCACTGCAAGGGTAAGCTAGAAAAACTTTGTTTCCACATAGCAATAAGAAGAGATAACAAGGAAGTTTCTCCATCGGTGAGCTCTCAGGGGTGAAAGTCAGGTAGAGATGTCTCCCCTGAGAGTTTATAATACTAAGCCTGCCCTCACAACGTGACTTTGGGTTTTAGGTTTTCTAATCCATTTGATGTAGAAAACCAAACTGGGAGCTTTATAAAAGCAGTGCTCTCCAGCTGAAAATAACCCTAGGGTATCTTGTAGAAACAAAAAAACCTCTATGGAAATATGTATTTTCAAACCAGGCCACATAGATTCCTACAGCCAAAATCCTACTAAAGATGAGTTCATAATATAAAGTAACACAACACACAAAGAAATCTTTCAGTTAATAGATAAAGAGTAGGATTAGAATTTCAGATAATTGAAATGTAATATATAATTTACAAAGTCAATTTTAGAAGCTGTATAAATGTTATTAAACATGTCTATGGCATCATCAAATGAAAGGCACATATGAAAAAGAATCAAATAGTTCCAGAAATTAAAACTTGTTATTGAAATTATAGTCAATGGAAAATGTAAAAGATTAGATATAGCTGAAGAGAATTGAGAAGCAGAAGGTACATCTGAAGGACTTACTCAGAATGTAATAAAGCCATAGATGAAAAATGTGAATAAAATGAGGAAAAATAAAGGTTTAACACATGTCTAATAGATGTTCCAAAAAAGGAGGGTGAGTAAAGTAATATAGGAAGATCCAATGGCTGGGAGTATCCTAGAACGGATAAAAGACAAGCATCCTCAGATTCTAAAAGTATTAATAATCCTGAACATGGCTCTACTAGGATATAACATATTAAGTCAAAGACATTCTTGCATTTTAGTCGTTATTCCTGCTTATGAATCTGTGGTAGTCTTAGGTTAAACTAAAGCATTCTTTACTATTCCAAACTGACCACCCAAAGCACAGCTGGTGAGAGCAGAAATTAGGCAAAGAATGAGACAGATGGAACAATATGGTATGCTTAATAATCAGCTTTCATCCATAGATTTCTTTGGTTGTGAATTCCTTGTTTAAGAGGTTTTTTTTTTTTTTTTTTCTTATTCGTAGAGTGATAGTGTGTCAAGCATGGAGCTTTAAGTTACAAAAGTATAAAAAATCTTGCCTATTAATTCTTCAGAAGAGAAGGGATAAGTAATAGAAAAATCTTTCATATAAGCAAGGGTTTGACAATCTTTCAAATGTAACTTTAGTGAAGCAGTAATTCTGAAGGGACTTATGTCCTAGGAGAGTACAGATTATATCTGGAAGAGATTACCGAAGTGGTTTCAATCAGAGTAATGAAGGAGGGGGATTAAAATATCATTTTCCATTTTATGGCTATTTTGTTCCCCAGTCCCACCCTGTGCACAGGTCCTAAAGGAGTCTTCACGGTTATTGTCTAGCTGGCCTCAAGAGAATGTGGACAAACAAGGGCTAGTAGGTGTTAGGGTCAGTTCTCACACCAAACAAAAATATACAAACAAGAGGACTCAGAGTTTAGACTATATGTGTATATGAAGAAAATTTACTATTTAGTTTAGGTGCTAGAGCTGATCTGAGCCGAGGTGATATCTCAATGTTATGTATCTAGTTCTGTAGCTTTCGTTCTAGTGGTTCAATAAAAGCCTTTGGATAAATTATTAACCATAAATTCTTTCAAATACAGATAATGTAGCAAATCTGACTGGGAAGAAAGAAGCTTCCATTAATGACTGAATCATCATAGGATGATAAAAATAATTAACATGGAATTACAAAATTTCAACCTTTACCTCACAGGTCCTTGGGTGGGGGTCCACCTCCAGCACTGAGTGATGCTTGTGTAGGGCTCAGCTGATGTCCCTTCCCCAAGAAAGGGCTTGGGGAAGTCAAGGGTAAGACTCCTGATATATCAGTAACCTGGGGAAGATCCCAGACTCCAAGCCTAGAGTTGCTTCCAAGGCCAGATGTGCACCAGCCAAACAAGTCACCCTCAGAGGGCCCGGGACATACCTGTGCACAGGTATAGTGGTTGAGGAGAGATGCCCACACTCCCGCAGTGGTCCGAGAGGATGGCATCGTCACACTGGGAAGCCAGGGCCTCATCTATTTTTCTTCCTGGGCCAAACTGGTCTGAACAGTGCCCCAGACACCTTCTTACCCCCTTCTCCCCATTCAGCTTCAGGTACCAATCTACCAGTCCCCACTTTATACATGAGAAAAATCTTGCCTAAATTACACAGCTGAAGAGAGATGCAGCCAGAATTCAAACTCAGGCATGTGACCGAGGCCTGTACTCTCAGTCTTTTTCTTTTTAAATAAAAATAGGAATTTTTGTAGTCTGTCTCATTGACGCCCTCTCCCTCAGCCTCCAGGAAGTGCCTGGTATACTGTAGGTGCCCAATTATGGCTATTAAAGAATAAATTACTGTGATGTGGCAGGGGCTCTGCTGGATACTTGACAAGTATTTCATCCATGCACCCCCCCACATGACATCGTCTCCAACTTCTAGGGAAACTGAGGGTCACAAGGTTAAGTATCCTTCAAGGTCATACAGCTAATGAAGAACAGAGGTGAAGTTAAACCCAGTTCTTGGCTCTCTCCATGATCTTTTGTGGTTTGTATAAGACACATAGCTCCTTTCTGAAGGGTTGGCTGTTCCTTATTGATAATAGGCAACTGTTTATAGATGTAAATCCACCCATATGTGAAATCTGCCAATTACGCCATGGCTAGAGGTCTAGGTCTAGTGAAATACTCTACAGATAGCACATTGCGACTGTGTTGATGCCGAGAAAGCCACGAAGTACCAGGGATTTACGGGAAACAGGAGGACTACTTACAAAACAGGCAATCCTTTGACATGATTAAAACTAACTGCACTTTCCTGGTGGCTAAGAGTGGTTAACAATCCACCTGCCAATGCAGGGGACACAGGTTCGAGCCTTGGTCTGGGAAGAGCCCACGTGCTGCAGAGAAACTAAGCCCCTGCGCCACAACTACTGAGCCTGTGTTCTAGGACCCGTGAGCCACAACTACTAAAGCCCACATGCCTAGAGCCCTTGCTCCACAACAAGAGAAGCCACCGCACTGAGAAGCCCGTGCACTGCAACAAAGAGTAGCCCCCACTTGCTACAAGAGAAAGCCCACGCGCAGCAACGGAGACCCAACACAGACAAAAATAAAACAATAAATAATAAAAATATTTAAAAAATTAAAAAAAATTGAGCCAGGTAAGACTCCCCCTACCCCATGAAGAGTAGACAGACTGTGTCCCCGGATGACGAGCTCACTCCCTGCACAGAAGTCCAGATACCGCCTCCGCCGTGTGCCGCCTCCATGGCTGTTCACATGATGCTCCCCCCACAATCCAGGGTCAGGAAGCCACATGCAGCAAAGACAAGGGGGCAGCAAGCCTCTGAAAATCACTTTTAGCCCTACCATGCCCAGGTGGACAAGAAAAACCTCGTCATCTACTGTAACAGGGGCCCCATGTCTGAAAACCGGAGCTCCTAGAAGAATTAATCTGTGATCAAAGACAGTGCAAACTCTGCTACGTCTGCACTTGAATGCATTTCCCCTCATCTCTGCTTTGAGAGGCACTGAGAGACGTTTACCAAACAGTGTGAGAAAGAGGGGTGGCGGGCGCTGGGAGAGACAGAGATAGAGAGACAAACAGATATACACAGACAGATGCAGTGAGAGAGGGAGAGAGCGATGTTGAGGACAGAGACTCATCCTCTGACCCGTATTGTCAAATAGCCAAGAACCCTGAGGTCCTGTGTCCTTTCTCAGCTGCCGACCTACAGTAAGAGGTACGATCGTTCATCTCACAGCACGTTGGAAAGCCATGGTACGAGAAGAGGCCCAGCCCAGGCTTTTGACCATTTACCTCTGCAGACAAGCTCTGCTGTCTGCTTGGCCTGTCAGCATGGACCTGTCCTCAGCGGGGCGAGTGATCACCAGGAGAATCCATCACTGCAGCCCTTCCTCCCTTTCCCAGCAACAAGGCAGGGTCCAGAACAGCTGCCCTGCAAGGAGGCCCCCACCATCTGCTGACTCCTTCCCAAGGCTTCCCTTCCCAGCTCACCAGAATGTTATACAAACACTCCAGGAGAGGCCCCCAAGTAGGACTGCCAGATAAAATACAGGATGCCCTGTTAAATGAGAATTTCAGATAATCTGGGGAATATTGCAATTATTTGCAATATTTAAGACATATAGTGAAAAAAATTGTCCATTGTTTATCTGAAATTCAAATTTAACAGAGCATCCTGCATGCTTATTTGCTAAACTTGGCACCCTTATTGCAAGGCCTTTTTTTGTTTTTAATTAATTTTTGTTGGAGTGTAGTTGCTTTACAATGTTGTGTTAGTTTCTACTGCACAGCAAAGTGAATAAGATATACATATATCCCCTCTTTTTTGGATTTCCTTCCCATTTAGGTCACCACAGTGCATTAAGTAGAGTTCCGTGAGCTATACAGTATGTTCTCATTAGTTGTCTATAAGGTCTTGGCTTTGCTGACCAGGAAAGGAAAACTAACATGAGAAAGAATATACATTTTTCCAAAAAAATTTTTTCCTGTCAATTTTGGTCCAATGTACAAATTAAATGGGTACCAGGGAAAGGCCTGTGAGACTTTTGGCCAAAACGAAGTTAAAGCAGCCAGGGAGCGAGTGAACCTGACGACGTGTGTACACGAGAATGGCTCTCTCCTGATTGGAATAAGAACTTTCCACAGCAGGAATATGTCATGGGTTAAGACTCCTTTAAATGACGACCTGCTACCTACCAGGGATTGTGCTAGAGACCAGGGATGTGGGGGCAAAGCTAATCTCCCCTGGTAACCCAGGCCCCAGGCTGTTGTGTGAGATCTGAAACCAGCCCCTGGATACAGAAGGCAAGGAGAGACCACAGAAAGAGGCAAACCTCTCCAGGTTGGCGGGTGTCAGGTTAATAAGCAAGGAAACTTACATACCATGCTTGTCTTGGGTGCTGCAAGATAGTAGATGCCCACATCCGTGTACCAGAATCTTAAATGTTTTTGGAGAGACCTTACTTCGTTCAGTCATGTCCAGATGGTCTCGAACACACTGGGCTCTCTCAAGGCTGTGTCCTTGGAAGTGATTCCCACTGTGGGGACGGCAGGCAGAGTGAACATTCCAAGGACAGAGAGGAGATGAGAAGACTACGATTGCCCTGAGGGCAATGTGAACACCCATTGGGGGGTAACTGTGGCAGAGTTGGAGCCACTCTGGGTGAATGTGTAAAACTGACCCAAGAAACTTGGGATGCTGTCCCAACTGATGTCCTTCAGTGATACCATTTCCAGGGGCAGAAGGAAGCTCTAATTTGGCAGGTCTAGTATCTGAGTGGTAATAGGGCTCTGGGGTCATGGAAGTACTTCATTCCTGGTCTTGACACTCACCAGTTGTGTGACCTTGGGAAAGTTACTTAACTCTTCTGAACTGAGGTTTGTGGTTTTTGTTGCTGTTGTTTTTTAATCTGTAAAATAGGGATTTACTGTGTCACAATGTTCTCACATAAAAAGTTAGGGACACACACTCAAGAAAGCATATGAGAAACTCCTTTCTCTTCTCTCCTTCCACTTCCAACTTCTACTTGGAAGAATAAAGTTTCCCTAAGTGTGTGTGTGTGTGTGTGTGTGTGAGAGAGAGAGAGAGAGAGAGAGAACTATTCAGTGTAAAACAAGCGATTGCTTCTCAGTATTTTAGCAATTCTTTCACTGCTTTACACAATGAAATTTTTACATTAGAAAATGCCCAAAGGGACTGACCTGGATGTTCAGTGGTTAAGACTTCATCTTCCAATGCAGGGGGTGTGGGTTCAATCCCCTGATGGGGGAGCTAAAATCCCACATGCTTCCCCACCAAAAAACCAAAACATAAAACAGAAGCAATATTGTAACAAGTCGGTAAAGACTTTAAAAATGGTCCATGTCAAAAAAATCTTAAAAAAAAGAGTAGCAAAATTAAATTGTCTTGGGCAGTTAAGTGAGAAAAGGACATAGATCTTCACACTTCCTGTGCACATGGAAAGCCTACTGGGAGTAAAAACAACAGAATGGTAAGGTGAGGATTTTTGCTTGTAGGATTAAGAAAGATTTGAATTTTCTGAGGCAGTAAACCTGTGCAGATGCAATGTTAGGAGCCGGCCACAAGGGGGAGCCCGTGACCCTCCGATGGCTTTTAGGAGGCGCCGCGGAGATGCTGTTGAACAACTTGAATGCAGAGCGCAGAGCGAGACCTGACCGTCCTAGTTCCTGGAAAGGCTCCCCCCGCTGAAACAAAATCTGTCCTAAGCCCTCCTTTATAGCATTCGCTGGCCCCATTTAGCAAAGGCAAAGTGCGGAAAGGAGACTGGGACTCAGAAAGGCATTCTCAGGTTCTAAGGGTGTGGCTGAGGAGCAGGAGAAGAGACACTCCCCTCCCCCACCCCTGATCTGTTGAAATGGGTGGGGCTTTTCCTCTGCCCCCCCCCCCCATCTCTAGGAACCGGAGTGAAGGGCAAAGTCCCACAGCAGAAGCAAGTGCCCCCACCACGGGTCAGAAGCAGGAGGCTCCCGGAGATTCAGGGAGGAGACTGAGCCAAGGTGAGACTGGGCACCTGGCGGAGCAGAGATGCTGCAGCCCCGCCCTGAACCACCTGAGCGAGAAGAGCCCTGGGGAGAGGCGGCGGGGAAAGCAGTGTCTCTCCACCCTGCGGCCGGGGGAGAACCGTGAGACTTCCGTGGGCCTAATGGATACCACGGGTGGAGACCCTGAGGCATCCGGGTTTGCCCCCCGCCCCCAGCGCCTATCAGGGAGGGGCCCTAGTTACAAAGGGAAGTGGGGGAGGAGGAAGGAAGAGGTGTCCACCCGGACCGGAAGCTCCTGTCTGAGTGGGATGTGCGGAAGGACCTGTCGGGTGCTCTGAGATGGTCACACCCCTCACCCCCACCAACAGAGGAAGCTGCAACGGGCCTCTGTCACACCAGAGCATCCGCGGTGGGAACCAGAGCAGCCAGGACCACTGACAGAGGGCCAAAGCCGCAGCCAATTCAGTCAAAGCAAAGAGAAAACCCTAAATAAAACACACTCCCCACAAAGTGCTTCTTTTTTTCCTTTCTCTCCTCCCTGCCCCAATATAGGGAGGTCTTGCTTCTAGAGAAGAAAGGGGCTGTTGGGAAAGAGCAGTCACCCCTCTCCACTCCCAGCTGACTTGGGTCCCTTCAGCTTCAAGACCAGCCAGGACCTGGGGGGAGTGAAAGCTGCACATTGGCTGTTGGACTATTGCCTGTTTGAAATTTTATTTCAAACTATCCTGAATTTTTAACAAACACAACTACCTGACAGGTTGTGGCATCTGCCCAGG
Organism: Hippopotamus amphibius kiboko; assembly: GCF_030028045.1. NCBI lineage: Eukaryota > Metazoa > Chordata > Mammalia > Artiodactyla > Hippopotamidae > Hippopotamus > Hippopotamus amphibius. The sequence continues at coordinate 135,853,496 of NC_080192.1, read as the reverse complement.
TGTCACTAAGGGCAAAAAAGAGCCAATTGCCAGGATGAGGTTGAACTGGTGATTGGAAAAGAAATCCTCTTCAGGTTTACCTTTGAGAGGAGGCGATCCACGAGCTTTCCGGCCTCAGTTTTCCTTCCTTTGGCCACCGCTGGGCAGTGCTCTTCCCAATGCTGCCCAGAGCTGAGGAGAGGGGAAGGGGGCAGCTCAGGGGTAAATCGCAGTGATGGGGGCACAGTCCGCCCTTCTCGTAACGCCCCTGCCCTAGATGTCCCCTTTTGGATTATGTTGATCCGTAAATATAGCCCTGAGTGTTCTCTGCACACAGTTTCTCTTAAAAACCACAGAAATGGGCGAGCAGGATGCAGAGGACATTATAGGTCCCCACAGACCCTTATTCCAAACCTGCCGCGCTCCCAGCACGAGGACAATGCTGCCAGGCCCCCGTGCTCCAGGCACCTTGGCTCCACTTCAGAACTCCTGTGCTCTCTCTTGGTTGTGAAATCCCCAGAGGAGAGTGGACTGTCAGCCTCAGTGATGACTAACTCAGGGTCCTGAAGAGCATGTGTGTGTGTGGGGTGTGTGGGGTGTGTGTGTGTGTATTGCGTGTGTGTGCGCGTGTGGGCGAACGTGTAAGTCACGGAGGAGCACCACACGTGAGAGAGAGGAGAGAACATCTCCTCTAGTCACTTCTGGACAGGGGAGAACACTGCAGCCCCAAGAGGGAGTCGATTAACCCAGGATTATCAGCAGTCCATCGGCCAGATGAGGACGTGGTGATAGTTATGTGAATGTGCTTTGGAGAGCCATTGGTGGCTCAGCACCCTCCTAGGTGTGGTGGGAGCACAGATAGAACGGGTTTTCGGAGAACCCTCTACTCAAAGGCGTAAACACAGAACAGTGCTGTTTCTTACAGTCACTTTTCCCACCTGGCATATGGCCAACTCCCCCTTCCCACATCCTGGGCAGATTTCACAGGCTCTGGTTATTTCCTTTTATTCAAACTAGTTCAGTCCAGTTCATGATGCCAGCCTCATATGTGGTTCAGAGGTGTGCTCAAAGGGCATGAAGTGGGGGTTGGGGCATGGTCTCCCCCTCCTCTTTCCTTTCCTCTGCTTTTCCTGCCTGGTCTAGTCTTTAATCCAGCAGAGTGTTGGGAAGGTAGGCAGAAAGGGAGTAATGGTGTGCTGGTAAATGTTTAACAACCAGCTCCCTGGAAAAGATCCCCTGATTTGTAGTGTTTGCACATTTCCAAAGGGTAAATGCCCTCTGCGCCACCCCACTCCCCACTATGGCTGATTTCAAGTTAGTGATGTGGAGTCACTGGATGTGGCATTGGGAAGAGATGTGAGCTGCAGTGAGCACATCCCTGGATGAAGGATAAAGATCTGGCCTCTACCTGAGCGGGCATAGATGCAGTCCTTTCCCTGCCAACTCCCACTGCTGCTCTGGCTGACACCGATGGCTCTGATGTTCTCAGGGGGCTGGAGTTTTGTTTTTTTTGTGTGTTTTTTTGGCTGCATTGGGTCTTCGTTGCTGCACACGGGCTTTCTCTAGTTGGGGAGAGCAGGGGCTACTCTCTTGGGGTGCTCGGGCTTCTCGTTGCGTTGGCTTCTCTTGTTGAGAGCATGGGCTCTAGGCACGCGGCTTCAGTAGTTGCAGCACGCAGGCTCAGTAGTTGTGGCTCACAGGCTCTACAGGGCAGGCTCAGGGTTGTGGCTCATGGGCTTAGTTGCTCCACAGCAGCATGTAGAATCTTCCTGGACCAGGGCTTGAACCGTGTCCCCTGTATCGGCAGGTGGATTCTTAACCACTGCGCCACCAGGGAAGCCTGGGGCTGGGGTTTTTAGTGGGCCCCCAGGCTCCCCACTGCTCAGTCCCTGCACACGGGAGACCTAACTCTTCCCTCCTTTTCAGCTCCTGCCACCAGTGCCCAGTCTGGGGCCTCTTGCTGATGGGGTCCCCTCCCAGGGGGAGTACCTGCAAGATGGCCCATGTTGAGCTGTAGTCCATTGTGTCTGCCCGACCTCCAGGGAAACAGCACATCCCTGACACCATAGACCGCCAGGAGGCAGGGGGTTTAGTCCCTTGTCTCCCCCAACCTCCACTCTTCTATGAACTATTTTTCATTGTCACAACACTTCTGGTGCCAAATATGTGGGTTTTCCACTCCAAGCAATTCTCCAGGTCTCTGAAGACATCGGCTGGGTCAATTCAATCCTGACACCAACTACCTGGCTTCCTTCTGTCATGTGAGGACACAATGAGAAGACGGCCATCTGTGAACCAGGAAGCCAGCTCTCCCAGACACCAAATCCGCCAGCACCTTGATTATAGGCTTTCCAGTCTCCAGAATTGGGAGAAAAGAATTTCTGACCTATGCAGAGAATTTTATGTGTATATCATTCAACTGTTTTTTTTTTTTTTTTTTTTTTAGAGAAATTTGGATTCCTTCGGGAGAGAATTGAGCTCTTCAACACCATAGCAGAGTTGGTAGGAGGATGTGAGCAGACATTGGATCTGTGGTCACATAGAAAGCCTGGGCAGTCGCAGGGCAGCAGTGTGAATGCTACAGGCTTCCTAAGGGTACTGATTTGTGTGTGTATGTTGGGGGTGGGAGTGGGAGGGGGCACGCAGGGGCTGCCCTGGTAGGAGATAGGTTGCCAGGTTTAGCAAAAGAAAAAAGTACCTTTATGTGTGTAAACTATACGTATACTACCAATACATGTGTGTGTGTGTGTGTGTGTGTGTGTGTGTGTGTGTGTGTGGGTGCGCGCGCGCGCAGTAGTCATAGACTGAATGTTTGCGTCCTCCCAAAATTCTTATGCTGAAGCCCCAGCCTCCAGTGTGATGGTAATTAGGTTTGAATTAGGTCATTAGAGTGGAACCCTCTTGATGGGCTTAGTGTCCTTATAATAAGAAGAAGACAGAGAGCTCTCTCTTCATAGCACATACCAAGGAAAAAGGCTGTGCGAGCACAGAGCAAAAAGTCAGCTGTATATACACCATAAAGAACTGAATCTGCTGGCACCTTGATCTTGGACTTTCTATCTTCCGGAAGTGTGAGAAATAAATGTCTGTTGTTTAAGCCACCCAACCTATGATATTTTGTTATAGTGGCTAAGCTGACTAAGATATATGTGTGTACGTATATGTGTGTGTGTGTGTATATATAAATGTATGTGCATATATATACATGTTTATATATATATATACATGTTTACATGTATATATTTCAGTCAAAGGTTTTTAGTATAAAAATGTCTCATGCAACATTAGGTGAATCTTCTAAAACAACCATTCTGTCCGAGAGTAATGATTTAAGGAAGCATATTAAAGAAATCAATGACGTTATATGCATGTCTTAAATTTGTACGCATCCCTACTCATATTAGAACACAAAAAGATCTGAAAAATTAAAATATGTGTGAATTATTGGACACTAAATAAATGGATTAAAAATGTGCCAAGGTTTGTAATACCCTAGTCTGTGTGGCAGAGGGTCAGTGGTTTTCAGGGTTAGATTTTAGATGTGAGTATCACTAGATGAATTTGCAGTTGTTGAAGAGCTCTTAATTTTTTAAAGATGGTGATGGTGATTTTTTTCATTTGGTCTTCTCTGGAGTGCTAACCCTGTTCTAACAGCTAGTTGAGGGAATTCTCAGGAATGCTGTTTGGTGGTGCTCACATATTTTATTTTATATAGAGGGAATTGGAGGGCTGTTAGAAATGGTTCTCTGAGTGCCAGCCTGCCCTGAGGAGCTAGAGCTGGTACAAGTGTGACTTCTCTAGCATCTCTAAGATCTCTGAGTGGCAGGCCATGAGAGTGAGCTCTGATTGGTAAAGATTTCTTCCAACACCAAGTGAACTGGGCTCACCAATCGAGAGAACTAAATCCATTGGGAGTGGTGTTCAGAGGATAGCTTGGACAATTTGAAAAGAGTAAACTAGGATTACAAGTTTCTCACCAGCAAACCAACTTCCCCGGGTGCCTCAGGGCGGAGATGGTTGGATGGGAGTGTCAGCCTCTGCACCTGCTCAGGAGAGAGATGAACTGAGGTCTGTGAGAAGCAGTCTGAACTCTAACGAATGGCTAGACAAGGATTCCACATTGAGGTTCTCTGACTTTAATGAGCCTTTTGTATTCTATGCTGATGCTGCATCACAGGCTTGGAGGTGGTGTTCTACCTGGGGAAAGATGAGGAAGAGCACGTGGTGTTTGCAGAATTTGTGGAGTTTATCTGAAGGTGAAGTTCAGTACCTTGTTCATGAGTGGACCTTTTAGTAATAAAATAGGCTGTTATCTCTGTATCAGGCTGAGTTGGGTGCTGTTGAGCAGCCCTGGGTTCCAGCTCTAGTAAACATTAGTGTTATCTTTCATCATCAAGCATACAGGGGCAGCAGAGACTTGGGTCTCCTGTCCTGCCAGGCTTACTCTTAGACCATTGGCGTCACTTCCAATGAGAGACCCTGGGCCATCTGGAATGGCAAAGGGACCTATCTCCCTAAGAAGAGTGCATGGCTGAAAGCCTGGGAATATCGCTGAGGCAGGAAACAAGGAGACATCAGTCACAAATGATGTCACTTAGACCTGCCCAAGACAGGGAAGAATAAAAGGTTGGCAAATTGCTCATTGAGAAGGTTCAGAGATACAGAGCAGCCAGGGGGAGAGAACCAAGATTTCCTTTCTGGTGGTGGTGAATTTGATCAAGTTCCTTGCTGCTAGTCGTTGAAAATTACTGACAAATTTAATTGAAGAGGAATCTCCTGGGAGCTCACAGACTTCCTGAGAGTCCAGAAGATCACACTGAGAATCGGCAAGAAGCAAGGACACTCTGGCTGGTCAAGAAACAAAGAGCAGAAACACAGCAACTACATCAAAAGTGCTGCCACTGCCACCACCATTGACAAACCAGCTTCCCCACCTCCCCCGGATGTGCATCACCTGCTTATAACACAGAGCCCTGGGGCAGAATGGCTGACTGTGCAAACATAGGTCTCCATTCTCAAGCAGTTAAATTGTTCCCTTTTCTTGAGCAAAGATAACCACCCTGGCATTCTCCAGGACCCACCCATCTTTTGCTCGGACCAACCTTGTAAATTCAAGGACTTTAGAAAGTAACTGTTGTCCTTACAAAGCCTGGACTCACAAAGGGCTAAATACTTAGGAACATGTTAGCATGGAAAAAAAAAAAAATCCATCTATGGGCAAATGGAGCTAGCAGAAAGGCTTGTTTATTTTGGTGTGGATTCTGGATGAAATAATTGTCTTCTACTCTCAGAATCAGGTTTGGGATTTGTATTCACACTCTTTTCTGGTCCACAGGACAAGCAAGCCAAGACATCAACCTAAACATGGTCCCTGGATAAGACCACATCTGAGGAAAGAAAAACCTTTTGGTACAACATAACCTGATAGCAGGCCTTACAGACACCTTGGATGAGTGGGTTAGCGTGTTCATTAGGGTGAGTGTGAGGTTCCCTTATGCTATAGGAAGGAACCAGAATGGAAAGGCAAGAATATCTAGGGACCTCGATCCGTACTCTTGTCCTGGCCCCACGATTGTTAGGAGTAGGACTGACATGGGTGACTTTACAAACCACTTTTACTCCTCATAGCCAATGTTTGGAGTGTATATTGGGTCTGGTCAATTGGCCTCACTTGCCATTTGGTGAAAATTTTCCGTTGACTGTGAGATTTTCAATGGCAAGGACCATGTATGATGATTATGTCTATGTAGTGAGATAATGTTTTAAAATATTAATCAGAGTGCTTCTCCCTTCCACATTTTGTGTACACAATCTTCCCCTATTTAGTCGGAGGGTAGGATTAGCATTGTTGTTATAGGAATGCAAAGAGAAAGAAATGTCAGAGTTTCACTTTTGACTTGCAAAATAGGCTCTCGGAGCCCATAACAATGATTTCCAGGGAAAGGAATTAACTGTAGAAGCTCAAGAGCCAAGTTCTGACATAAACAGTAGATGGGAAAGACAGTAGAGGAAGTACCAGTTTTCCTGCACAGAGCTGAGAGTGTAAGCAATGAGGTGGTGGAAAGATCTTTGGGACTTGGATCTGAGAGAGGTGGTAAAGACCCTAAGAAGGGGAGAAAGACAGATGTGCCAGGTAAATCCCGGAGGATCTGAGATCAGAGGCTACCAGTAGCCATTTTGGAAAACCCTGAGGAGATATCTGCTCCCAGCATGGCATCCGAACCAGTGAGTAGTGGCAGCTGAGTGAGCCGTCTGAGAATGTGGGCCAAAGGGTATTTTCCAGGGTGCCTCACACCCCATGAAGTGCAGAAGAAGGGGCTGAGAGTTTCTGAACCGCACAGACGTACTGCAGAAGTGCTGTGAGTGGGATGATGACCCCAAAGCGCTAGGGTCAAGTCCATGAGGGAACAGAGTACATTCAACATGCCACTGAGGGCCCAGTGACTATGTGGGTGTCTGTGACAGTGTAAGATGACTATCAAACAGTGGCAAGTCCATCCCAGCGGAGGCCTGTTGTGGGTCTTCACTCACACAGCGGCCTCCCCCGGCATCTCCACAGATCACAGATGCCTCTGAGGATAAGGGAAGGCAGGCAGGGGAGAAGGGTGAATGTACAGAGTTTGAGTGGGAATCACCAGATTATCCTGGAATTACCAAGATTGTTTTCTGCCACCATGAAGAAGTGGATTCTCAAGAGTTAAGTCAATGGTACAGAAATAAAGAAAATTAAAAAAACTTGCAGCTCTGAATGCGTCCTTGAAATTCACATTTCATAATCCCAGTTCTTTGCCCTGAACCTGGTAGAATGTTCAAAAAACATGTGTTGACTGGGAGAATGAGGGAATAAAAACGTAGCTCCTCTGATTGTGAGGGAGAGCAAATTTGGAACACACGCCTCCAGCCTTCGCGCCTACAGGGTCCTGCCTGTTATCATTTGGCAGGACTTGCAAACTCTGCCCTGGGATGGATTACATGTAATGAGAATGCAGCTCAACCAGCTACTCACAATGGAGTACTTTATCGTGAGAATGGAATGGTGTGATTTGAAGTTTATGTGCGATTTATATTGATTCTTCTCATTATCCAACTAGGAATTTATTTTATTTATGAGAAATTCCTCTTTCTATACAGAATAGGACCATGGGTACTAAGGAAAGAAAGTGGAAGATAATTCACATTTATTACTCCCTCTCGTGCTTGGAGGGGCATTAAAGCCTCACCATACACTTCTAAGTTAGCACTATTATTACCCTATTTTATAATGGTTAAACTGTAGCTGAGGTGTGTACACTTGGCCCTCAATAGACCTTCAAATGTCGGTTTAAGGAATTCATGAGTGAAAGTTGAGTCACATGCTCAAGGCAGCACAGATGGTAATTGGTAGAGCCTGGAAACAACTCTGAAACCTATATGTTTCCACTACACCATGATGTGCATTCTAGGGTTGTAATTAGTTCATTGGTATCATTAAAACCCTCTTTCTCTGTAGTCTTGGATCTCTTGGTCATCATGATTTTGACTCTCTAAAGTACTTGGGCCTAAGCATCCTTCCTCAAAGCAGAAGAAAAAGGAAACATGCATGAAGCTTCAGAGAGACTTCCAGGTGGACAAGATGAAAGTTGAGGGGCGACAACTTCACAGCCTCTATCTTCTCAGTAATTAGGTGAGCAGTTCATTTGTTTAGGATAAGACCTAGAGATTGGGTTGAGTTAGAGACATTTCAGGGCTTAGACTGGACAAGATTTGGATGGGGTTCTATGGGATACGTTAAAAAAATTAAAGTTGAATTTACAATAGTTAAGACATGGAAGCAACCTAAATGCCCATCTACAGAGGAACAGATAAAGAAGACGTGGTATATATGCACCATGGACATTACTCAGCCATAAAAAATGATGAAATAATGCCATTTGCAGCAACATGGGTGGACCTAGAGATTATTATACTAAGTGAAGTAAGTCAGACAAAGACAAATATCATATGATATCACTGGAATCTAAGAAAAATGACACAAATGAACTTATTTACAAAATAGAAATAGACTCACAGACATTGAGAACAAACTTATGGTTACGAGAGGCCAAAGGGGTGGGGGGATAAATTAGGAGTTTGAGATTAACAGATACACACTACCATATATAAAACAGATAAACAACAAAGACCTACTGTATAGTACAGGGAACTGTATTCAATATCTCGTAATAACCTATAATAGAAAAGAATCTGAAAAAGAATATACACGTATGTATATGTATAACTGAATCACTTTGCAGTACATGTGACACTAACACAGCATGGCAAATCAGCTACACTTCAATTAAGATGAAATTAGAGTTGAATAAAAGATTTGTTGAGTACAAGTGGGGGGATCCTTAAATAATTTGTGTGAGGTGTTACTCAGTGCACAATTTTCTGAGGGCAGAAGTTATTATTCCCAGGTTGTGGATGAGAAAACAGAATTTCTCAAGGTTCTAAAGGTAGTAAGTGGCATTTTAGATTCAAGTCAACTTCTGTAATTATCCACACATTTTTATGGAGTCGGCTCTCTGTCTTTGTTTTTCAGTTGATTATTGGATAGAATGCTCATTTCTTGAGAGCAGGGACTAAATTCCTTCATCTTTGTGTTTTCCCAAAGTCCTTAGCACAATGTGCAGTGCTGAGCAGGCTCTCAGAGGACTGGGATCAGTGCGGGGGGGTGAGTTCTAGGAGACATCAAAATATACAAGTAGGGATTGAGTCAATCGATACGCTCATATAGAGGAACAGCCCTGGAGAAAGAAGGATGCAGGCTCAAGTAGGAGCTTAACTCACACTCTCAGGCAAGTATCCCCCATGAAGGTGAGGCCTCATGAAGTCCAGATTGTCCCTGGCTCATCAGGATTTTCCTTCTGACCCTGAACCGGTGTCAGGGAGGGGACCCTTCTCTTCCTGCTTCGCCATGAGGGCACCTCCATGGTCAAGGACTGACTCACTGAGCTTTCTCGCTCTTGCTTTTTATGACTCAGCATCTCACTTCCAGCCCAGGATACAGGGTTATTGAAAATAATAATTCATATAATAGTTTAGTGCTCTGGTGAAGGAGAAATGTGGGGCTTTCACAATCACAGGGAACCAATGGAGCTGTCACTGGGTGTGGATACAAAGATGTACCTGTGTGTGGCTGTGCGTGTATGTGCGTGTGCACCCAAGCTCTGGACAGCAGATTTACAGTCCTAGAAATCTACCTACTAGGTCAGAAGGTAGAATTTTTCAGACTTTTCTGCCCTAAAATGACCTGAGCCCAAACATTGATTTGGGTCTCCTGGTTGTGAAAATACCTGTGATGCAATGCTGTACCACCATGACACTTACCATTTCAGAAGCTGAAATAAATTCTTGAATTCTTGAAGAGCCTTATGTTTAAAAAAATCTAAGCTTTTTAGGAACTAAATAAAATAGAAACTGGGTATAATATTTTTTAATGTTAAGTATTTGTTGTATCAGTTGAGATTAGAATTGGTTGCATTAATACACATACACACACATAGTCATACAAATAAATTGTTCATTTTTCTCTCAGGTAAAAGAAGTGTAGCCATTGACATTGATATAAATCTCTGTGAAGTGGTGAGGGCCCCATATTTCATTAACTCACACTCCACCATCCCTAGGATATAACTTGTTTTCATGGTCCAAAATGGCTGTGAGAACTCCAACCATCACATCCACAATCTAGGCAGGAGTTGGAGGAAGGTAGGGAAAAGGGCATACCTACTCTTTTAAAAAAGATTCTCTGGAAACATCTTCAAAGACCACTTGGGTTTACATGTCACTGTCTAAAAGTTGGTATGGCTGGGAAATGTAATGTGTTTAGTTAGGGATGTGACTGCCCTGTAAGTAAAATTCAGTGACAAGTGGCAGTCCCAACCACATTCTCTAGTGCTCTTATTTCTCAGTTATATTATCCTGCTATGTTATCTTCACTCCCTGCCTGGTTCTTAAGGTAGGTGGTATCATCCCACTGAATTATGAGCTCTTACAGGGAGGGGCCCACTTATCAGTCTTTTTGATTCTCTCTCTTCAGTTCCCTTCTTTGGCTTGGTATCTGGTGTATTATTAAGTTCAAAATCCCTATTTTACAGGTAAGAAAACTGAGCTAAAGAGAGATGGAGTGCCTTACAATGCTATTTCAATTATAAGTGACAACATTTCTCGTAATACTAAGAAGAAGAGAGATCGTTTTTCTGTGTTTTTTCCCTTTGGCAAGGAAACATGAAGCAGTCAGCGTGAGGTAAGTCTTTGCAATAGTGTTCATTCCCACACAGGTTCCAGCCGCACCCCAGCCTCTGGTGAGAACACCTCCTGCCTGTGGCTACATTCTCTTTTGTTTTCTTATTTGTTGGCGTGAACTTCTACCAGACCAGGCATGATGCTCGGTGCTTAATGTATATCATTCACTTTAATTTTTCAACTCTTTGAGATAGGTAACTGTTCTGATCACCTCCTATTCACTCCACTGGTGAAGGAGGGATCCCCCACACTAAACAACATGAGATGACTGAAGACATAAGCCCCGACACTGTTCAGGTGAGGCTGACTGCAGTTCATTGGTCACATATACTCACAGCCCTGGGGAGGTGGATGGCACGTGCCAAGCAGGGTGACACAGGGTTGCATTCAGGAGTGGCGTGAACCAGCAGGGGCTGTGGGAGGCAGGCTTTGTGATGACAAGAATGTGAAGTGACATTTGGTTTCTGCAGGAGGATGTGATTGGCTAGTTTGAGTGGTTTCGTGGACTGGCAGGTAGATAAAACCCATTAGGCTGAAGAACCAGTGGAGTACAGCTGGTCCAGCTGATAGAGGAGAACTAGCCAGGAGGGAAGCCTTCTGCATTGGGTGGGGGCATATCTGGCTAGAGCAGGGGAACTCATGGCTAAGCCTTTGGGGACCTGTCAGGTTCAACGATGTTAAGGCAGCACGTGGACTTTCATAATTGACAGGTACAATTATTATCCTCATTTTACATGGAAGGAACTGAGTCCCAGGGAGGGTTAAGGTGAGACAGCCAGTAGAACACTGAGTTTGATACCAAAAGGCTTTTTCTTCTTGTGATATTGCTCCATATCACATCATTATCTTATTTGAACCCCACTCCCACGCTCTGGGGGAGCATCTTTCCAAGGACAAGACTGAGGGTCAGAGAGAGAGATGAAATGCTCCAGGTCACCCAGTTAGAGAGTTAAAACTCAGGGTGTTGAGTCCAGGTCACTTCACCCACTGGCACAGCTGCCTGTGGTGTTGGCCTTGAATCAGGACGGGGTCACAGCCTGCTGGCTCGCACATCTCTGCTTGGCGTTGAGTAGGGCATGACCTTGGTGCTGCAGATGAGAACATCAGTGGTGTTTCTGTAGCTCTGAGAATTCCTTAAGGACAGGACAAGAGACTGCACTGAACTCTTCAGGTAAGGGTGTTTTTGTCTGTTTCTTTTGGTCGCTCTGTGAAGAAACATCACCTGGGACCACTAAAATAAGTATAGGCATATCCAGGGGTGATATTCAAAATACTTATCAACTGCTAGAAAGACTCAGTTCTCACTGGGCCAGGCATTAACCCTTTAGTTGGCGGATGGTGGAAATTTCTGGGAGCTCCTGGAGAAGGAGCTGGGGCAATGGGAAGGATACTCAGGGTGCCTGGCGGCAGGGCTACTCACCCACCAGTATAAAGGTATTTCAGTATTTCTGCATCAGCCCTCTCTGTGCCCTACGACCAGCTATCCTGGTAACATGTTACCACCCTCAATTCTTCCCAGGTCCATAATGTGACATGTGTGAGGTTGTTCATCCCAGTGTTGTTTATGGTGCTGGGGAATTTGAGCTATTCTGGGCGCCCACCATTGGAGAGTGGATGACATATACAGTAATAAGGTAGAGATGCACACAGACCAACAGAGATGGAGATAGAAACCACCCCGCTGTGTGGAATGAAACACATGAGAAGATGGAGATAAAGAACAAAGGACTATTTGCATAAATTTAAAATGTATGCATTCAAAACAGCCATATACATTTTGCAAGGATGCATGGAAATGAAGGTGATCAACGAGCTCATTAGAATGGCAGCCTATGGAGAGCAGGGTGGCAGTGCGAGTGTGGAATGGGGAATAAAGGCAAAATAAACAATCAGAACAGGAGAGAGGCCTTGTGTGTGCCAGTGATGATAATCTGCTAAAACTGAGGAGTATGAGTAAGTTAGCCTTCTACAACCAAGGGAAGAAAAGAAAGAGGAAAGAAAGATGGCTAAGTCAGTCCAGTTGACCCACGCACATAGGCCTGCAGGTGCATTTAAAGAGGAAGACCTGCTACATACTGCCAGCAGAGCAGGGCACTCACTTCCCATCTTGCTCCTCCAGAAAGATCTTTTGGTTCCTTCTGACTACTATATCTTTATAGGGTAGCATTGCCTCCTTATTATTGCAGTAAGAAGCTGTGATTTTTTTTTTTCAAAAGAAATTTTAATAGAAAATTTCTCCTGTCCCAGCGACTGAATGGGTCACTTCCACTGACATTCTATTGGAAAGAATTCGGTCATATGCTATCCCCTAATGGTGTGGGAGGCTTGGACATGTAGACTTTATCCTGAGCAGCAATGTATATTGTGGGATGATCAACTGTCCTGGTTTGTCCGCACTGAGGAGGTTCTTGGGACACTGGGCTTTCAGATTTAAAACTGAGACAATCCCAGGAAAACCAGGAAGAGTTGATCACCCTACTACTCAGGTAACCACTGGGGATACCGTTACTGAGGAAGCAGGAGAGAAAAGATCATGAAGTTGTTCCTAGCAGTCTCTGTCATGGAAAAACTCTTCACTCTTCTAGTTGGAAATGAAGACTAGACCCTAGGTTCCATCATACAAATGAAGGATTATTAAAATAGGTACAGAATTCCTCCAAAGGAAAACCCACCAGGTTGACATATCTGGTCTTTAGTGTCTCTGAGTTTGCTTTCCTGCATCCTTCCTGAAGTCTGAAGGCCTGCCATCCATCCATCCATCCACCATTTTATTCTTAAAGCAGTCACTGGGCATCTGTAATGGGCCAGGCTTTGAAGGCATTGAGCTAAATAATACCACATAATATCAGCCTTCATAAAGCTCACAGTTTAATAGAGGAGACTCAATCCAAGCAGGAAACAATAGTGCAGAAGTATAGCTGTACAAAGTATAAGCGGATCCAGTGGAAGGAACAACTAAATATGATTTGTGGGTTAAGGGAAAGCGTCAGAGAATGGGTGATAATGGCATTGGAGGTTGAGTTGGCATTTGCCAGGTAGAGAAGGGGGCATTATAGAAACAGGTGCAGGAAGGGCCAAGGCTCGGAGAGCACACAATGAGCAGAGGAGAAGATGGAACTGATGTGTCAGGTTGGAATGTAAGAGTGGAAAGTATGCATGTTGGGTGGGGGAAGTTGTGTAGGAATGGGTAAGGCAGAGAGAAAAGTGTGAAGAGCTTGACACTGGCTAAAAATGTAGGCTTTGGCGAGATCACGAGCAATTTGGAAGTCCATCCTTGGAGTATTTTTATGACCTGACTTTGCAGACAGAGCCTGTACTGTGCTAATGATGTGTATTGACAATTGGAATGCAGTATGCACTTGCCCAAAGCCTTTGACCATGGCACACGTGTTCCTTGGAAATTACCTTGGGAGTCCTTGGAGGGCACCTCCAAGTACCTAGGAGAGTGTTCCTTGGTGTCTGGAGACTTAAGACATATTCTGTCACAGGGATTCTTTTTTTCTTTAATAATGTATAAACGGTGTCCTTTTATCTGTGGAACTGTAAAGCTTTTAGAACTGGCAAGGACTTTGGGGATCACCTAGTCCAAACGCAAACAGAACCAGAGAGGAAATATCACTAAGGTGTTCAGAGGCAGAGGGGGATTAGAATTCAAGTCTTTGAATTTAGACTATAAACATTTAAGGCACTTTCAAAATAAAAATAATATAACAGGGCATTTAATGTGAGCATACAAGTGATTTTGTGAAAGAAGAGTGATCATTGTAGCAATAATCCAGAATAAAAGCCCTCTGGCTAATTAACTAGGTTTAGTCTTGAGCTGCCTGGCAGCCAAGCACAGAGATCAATGTGATAGTTTGTATGTATCTTTTTATGTGATAGAAGGTAACAGAGAAAAAAAAAAGATGTCAGTTCCCATCAGGAGAAGATGAAGCTGAGCAGCTCTATGACAGAACCTATAGTAATTCACTTCACAGACATACAGACCCTACAGGAGGTCCTGGAAATTCAGTCTTCAAGGTGCTTATTGCTAGGTTGCACGTAATTAAAATTCAATATGGCAGGTGCTATGTATGGTAGGTGCAAAGGGAGAGGAGATACTTAACTCAGGACAGGAGGGAGCGCTTTCCAGAGGGTGGTGATTATCAACTGAATGATGTCCTAATACAAAGAGAGCTTGTTGAACACAGAAGGTTCGGCAGAGGGGGTTCCAAGGAGACTCAGCACCCCTGTGAAGGCAGGGAAACATGATAGAGCCTGGCAGGTTTGGGGAATTGCAAGTGTTTAATGTGCTCAGATTGGCTGGAGTAACATTCAAACTGCTGGGTAAAGACTAGCAGATAAGAGGCACCAACTGAATAAATGTTGACCATCATTGCTGATACCCCCTCACTGTCCACCTTCCCGCCAGAGATGACAGCCTCTTCATTTTCACGTGTAGACCGGTCCCTATTTAAAAAGCAAATTAGTACTTCCCTTGCCTCCAGGGGTGACATCCAGCTGTCTTCTGTCATTTGGACTTTGGTGAAAATGGAAGGTCAAGGACAGCTTCAGGTGGGGAGAGGGAAGGGAGTAAGTACATGGACGTGTGGGTAAGTGGGTGAGAGAGGGAGACCCTGAACGTGGGACATGTCCAGAGCAAACAGAATAGGCCTGGAAGACAGGCTGCAGGAGGCCCGAGTTTGTCTGAGATGCCTCCACTGACCCTGGGAATCTTCTCTGAAACCAAGAAGGGGTGAGTCAGCTGGTGATTAACCCTTTACAGGCTGATGCATGGCTTGTCCAGATGCTTCCCTACGGGCAGGGTTAATGAAAAGAAAATGGGGTGTCATAGCATGCGGCAAAAAAACATTTTGGTGGGTAGGAGGTGGGCGTGTGGGAGGGAGATCAGAGCAGTCCGATCAGAGCATGCGCTGTGGTGATGGAGACTGGGCCCAGACGAAGGGGCTGTAGACACAGGGGACAAGAGTGTGGCCGTGTGTGTGTGTGTGTGTGTGTGTGTGTGTGTGTAAGAGTGCATTAATCACTTGGCCTGGCTCAACCTTGGAAAACTTTCAGGAAACAGACATGCTTTTTATGGTGCACGCAATGCTTTCCTGTTTCTTATTTCCTTGGCTTCAAATGACCACCCTTTTCTTGTATGTGAAAAAACCAGGGCTGAAGATCTAAGGGACTTGCTCCTAGGGTTCCCCACAGGGTATCACGATGAGAACCCAGTCTGTCTGACTCTCAAATCTGTGCCCCTTCTGTCCCCTCCCCAAATATGCCCAGAGTGGAAGCCTGTCCTTTCTGTCGCCAGCTTTCACAGACGCCAAGTGGGGTCCCTTTCTGAGCCCCTTGTGTGTGCCTTCCCTCCAGTTCACATGTATCATCCAGACCCCGTGAGAAGAACCTCACTCCAGACTCTTCTGCACTGCAGACGCCTTCTGCAGTGCTTAGAGATTCGGAACATAGTTCATTCTCAAGTAAACGATGCTGGGCTTTCCGGATAAACTTGGTGATTTAAAAATGATTAAACAGCTAACTGTTGGGAGAGACCTGGAAGCATTCTTCTCAGGTGCTGACACATGTAAACATATTTTTAGAATAATCTTAGATTTGATGCTAAAGATGATGAATGGTGCATGAAAATTTACCTTTCCAGCTGCTTGCTAACAGTGGTGTAGACAAAGGCTTTGGATCCTCTTCCACAAGAGGGGGCAGTCCCTGGGGGAGCCAAAGAACCATGCGATCAGGGTCAGAGGGTCCCCAAACACCTGTTCTCCAGTCACCTGCATCTCCACCTTGCCTTCCATGAGTCAAATGAAGACGCTGGAGGCTGAGGGAAGAGGGGCTTTCTGTCTCCTTTGCCGTTCCTGCTGGGTACTACCCTCTCCTTTAGCCAAACTTCCCTGTGAGGTGCAGGTTTGACCTTCTAAAAGCCTACCAGACACTAAGCATTGCTCCTTACCTCTGACTCCCACTGTGGGCTTTGATCCAACAAAAATGACAAGAAAAACCCAAAGACACTATCGGGTACTTCGATGAGGTTAGAGAAAGTGTCTTTCACCTTTTCCATACACCCCTTTGCCCCCCATCCCTTCCCGTGGGCTTGGCTCAGGGCCTGGAACTTAACTACTTGTGGTTTTCCTAGGTGCTGGTCTGAGGCCAGTGATCAGAGGCTGCTGGGTTGGGGGCAGCTGGTAGATTGCGTGAGGTGGGGCAGGAACCCAAGGAACACTGGGCGCCTACAGCTTGGAGCAGCTGGCTCCAAGGAATTATTGCAAGTCTGCACAACTTAAAAATCTGCAGTTTGGGGGCGGGAGGGGGAGCGCGGGGGTGGGTCCCTGAGCGTCCCATTTCTCCTCCAGGCGGTTCACTGAGCGTTCTCGCTCACTGCAGAGGGCGGGCGATGCCTTCCGGACCACACGCAGCCCACGCGGAGGTCCTGGGTTGTTCCTTAACCTCGGGCGAAGACATCTCCTGACTCCCTCTTCCATCCTTCGGGAAGGGGACCCGACTCGTCCTTCTTCCGCTCAGTGCGTACGTCCGTCACCTCTTCTGACTTGGTAAGTCGAGGAATGGAGCGTGTAAAACAATCTTGTTCTGTACTGTGCATGAGTCTTCAGGCAGCGGAGCTGGTGGTAAACAGGCAGGACCTGGGGCTGTTTCCTCCTTCGCACTTTGTTTTAAAACAAGTTGGGGGCCGCGGTACTTGCGAAGAAAATCCTAGCAAATTCGCAGAGCTTTTCTTGGGCTGAGAGGCGGTTGCCGGAGCCGCCGGGGCCGCAGAGGAGGTCATCTGTCTCCCACAGGGTCAAGGAGCTCCCAGCAACGGAGGACGCGCGGGTGCTAAGCGCGGGGCGCACTCCAGCTCCCGCCCGGACCAGGCGCGCTGCTCCAGGGGTGACTCTGCACTTGGGTCTAGGTCTGGACGGGGGCTCGCGCCCCGCGGGGCCGCCTCTCTGTCCATCCAAGAGTTGGCCTGTCGCTCGGCCTGATCCCGGCAGCCAGCGACTGCCGGCGGCACAGCGCCGCGCCCTCGGCCCCTGGAGCAAGGACTGTGAGCCCGAGGCGAGGCGGCGGGCGGAGCTGGGACCAATGGGGCGGCGACCCAGCTGCCGGTCCCGCCCCGTCCCGTCCCGCTCCGCCCAGCCAGCGGCTCCCGGGGGCCTGGCTGCGGCCGGGCGGGGCTGACCGACGGACCGCCACCCGCCACCCGCCTCTCCTCGCCGCCGCCGCGGCGGGCGCGGGGCCGCGCGGAGACGCCTGATCCCTGCAGCGCGGGCGGGAGGTGTCGCAGAGAGGAGCCAGCCAGACGGGCCGGGACTCCTGCAGGTACCGGCTTGTGTCCCCTTCTCGCCGTGCGCTCGGGAGACTTCTCCGTGCGACTCCGCAACTTTCCACATATTTTGCTGCCCAGCCCCGCCGTGACCCAGGTCACGGGTGCACGACCCTGCAGATCTACACCCGCAAGGGACTTTGCATCCTGCTGGGCGCCTGTCTCCGGCCCTCTCCATCCTCCGGTCCCCGGGGCCCGTCGTCGCTGGAGTCCTAAAGATCCGCCTGTTGCGCGAGCTGCCAGCAGCCGAGACAGTGTCTGGGTCCCCCGGAAAGCCACAGGGAGGGTGTCCAGAATCCGCTCTTGGGCGCGGGGTGGAGGACGGATGGAGGCGGGAGAATCGAGGAGCCGGGGAAAGGCGGCACTTCGCGGAGGGGCATCCCTGGGGCGTTTCCTTAGCCGGGAAGTGGTTCCTTCTCTTCCTCGAGAGGAGGCGCTTTCCTGAAGACTGTAAGTGCTTCCCAGGCTGCCTGCTCCGCCTTCTTCCCTGTCATTCTCCCCTCCCCTTTGCCCTGCAGCGGTGCAAGGCGCCCCGCGACAGTTGCTGGGAAGAGCGCACCCAGGGCCCTTGCTCTGGTGCCGCGCTGCGTCCAGGGACTGATTGCCGGCGCGCTCCGGGTGCGAGCGGCTTGGGGCTTGCAGGGCCCGTGTTGAGTCACCCGCAGACTGTGCGTGCGGATCAGTGGTAGTGATGGGAGTGGGTGCCTCGGGGTCGGGAACTTCCCCTTCCCGCGCCCCGCTGGGTGGCTGCCCGACTTCTTGAGGTGAATCGGCTGGCGAGTGAGCCAGACCTGCCGGCAGGGGCTGCGGCGAGCCGGGCTGGGCGCCTTTCGCATTGCAGGGATCATTCTGACAGCCATCCCCCCCCTCCCCCCCGCCCCGCTTCTCCTGCTCTGCCTCTTGTCTCTTTTGGGAAAGGAGCACCCTTTGCGCCTTTGCTGTCTCCAGCGTCTCGGCTGGGAACTCTGAGCCGGTAGTCTAACAGGCTGCCCACGACAGGGGTGGAGGGCAGCAAAGAAGCGCCTCCACCCGCCGGAATGACCCTGGGGCCCTGGTTTGATACTGGGGCGTGGTGGCGGTGGGGTGTTTCTCCTTGCCCTCTTAGAAAGTAGACTCTTGGTTTTTGTCTTTTGTGTCACCCTCCGAGAGTGGGTCAGGTGAGAAAAACCTGATCAGAAACTTTCCCTTCCCTTTTCATGTGTTTGCTTTAGTGATTTGTATAAGCATCAGCTTAGAACTATATAAGTTACCCCTCGTTGCTCCCCTCTCTAGAATACTTGCAAATACCTGCCCAGGTAAGCAGGAGGCAAGCCTTTTCCTGAGCACCTGCCCCCTTGCTAAAGGGAGATGCCCTAGTGCCTCTCTCCCCACATCTCAGGCTGAGAGAGGGTGGCATTGCTTCTGTGGTTGAACTTGGTGTACTGGGTAGGTCTCACTCTACCTGGGTTGTAAACTGCTTGAGAACATTGTAAACACTCAGTTTGTGTTTGTAACCAGTCCACAGTGGCTGGGCCAGGCCTTGGTCATACATGAAGTTTCTTCTCCCATTCTGTCTTTTCTCTCACCAGATTCATTCCTTCTCCTGTTCTGATATTAAATTAGTCATTTCAGAACTAGAAACTGTCAATATTGGGGTAGGGAGGAGATGATAATGTAGTGCTCAAGAACTCTGAATCCTGAGCACGTTGTGAATATTTTAAGAAGACTTGCAGGATCTGTTTTGACTCAGTCTTGTGTCTGAGCCATCATTACCTGGAAAATCAGCCTGAACCAAAAAGCCATTAATGAATGCAGCAAAGCTAAGGTTTTGCTGATCAAGTGTGTGAGAGCAAATTGGGAGGTTGGAAGCAATCTTTGTTCTGTTCAGAAATATTAAAATATTAAAAAGCCAATGCTCTGATGCTTGAGTTTGCCAGCAAAGCACAAGCTAAGTTTTTTCTTTTTCCTTATTATTATTATTATTATTATTTTTTAAGAAAGTGAGGAAAGAGTGGGCACTTTAGCCACCTCCACTATCTTCAGTAAATTTTGCCCATCACTGTAATCCTTCACAGACTCTGCCTCCCTCTGTTCTACCAGAGATCTCCATCTACCCTGTGTCTGGCATTTGGGGCTGGGTTGTGTGGCAGCTCTGAGAGAGAAGCCATCACAAGGGTTTTCCTCCTCTTTTTCTTTTTTGGTCGTGCTGGGTGGCATGCGGGAACTTAGTTCCCCAGTTCCCTGGACCACGGATAGAACCCGGGCCCTGCTGCAGTGAAAGCCTGGAGTCTGGACTGCCAGGGAAGTCCTATTCTTCTTCTTCTTCTTTTTTTATAGATAACACTTATTGGCTGGATACCATATGCCAGCTACTCTGCTTGGCACTTTTCCAGGCATTATCTCATTTAATCCTCAGTGCACCCTACTGGGAAGTGAGGCTTCCCTTCTTGGTCACAGTGTTTCTGTGGGAGGCAGCAGTAGATGGAGCCCCTGCGGGGCATTCTGAGCCAGTTGGGAGACCGCAGGATAGGGCTGAGCCTAAGGTCTCACTGGCAGGCAAGGAAAGCTATCCAGGTTGGGTTAAGGCAGAGGGGAAGGTGCACATGCTGTCTTTGCTGATCAGGTGTTAGGAAGGTAGATCTGCCCAGTGTGCCACTTAGGTGAAAAACCAACTAGGACTGGGGACCTGGGCTGCAGCCTGATTTCTACCTGCTTATGGCTCTTTGACTTGACATGTCACTTTGCTTCTCTGAGCCTCAGTCTGTTTAGCTGCAAGAATCTGGATGTCTGACATTTTGTTAGCCTGTGCTAGGCACTATGCTGTAAGCTCTCGATGTATTAACTCATTTCATCCTGATGACAACCTGAAAAGGTAGGCTCTTTTGTTTCCCTATTTTTATATTTTATTTTATTTTACTGGCTTAAAACAACAGAAAAATGTTCTCTCACAGTTCTGGAGGCTGGAGGTCCCAAATCAAGGTTGCCCGTGGGGCTACACTCCCTCCAAAGGCTCTAGGGGCAATCTGTTCTTTGCCTATTCTAGCTTTTGGTGGCTCTAGGCATTCCTTGGCTTATGGCCACATAACGTTGTTCTCTACCTCCATGAATTACTCTATTGTAGACAAGAAAAAAGAGGCAAATGGGTGTCTTGTGCAAAGTCACATAACGAGGACAATGTGAAGCCAGGGTTCTATCCCTGGCAGTCTGGCTGTGCAGCCACTGTGAGAGTCTGTAATTTTTATTTATCCCTATAGCCTTGACACTGTGCCCTGCACTTAGCAGGACTCATACTGGGCTTGTTGAATGGTGACAGGGAGAGTTGGCTTGCCGTTACCAAGCGACTTTTTGGCTTCCTGTCTCCCCTTAAAAAGAAACTTGAAAAGTATGCTAGAAAAATGTCTTTTTTTTTTCTTTTGTAAAAGTTATCCTCTTTCCATTGGAATTCTGCCCAGCTAGTTGGGAAAAAGGGAGAAAGATCATAAAGACCATGGGCTAGGTAAACATTATGGCAATTTCCAGAAAAGGTGCTTCTTATCAGTGAGAAATCCAGGAAAATCATAGGACACTGCCCTCTGAGTCAAATCCATCAAAAAAGCCAACCAACTCACAAAAAATTATTGTGTGGTTACCCTCTGTCCAGTACTGCAGGCACCAAGGACAGGGAGCATCCAAGATGTGTTCTGTGAACTTGAACTTATAGTGGACCTGGAGATGCAAGATTGTCAAGCACAAGACAGAACCATGCAAGATGCTAAATATGAATCCCGAGAAAAATCACAATGGCTCTGGCACATTTGTCTAGCCTATTGTAGTTTGCAGTGACTTCATAGGGTTATCTTATTTCAATTCTTATAGTAACTGAGTGTGATAAGTGACGGACAAGCTGAAGGTTAGGAAGCCCAAGTTGCAGATGAAGAAAATAAGGCCTGGGACTTAAAAAGTGAGCCTTGGACTTGGCCATAGCCAGGGGTCTTCTGACTGCAAGTTCATCATCTTCGTGTCTCACAAGGAGGGCAGTGGATACGGAGGGTCCTTGGATGTGGTGGAGTTTGAATTTCATCCTGAGGCTGCCTTTTGGTTGTTGCTTTTGGCTAGTCAGGGTGCTTAGTATGGGCAGGGGAAGAGGACAAGGTACTTTTTACTGCTGTTTTCTTTTTGCATTTGGGGACCTGGTAGGTGAAACTTAGAGAGAAATTGCAGTTGTGATGAACACAATGTTTAGAATATGCAGCCAAATGTAGAAGCTGATTTAGGAGAATTCCATCCTTGTCTTCCTTTATCATTTCTTTAAATCACCCTTTGCAACTTTGCAACACACACACCTACCTCTTAAGAAAGTAAACTCTTCTTGCTAAGCTATAAGTAGTTCCTAGATGAGGTTGTAGTATTTTTCTTTGTGGGCAAGGGGGTCTTGCTCTCTTTGGAATCCTGCAGAGCCTTGCACCATTTTTTTTCAGAAGCTTTTCCCACACATTTCTGCTTACTTCCTATTGGCCAGAATTGTGTAAGAGGCAGAGAAAGCAAGTAGCCTTTTTTCTAAAAAAATTTTTTAATTTTTTAAAACTTCTTAAATTTATATTGGAGTATAGTTGATTAACAATGTTGTGTTAGTTTCAGATGTACAGCAAAATGATTCAGTTATACACATACATGTATCTATTCTTTTTCAAATTCTTTTCCCATTTAGGTTGTTACATAATATTGAGCAGAGTTCCCTGTTGCACTATGGTTTGCTTGGAGTAGATACCTCATAAAACTGTCTTTAATTTCACAAGTGTTGGATAATAAAAGCCCAAGACCTCCTTTTAGCCAGTAATGTTACAGATCAGCAGTTAATGCTGACAGCAGCTGGCTTCAGTGTGCTTGCTGAAGTCCGCAGTGAATGAAGCATCCTGCTGAGGTCTTGAGCAGACCAACGGAGCTCAACTGGGCACCCGGCAGATGCTTCCCAATGTTGACTTAATGATTAACTTCTGTGGCCGTGTATATATCCTCTTTACATATGCAAATATGCACAAGCATTTATTCAACAGGTATTTGAGTACTTACCGCATGTTATGTGCAAGGCCGGGGCTGGGTGAGGAGACAGACGTTAAACGAATAAATGCAAACATCTGAGTAGTGAAGAGTTCTAAAGAACTTCATCAGAGAGAGTAGCAAGGGTGAGGAGGGTGCTAGTTTAGATGTGGGAGCTGGGAAGAACTTTTTGAGGGAGCTGGGAAGACCTTTTCCTTCTGAGGGATGGAGAGGAGTTTATCACGTGAAAAGGTGGAGAAAAAGATTTCTGCGCTGCAGGGAGTGTGAGAATTCTAAGGCAGGAATGAGCGTTGATGGGATGGTTGGAGGAACTCCAGGAGAACCAGCCAAGGTGCTGGGAGGAAGGTGGAGAGGAGGGCAGGGGCCAAGTCGTGCTGTGCACTTTGGGCCAAGTTCAGGATCTTAGCATTTATCCCGAGGGCTCTGGGAAGGACTTCGTGGATTTGTGGCAGGGGAGTGTCAGGAGCCAATTCATATTTCTGGAAGATCACCTGTGAAGGCTGTGAAAATGAACTTAGAGAAGAAAAGATTAGAGAGGTTCCAGCATGGCAGGTGGGAGCCTAGTTAGAGGCATGTTGGAGAAGTGGGACCTCAAGCCAGCTTGGACTGAGTGAAAATGAATGGGGTTGAGGACATGGAGACCACCCTACGTGTATGGGTTTGTTATGAAAGGGAACAGAGAGGGTGAGTGTAGGGGAGGGTTTGCGTTTATGTCTGTCAATGTGGAAGGCGACTGTGGCTGAGGTCAGGGAGCTGAGTCCAGCTCCTCAATAAACCAGCATATACCCATCTCTGACTGAGGGGTTACATGGTTCTATCACTTCCAGGAGATTAGACATTCATCTGGCTTTGTCTCCAATCGCTGGGTAAGTTTAAGTGTATCACTTGTCCTTCCCTTTTTTTCCCCACGGCCTGGCAATTTTATAAAGTTATCTATTTTATTTGAATAGATAATCTTTCTACGAATATTCTTCTTCCATAGTGTCGTTTATATGTGTTAATTTGGATCATTTTTACAAATTGAATTAGGAGAACTATGAGTGGGTATGTGGGAACATTTGTGGTGAGATTCTAAGCATTTGGTCTTTGATGATCACCAGTAAGCTGCTTTTGAATTGGCTTAAGTAGAGAGACATCAGTGATCAGCATGGTAGTGAGGAGATGCTGAGCCTCTCCAAGATGCCTGGGGGCGAGGCCCAATGGAGAGCTTGAGGCATGGCTAGAGGCCAGCTTTCTGTGTCTCAGTGGAATCCTTCTTTACTGGGTCTTCCTTGTCACATGAGACTCTTCCTCTGTACCCACGGTTATCTTGTAAAAAGATGCAAGAGAGCAACATATGGTCTGTCATCTGGGAACCCATGTTTAGCAGGGTAGGATGGCCTAAAGATCAATAAGGAACATTGCAGATAGCCTGATGGAGTCTCGAAGAAGGGATGGAGGACTCAGTGACCAGTTTGTAGTTGTAGGGAGGGCATAAACAGGACCATAGAGTTGAAAACTACTCCAATCATTAGTTAAGAGGCCTCTTGAAGACTTCTTTCAGTAATGCTGACTTATATCCTGGTAAATAATTAGTGTTGAGATAAAAGAATGCCAGCAGACTAACATTTTGGGCTTGAACATGTTTACATTTTTTTAAAACTTAAATTCTTCTATGAGGGGCTTCCCTGGTGGCACAGTGGTTAAGAATCCACCTGACAATGCAGGGGACATGGGTTTGATCCCTGGTCCGGGGAGATCCCACATGCCACGGAGCTACTAAGCCTGTGAGCCACAACTACTGAACCCACATGCCACAACTACTGAAGCCTGAACGCCTAGAGCTTGTGCCCTGCAACAAGAGAAGCCACAGCAATGAGAAGCCTGTGCACTGCAAGGAAGAGTAGCCCCCACTCACTGCAACTAGAGAAAGCCCGTGCACAGCAACGAAGACCCAATGCAGCCAATAAATAAATAAACAAATTTTAAAAAATTATAAAAAAAATTCTTCTATGAACTGCTTTGGCTTTCCTAAGCCCTGATTGGCCTGCCAAGGTGAACCTAAAATCATTTCTTATGATTTACTTAAGGTAAAGAATTTAATTGGATAAAAGACGGGAGAACTCTATGGTTAAAGACCATGGTTTGTAGATTTGGATCAAGAGGAGATGCCTCGATTCTGGCAAGAGTATCTTAGCATTTTTGTCTTTGAGGTCAATAAATCATACCTTCTGGGTAGTGTTTTTATTGTGGGATTTTAAGATCCCAGTTTTCTAAGTGTGGTCATGAGGCCACTGACATAAGACCCCTGCCTGCCCTCCTCCTCTCGGTGATTAGCTATTGCCTGGCCAAGATTTAGCCACTCGGCTATTTCAGGGTTGAGCCTTCTTGGTGAAGCTTGTCTCCTCTGCACTAAGTGTGTAAATAAAAAGTGTCATTATGCGACAATGTTTATTTATCTATTATCTATCATCTATCTATCATCTATCTATCGATCTATCATCTATCTAATCATCCATCTTTGCCAAAGTATAGAAAGGTATCAGTATCCCCACATCTTCTCATCATCTCCTTAAATCAAAAATCCTACAGTGTAGGCTCTCCGGATATGCAAAAATAGGAATCTCATGAAAGTTCATATGGTGCCGGAGAGCTTCACCTTTAAGCAGTTTCCCCAGGATTCTGGATCTAATTAGAAATCAAATGTCAGCGTGGTGCCTCTTTTTGGTGATGAGCCCTGAGTTCTCTTCTCCCAGCTCCTCCAGACTTAAAATGCAGAAGCTGCAGCACACTTTGCTTTCTCATCTCGTGTCTTTTATACGGTGCTTTGAAGCAGAGAGTACTCAGTAGGATGTATGGGTATGTAATGCGGCCCTAAACTCTCCCCGGTTTGCTTTTAGTTGTTTTTTTACCATTTGCCCCTATCACCCACATCAACAGTTGCACACCCGCAAGCCCTGTTTTACAACCCTTCATTTGTAAGTTAGTGTTACCAACTCGGAAATAATTCCCACTTACGTGTTATTAGACGTTGGGGTTAGGTTTCAGAATCCCCTACGAATGCAGAGTTAAGTGGCGCAGTAGATGGTTTTGAGTAGTGGACGTCCAGGACTATAGGTAGATGGGAGGGGATGGAGCTCTCTCTCCTGGGGACAGGGTCCTGCCCCACACACCCATCTGTACAGACATATACCCTACAGGAGGAAGGGCGCCCGTTAGTGCGGGCTGCTTAGCTGATTGGACAAAGTAGACAAATCCACAAAAAAGTACCATGTTGGGTAGAGAGTTTCAGTTTTGCATGACAAAAAGAGTTCTGGAGATGGATGGTGGTTGCACAACATTATGAATGCATTTAATACCATTGAACTGTACACTTCAATGGTTGAGATGGCAAATGTGTATTTTACTACAATAAAAATTTGGAAGAAAAAGAAATTGAGATTCCAGTGCTATGAAACAGCATTTTCAAGTGTTTTTCTCGCAGGACATTTACATGCTTAAAAATTATTGAGAATGCCTTAAGAGCTTTTGTTAATATGGGTTATATCTGTCAAGAAATGAAAATAGAAATGAAAATAGATACATTTCAAAGTATTTAATTATTAATTCACTAAAAATAGCATTAACAGTACCAACAATGATAACAGTAATCATCTTATAACACAAATGACATATTTTTATGAAAAATAATGATCTTTTTTAAACAACAAAATTATGAGTGGCATTGTTTTATGCTTTTACAAATTTATTTATTGTCTGATTTAATAGAACACAATGGAATTCTTAGGGTTGCTTCTCTATTAAGTCTATTATGTTCTCAAACATCATGTATCCTCTGGAAAACTCCATAGGACACTTGTGAGAGAATGAGAGGGAAACAGGAAAATAACATCTTAGTTTATTATGAAAATAGTTTTGACCTCATGAATACTTTAAAGGATCTTAGGAACCTCAGAGATCCCAGATCACACTTTGAGAACTACTGCTATAGAATAAATCTCCAGCCAAATTAGTTTTTGGTTATGTTATATGTTTTAGTCTCTTTTCATCTAATATTATCTGAATTTGAACTTTAGCAATTCCATATATTGCTTATCTATGATTTCAAATAAAAGAACTAGGTAGCTCCTTGAAAAAAAGGACTATATATCATTTGTTTTTTTCAAGCATGCATTTTTATTTACTATAGAGTGAGGACTTCCTTTTAGCATCTCAGGAGGAAACTCTGCGCCTGTCCAGGGATGGTGTCTAAAGCTGTCGTTGGGGCTCTGTCCTACTGTCACATGTCACTGCTGCATTCGCTGGAGGGCTTGGGGGCTTCTTCTTTCCTGTTCTATCCCACCTCATCTTTGTTGTATGGAGAACCTGGAAACTCAGAGAGAGGTGAGCACACATAGGACATAGATTGGAGAAAGGAGAGGTATGAACATTTATTTTAATAAGTCAAATTGAAAACTTTCTGGCTTGCATCACCTGGGGATCTCATTATTTTATAATTTTTTTCATGTTGATAAGGTATGGAATTAGTTATAGTGGATAGTTCTGGGCAAAGTATTAAAAGAAATTCCCCCAGGATGGTTTTCAGGAGCTGGATGTGGATGTTTGTGAAGCATAAAAACATTTTTCTCCCTTCCAAGCAATGGATTAGATGTTATATAAACCATCATATTTATTAGTTGCTATATAAACCATCATGTTTAAAATGTTAAGTGCAAGTTCTTTTTTCACCCCCTGAAATAAATAGTCACTGTGGCAACTTACTACAGCAACAGACATTTGGCTGTCTCAGAGTTTTGTTGTAAATATGCTGAGGATATATGATTTGGCAAAATCGGTGACTCCTAGCAGCAGTAAATGCTTTTCTACAATTCTTTAGAAAGACCATAATGTGTCAGGTGTGCAGACTAGGTAGAAACAATACCTTGGTCAGGCTGTCTCATCCCTGCATCCTGGAGCCTCCAGGAAAGACTGTACGATGTGAAGGCACTTTCCAAGCAGCCTTCTCCAGTCTTTTCAGCAGGAAAATCCTTGTCTTTTACCCACAAGCAGGACATTCATTTAGTTATGCTTCCACCAGACATCTCCCACTTGTCTGCTGTGTATTGGGCGCTGATATCACTGTGTATCGGTGATGTTGCTTACAAATATGGTTCGGTTCTGCCAGCATGGAGGGTGGTGCCTATGTAGTATGAGATGTGTACGTGGGTGTGTGTGCACACATGCGCACGTGTGTGGTACATCAAATGGGAGTGTCCTGGAAGAGGTGACCTTGGAGCTGATTCCTTGAAGGCAAAACTGGGACTAACTGGAAAAGAAGGGAACAGAGGGAATAGCTTCAATGAGAAAAAGAATGAACTGTAAGTTTTGGGATGGAAAAGAATCTGACGAGGCTGAGACAGAGGGGTTGTAAGTAGATTGGTGGATGCAGTGGTCTGAGAGGCAGGCAGGGATGTTCTTGCTTGGATATCAGTGGAGGAGTTTGAACTCTATCCCGAGCACACTGGGGAGCCACTGAAGGTTTATGGAAAGTGTAGACACGTTCTGACTTGTAGTTTAGAAAAGTCTTTGGCTGCCTGTGGAGGGGGAAGGGGTGTCAGTGAGAAGTGGGGCAAGATGATGTCACTGACTTGTCTACTAGGGGGATTTGGGTGCATTAGAGAGGAGGCTCTATCACCCAGGTAGATGCTCTGACCTGTTCCTTGAGGCCTGAAATTCCTTAGACCTCTACATTATTCATATTTATATTTATATTTAATTTTAAGGTCAAGAATAGAGATCTCTCTGGGAAGGTTGAATGGAATTTTCAGCCACACATCTGTTTCCTTTCCTGCAGCCCCCTAATTTCCTTTGGGTAGTTATTCCTCTTGGATTGAATGTTGTCTTGGTGGGATGGTAGGTGTTAAGGATGTCCCCAAGGTTCCTTCTGCCCCATTCCAGCCTTTGGGTGGGCAGGTGGCACTGCCTAGCCTAGCAGGTGCTCTGTCAGTGGAGGGACTGGAGGATGGAAGAGTCCACTGGTATGTCTCTTGCTCTCCCCAACCAGACCTCTTCTTCTATCTGCTGTTTCTGTTTCTATGTCCTTCAGAAGTGCCCTGCTCCTGTCTGTGGCCAGATGTGGTTTTCAGACTTCTCTTTGGCCCTGAGAGCTTCAGAGAGCCTTCTGACTGACACGTATTGGATTTGTTACTGAGCCACCCAGTTGTTGTTTGTATCCAAAGAATCCTCAGTGATGTGGGAAGTGTCCCAAGGCCTTACTTCACACCAGAGCATGAAGACTAATCTCATAGCTTTTTCTACTGGTTTTGAAAGGGCAGCAGGGCAAACACAAGGATGGTGTTTGCTGAAAGGGAGTGAGGGATGTACTGAAAGGGACACAGGAGACGAAGGCCCTGCCAGTGAAGTTTGCTGGCCTCCTGGTATTGCAGCAGGTGACCCTGCTGCAGGTGTGTCTACCTGTGTGTGTGTGTGTGTGTGTGTGTGTGTGTGTGTGAAAATGGCGTCAAAGAGATGGGGTAATCTCTGTGTATTTAGAATTCCAGCTCTTACTCAGATGACACTCAGGGCTCTGGCAATGCTTAATGATGAAAATGATAATAAATAATTATGTGGTACTTACATTAAGTGCTGAGTGCTGTTCTCAATGTGGTATGCATAATAACTCATTTATTTCATAACAATACTTTGAGGTAGGTATTATTTTATCTTATATTACCTGTTGTTCTATCTCTATCTATCATCTATGTATCTATGTATCTATCTATCATCTATCATTATCTATCATCTATCTATCTATGTATCTATGTACCTATCATCTATCATTATCTATCTATCTATCTATCTATCTATCATTATCTATCATCTATGTATCTATGTATCTATCTATCATTATCTATCTATCATCTATCATTATCTATCATCTATCTATGTATCTATCTATCATCTATCATTATCTATCATCTATCATTATCTATCATCTATCTATCTATGTATCTATGTATCTATCTATGTATCTATGTATCTATCATCTATCATTATCTATCTATCTATATATTTATCTATCATCTATATATCTAACTATCATTATCTATCTATCTACCTATCTAATCTATCATCTATCATTATCTATCTATCTATCATCTATATATCTAACTATCATTATCTATCTATCTACCTATCTAATCTATCATCTATCATTATCTATCTATCATCTATCTATCTATCTATCTATCTATCGCTATCTAATCTATATATCTACTAACAGATGAGGAAACGTCAATGAGAGATTTTAATAATTTACCTAAGTCAGTGAACTAGAAAGTGGCAGAATTGGAATTCAAATCAAGTCAGGCAAGGTACAGAGTCTGTGCTCTTACCTGTGGATCTGAGTCTCAGCTTCAGCACTTAATGTCTGGGGAAGTTACTTAACCTCTCTGGCTTCAGTTTCTTCATCTGCAAAGTGGGGATAATAAAAACATCTACCTTATGGTTGTTGAAATAAGGTATTTAAAACAGTGCTTGGTACAAAGTAAGCACTATATGGAGATTTGCTAGAAAATTGTTTTGTAATTTTGTAGGAAAAAGCACACAAAAAAATTGTGACCCTTGTACCAATAACTTGCGTTCTATACAATGGCCTTTTGGCCAACTGAATAGATATTTTGTAGCTCTTAATAGGAAGAGCATGATAAAGGTTATATGTATTCTTCTCACACTTACTTAGGGATACAGGATAAAATTGAAGTTTGCTGTAAGTACATGAGCCTGGGGTGTGAGGACAGACAGCAAACCACCACCAGCAGGAGCAGAGGGTGACCAGCTTAGGCACAGGGACCTCACCAGGGGAGCTGGGCTTGAGCCTAGAGCTTGCCATCTCCTATGTGCACTTAACCATTCTGAACCTCAATTTCCTCATCTGTAAATGTTGGATTATAATAATGCCCGCCTCTCTGAGTGGATCTGGGAATTAAAGAAGATCATTATTCATTCATTGTTTCTTGCTGGGCATTAAGGATGCAAAGGTTAAGAAAAAATAGGCCATGTCTTTGAGGGGCTCACAGTGTCATGGTGGAGGCTTCGAGGAAATTGTTCTACTGCAGTTCAGCAAGTAATATACTCAGATGGAGGCAGATACTGGTGGATGGGGGGTGGGGGGGACCTGATTGTGGGGTAGGTAGAGGTTAGGGGTCAGGACTTAGTTCTGGAGAATGTGATAGAAAATATGAGTCTTGAAGGGCATTTTGAGCAAATAAGTGAGAAGTTGGGGGCACTTTCGGAGAATTTCAAATAACTCTTTACAGGTTTAGAGGTTGAGTTGGGTTGAGGTGGGTGAGGATAATGAATGAGGAATGATAATAATATTGACAGCTAACATTTAACTGAGCATTAACTCTGTACCAAGCACAGAGGGCTTTATTTGTATTATCTCATTTTTAGGCCTTGTCACTGCCCAATGTGGTAGGTGATGTCTTGTAGCCATGTTTCACAAATGAGGAAACCGAGGCTCAGAGAACTTGAATGACTTGCCCAAGTCACATGGCTAGTGAGTGGCAGAGCTGGGATTCAGCCTCAGGCAGTCTGGATCTAGGGTTTATCCTGAAGGCCAAGGGAGCCATCAGAGCACGTTAAGGCTGTGCATTTCAGAAGGTAACTTTAGCTTGGATTGAAGAATGAATTTGAGGGTCGAAAATGGGGACAGACCTAAGGCAGGGAGGAAACTCAGAAGTCTATTGAGTAAACCATAGAAAAATACTGAGTGTCTGAATTAAAGCAGAAGTAGGGAGGAGGGAGGGAAGGAGAGGGGTCTGAGAGATATTTGGGAACAGAGGATGAAGGGAAAGTGTGGATGCGTTTATTTCAAGCCCCCATTAGGACATTCAAATGGACACATCGAGTAGGCAGTTTCATGAGTCCACAGTATAGGAGAGAGCTCAGGGCTGGAGAGCCACACCTAGCTCCAGAGTTGGGTGAAATTCCCGGAAGAGGGACTTCCTACATGGCGCAGTGGTTAAGAATCTGCCTGCGAATGCAAGGCACATGGGTTCGATCCCTGCCCCAGGAAGATCCCATATGCCATGGAGCCACTAAGCCCGTGCGCCACAACCATTGAGCCTGCTCTGTAGAGCCCTTGAGCCACAACTGTTGAGCCCATGTGCTGCAACTACTGAAGCCCATGCACCTAGAGCCCATGCTCCACAACAAGAGAAGCCACCACAATGAGAAGCCCACGCACCACAATGAAGAGGAGCCCCCGCTGGCCCCAACTAGAGAAAGCCCGTGTGCCGCAGCAGAGATCCAACACAGCCAATAAATAAATAAATAAATAAATAAATAAATAAATAAATTTATTAAAAAAAAAATTCCTGGGAGAAGAGCAGAGGCATGAGGCAGAACCGACGGGGTGGGGAGATGACACAAATTTGGGGCCTGCAGATTGAATCCAGGCTACAGATCTGTTTGATTTGGCTTATAGCATTAAAACGTTAACAGCAAAATTGATAATATTGAAAAAATTGGGAAAGTTCCCATAAAAATAAGATTTGTGGGCGTTCTTGACAGGTGGGGCAATCTGACCACCTGATGCTCACAGATGAAGGACAGTGGTCCCTTTTTGGCAGGGCTGGTGCTCTCCAGCTTTCCACAGCAGCCAGGTGACCTCTTTTTTCATTTTGCTAGACCCTGCAGGCATTTTATTTATGACCTCAGATTTAAGGTTTGGGAAGAGGAAGCAGAGTTTCATAGGAAACCAAGAATAAGTAGCCAGACAAGTGGTGTCAGTGGGCCTGGAGGTTGACAGTGACAAATGTCTCTGACAAGTCAGTCATGCACAGACAGGATGTGTCCTTTGGGTTTGGTCATCTTGAGGTGACTTTAGCAAAAACACTTAGTGTAACATTAGGGCAGATATTGTAGGAGAAGAAGGAAGGATGAGTGTAAAAAATGCTTTTAAGAAGCTGCATTGCAAAGAGGAATTTGGGTTGGGAGATTTTATTTTGTGTTGTTTTTTAATATGTGAGTGCTTTGAGCATGTCTATATAAGGATGTATGTGATATAAAATAGTACTGTCTTCATTATTCCTTGACTTACACTTTATAACTACAAGGAGTCCAGTCCTAGCTTTGGTTGTTTGGTAGATTATCCCACAAGAAAAAGGTTGTTCTTATCAAAAGCACCTGCTCCCAGGGTAAGTAGAATGGCGTGAGGTGCTTTATATGTGTATGAAGACGGCCCTGTGAACTTCAGATTTTACCAGCATTAAATGCAGTTTTGCTGTTCTAATATGTAAGCAGCAGTGCCTTCAGAGGGGAAATTCTGCATTTTAACAACAGCAAGTGAACTCAAGCAGTGCCCACGTGGTGATTTATTATCTGCATTTACTCGTGCCTTTGTAAGCTGTCCATTTCCTTTATTATAATTTGGCAGGTGGAATCTGTGTGATGATCTTATCAACCAGCATCACTTCTACTGCAGTCTGGGTTAGTGTGCTTTTATTGGTTTTGTGCCATATGCCAATTTTTCCACTTGCTGTTTTGTATTTGATATGTTATAACTTGATCCAATAACTTCGTGTATGAGTGTGTGTGTGTGTGTGTGTGTGTGTGTGTGTGTGTGTGTTAGAACTTACCTATCTTGTCTTTGATGTAAAACTCTTTTTATTGAGGAAAAAATGTATCTGCCTTCTGCAGTGGCTGATAAATAAGCTACTTTTGCTGTGATTTTTCTTTCCTCCCAGCAGTGCGGTTGGCAAGAGAGACTTAAGATTCGACATGGAATGGAAGTGGCCAGTAGCCAATCTATGTGATAAATGTAAACCAACTAACTGATTCATCAATCAATTCAACATGTAATTTTTAAGAAGCTCATATGTGTCATGTGAGGTTCAAGGCCCTGAGGGATACAGTGATGCATTAGACAAAAATTTCTGCTTTCATGGAGCTCACATCCAAGAGGGAAAACAAACTATAAGATAAAGAAACAAAGCATATGTCTCTGTGTATTTTAGGGAGTAACAAATGCTAAGGAGAAAAAATAAAGTATGGAAGGGGGCTAGGAGTTTCATCGAGGGATATTTTAGATAGGGTAACCAAGGAAGGTGTCATCGAGAAGCTGTCATTTGAGTAAAGACCTGAAAGACGTGAGGAAGAAGCCATGCAATCACCTGGAGACAGAGTGTTCTAGGCACAGAGATCAGCCAGTGCAAAGGCCCTGAGGCAGGAGTGTGCCTCACTTGGCATAATTAAGGACCATTACAGAGACCAGTATGGGAACGAAAGAGAGTGAGAGGAGTAGGAGATGAAATCAGATAAGTCAAGAGGGGGAGGGGAGATTCTACTCTGAGTAAGATGGAAGCCACTGCTGGGTTGAACACAGGAACAATGTGAAGTGACTTACATTTTAACAGGATCTCCAGCTAAGGCATAACTTTTTGTGCCATGGATGCCTTTGAGAGTCTGGGGAAGCCTATGGGCCACTTTTCAAAATAGCATTTTTGAATGCAAAAAAAAAAAAAAAAAAAAGAAGAAAGAGAGAAAAGCCACAGGATATAAAAGAATCCAATTGTAGGGAAATACAGTTATCAAAATATTAAAACCAATTTTATGGCTTAGCAATATATATTCTTTATTAACTCATTAAAGATAATTTAGCCATTTCAGATCACTGCAGTTCCTGGTGCACTGCTCTACCCGGTGGCAGCCTCTAATTTTTCAGATGTTCTACAACAGTGATAGCTCTAAGAGGTTTTTCGTTGTTGTTGGCTTATTCTACTCCTATTCTATTCTATTCTATTCTATTCTATTCTATTCTATTCTATTCTATTCTATTCTATTCTAATTTTTATTTCTCTGACTGGTTCCTTATGACTGAATAGTTCGGGAGACCAGGAGTGTGGTCCTTTTGTTTCAGCAGATTCTCTGTGCGGCCACATGCAAACCATTCTCCTTCCATAGAGACATCTCTTACCTGGTAACTCCCAGCTCACAAAGGTGCAGATGGTACAGGCAGAGTTCTCCATATTCTAAGAAGAAGGAATGTATTTAAATATGCTCAGGAAATTCCCTGGCAGTCCAGTGGTTAGGACTCCAAACTTCCCATTGCAGGGGGCCCAGGTTCAATCTTTGGTCAGTGAACTAAGATCCCACCACAAGCCACTAGGTGTGGCACAAATAAACAAACAAACCTAGGTCATAAGGCTGCATCCTGAACAAACTCACCCATTTTCGGTTCTCTGTACCTACCACAAACTTTTTAGCCCCCAGGTCTTTGCACATGTTATTTCCTCTGCTTGGAGAACAGCCTTATGCTCCCCTGTCTCCTTTACTTTTTCATATCTGACCCGACTCTCAGGGCTCAGCTCTGATACACCTGGTCATGTAGTTGTCCCTGCTTCCGTATCCTGGGGGAGCCCCTTATGTCCTCTGAACCGCAGCACCTTCTCGGTACCTCCCCTCATGTTCACATTCTGCCTTGGGTTACAGTTGTTTATTGACCTATTTATCCTCCTCCAAGCTCTTCTAAGCTCTTGTAAGCTCTGAGGGCAACAGCCATGTTGTGTTTTGTTCTCTGTAGTTCCCAGGAAAGGGTCTGCCCTAAAGCAGACTGGAATGAACCACAGAATCCTATGATTCTCTACAAGTGACGCAAGAGGACGTCGGCAGAGGGTTCTCTCTCAGCCAGATCTGTAAGTTCACTTAATGTCTACTCCACTCCCTCTCCTCCCTTCCCAAATACTCACCAATGTTGCTTTTTTAACATAACTATTTTCATAAGTGTTTTGTAATGCTTACAAAGAAATGTGTACACTATTGGAGACACAGAGTAGAAGGAAAAAAATCACCCAAATGCCATCATCCAGAGAGAATGCATTTAACATTTGGGTGCATATTCTTACAGATTTTTTTCATTTTATAAACTCAGACATCACTTATAAAGATCAGATCATGACACTATTGTATTATAATTATTTTCTTCTTTTACTTAGCATATTGTGACTCCCTTTTCATGACTTTATGGGCAGTGGAGCACAGTGGATAAGAGAAGAGCTTTAGTGCATTATTGTTTGAATTCAGACCATGAAACTATCACTTAAGAGCTGTTGACCCTGGGGAGTTAGTTAACTTCTCTATTTACCAGTTTCTGCATCTGTAAAATGAATCTAATAAAAATACTATTCGTAAGAGCGTTGCGAGGATCAAACGGGTTCAGGTGTGCAAACACTTAGAGTGGGGCCCGGCTCAGTGTGCAGAGCTGATACTATCACATCGGCCTTTTTAATGGCCGCAGAGTCTTCCATTGCATGGCTACCTCCTGATCTATGTAACCATTCCTCTACTGATGGACTTTTAGGTTGCCTCTGACTTTTCTCTCTTGTGAATATTTAATGATGCAGTGAACATCCTTGTGTCGACATCTTTGGACACGTGTCTGATTTATTTCTTCAGGATGCTTTCCAAAATGTGAAACTGTGGGCTTCTGTAACACACATTACTAGTGTCCTCCAGAAGGTTTCCTTTAACTGATTGACATCGCTAGTACCATTGCGTTGTAAGGTTTTCTCCCCCGCACCCCCCAGAACTGTTGGCTTTCCGTTGCTCGTTTTATCACTATGTTAGTGTAGATGTGTGATGCATCAGCCATGGAAAACATAGGGACAGACAAGCTCAAGCATAGAGCCGGAAGCCCCCAGGTGGGCTGATTTGCCTGTTTCCTGGCTGTAGGCTGAGCCCTTGCTTTTGGTCAGCCACGAAGCTGGGGGACTCCTGCAAGGTGGAGGGAGCCCGAGTGTTCCTTCCCGGGGCCAGTGGAATGATGTCAGTCCCGGAGGACCAGGCGAGGGTCAGTGGCTGTGTGGTTTTGCTTTTTCTTATGAGATGCTCACACTTCCACGGGGATTTCCTCGCCTTCCTTTCTGAGAATTGTCTTTCAGGTGACACAGCAGCAGCCTGCTGCCTCCCGCTGCTCCCCAGGGGAGGTTGTCTAGGAACAGAACCTGAGGAGAGGACAGTGGTGTTTAGTCCCCCGTGCTTCCAGCACTGGGGATTTCTGGAGATGGTATTGCGTTCACTTATTCCGGCTGGCCAAGGGAAATATAATTTATATTAACCTTGCAAATATTATGCAGAGGCCTTGCTTTAGAAGGCACTTACTTGTTTGCTCTCTGAAGACCAGAACTCCTATCAACTTGTTTTTAATTCCTGAATATGTTAGACCCTGGGAAGTTTTCATTTTCTTCTTGGGGCAAAGCAAAATAAAGGAAAAAAAGCATTGTTAATCCAAGGATTTTTTTCATGTAACTTAAGGTACTTCTTGAAATTTGATAGTTTGGAAAAACTAAGTTGTTTGGAGATATTCTTAGTAATCTACTTTCTGAATCAACTAGACAGTGTTGTATTACTCTGGTTGCTTTGGATTATAGGATTTAAATACAAGTATAATTTTGCTGGCACATTAAATTCCATTATGGTGGCCTGATTGGGATATTTTAATTTTATTTCAGCAAAACTCTGGACCACAATTCTCATTAGTGAAGCAAGGTAGCAGTAGGATGAGATGTCACCCTTTCTTATTGTTCATATTATTTTATTATTCTTAGATTTTACTGAAAATTGGTCTGTGGATGAAGAATAGGGGCAAGACTACAAAACTGATATATATTTGCATTTTTTCCTGGAATATCAATGAGTGTCTGCAAGATTGGCAGATTTGGTTCGGAGTGGGTGTGGCCGGAGCACCACGCCCCTCAGGAAATAGGCCACATCTTTGAAACTGTATTAGAGCACGGGCCCTGGGGGTCATTCTGGCACCAAAAATGTTTGCAAACATAGGACAGACTCTCAGAGAAAATCACTAGCCTTTACTCCTGACTCAAGTGGTGTGAAGCATGCTTTGACTTTCAACAAAAGCTTAACCTTGGTTTTATCTTCCCTCATTTGCAAAGTTTTCCTTGTCTGACACCAGAAGTACCGTCACTGAATTCTAAAAGAATAAGTGTTTTGGGGCCATTTCCCCAGCCCCTGGCAGCAGATGAAGTATTAATACAATCTGTCGTTCTGACCTTTCTGAACTTCCAGCTCCCAAGTAGGTGTCTGAGGTTTTTTCACTCCGCTTGTTGAGCAGTGGTTGCTCTTGAGGGGACATTTGGCAATATCTGGAGACGTTTTGGTTGTCACACCATGGGGGCTGGGAGGAGGTGTACTGCAGGCATCTAGTAGGTAGAGGTCAGGGGTGCTGCTAAACATGGTTCAGTGCATAGGACAGCCTCCAGGAAAAAGAATTACCTGGCCTCAGAATGTCAATAGTGCTGAGGCCAAGAACCCTTGCTGTAGAAGTCTGCAAGGGTAGGACGTCTCCAGGGAAGCTGGCTCGTTGCCAGGAGGGTGCTCCAAAGTGTCATTTACCTGGTAACCTTATCACAGGTCGGGGTCAGCTCTCTCTCAGACTGGCAGCTTCAGAAACTCACTTTCAGGTGTCCCAGAGCTGATTAAACTCTAGGAGGTTGGCTCGAATGGAAACCTCCAGGAAGCTGAGTAAATAAACTCCTTTTTGACTTATTGAGTTCCACTGATGAATAGAACTGGTAGACAGAGTGGACACTTATGTTGGCTGCATAGCTTATATGCTCCGTGTTGGCAAGGAACCTGGGAAGTGAAATCACCAGCAGGTGCCTCAGGGAGCCTGCAGTCAGAACAAGAGGAGATTTGGGGTATCTAATGATACCTGAGACTCTGAGGTCTGAACACACAAAACTCCACTCGAGATGTATGACATCAGTGTTAGAGATGCTGCGTCTTCAGGATAAGACTCTTCTTTAGAAGGTGCTGGAATGGGTCTTGGCAACCAATTTTGATCATTTACACTTCTCCCGCTTCCATAGATGACCCACTGCCTTTCATTATCCATATTGATTCTTTTAATTAGTTTACTCTTTAGTCTTGGTGGCTTGGGGGAGAGGAATTGGTTCAATAAAAACACGTCAAGCATCACTGTGTAACAGGGATGATTAATGTGAAGATTGATATTGGGACACTGTCCCTAACTGGAGGCTTCTTGGTCTAGTGGGTGGCACTGGGGTGACAGCATTTCAGAAGAATGTGAGCAGGGCCATGACAGGTGCTCTCAGGATTCTCTGCAAGTACAGAGGATGCAGACCTAGGCTGCAATGTCACTTGGAGTGTCTGCTTTGAGCTCTCAGGCACTGGTTTTAAAGTTTAATTTTGGAAGAGCACCCTTATTCCTGTGATTCTGAGTTCCGGGAGAAGGATGGAGGGCATTGTTATCTGTCTGCTTGTCCATTTGATTTTCCTTGTTCCGTTCCAAGATTGGATGTCAGAGCTCAGGATGGTGAAAGAGTGTGATATGCCGCTTAATCTTTACCTTTTCCCTCTCAGTATTGGAGGTGGTCATCTTGCGCATGTTTGAAGGCTGTAATCAACCCACCAGGAAATACAGCCAGGCTCGAGGGGAGTCCATCGGTGCCGCAGAGGGTCTCTCTTTGTCCTGTGAAGGGAGGAGTTCTGCAGAGGCCAGCAGTACTTGAGTGAGCTTGATGTGTTTTCCCAAGATCCTGCTGAATCACTCAGCAAAGTCGGAAACCTGCTTAAGTGCTAAATCACAAATGATCCTGTCTTTTTTTGAACAATTGCACACTGAGAGGGACAGTAGGAACGTGGAGAAACGGAACCATTTGGTGGGATTGTCAAGCAGGAAGGAGAGCGTGTTGGATGTATACATTTTTCTTCCCCCCAGACCTGCTGGTTTAGGCCACATTCTGCCTCCTCTCCCAATCCTTCCTGAACCTTATCCAACAGCTAAAAGAGGATCTTGATTTTCTACACTAATTGAAGTCAGGCAGACCTACCTGAGTTTGAATCCTGTCTCTGGCACTCATCAGGTGTGGAGCTTTGGGCAAACACCATCTCTGAGCCCAACTGTCCCACCTATAAAATGGGAATATCAGCACTCAGGAAGCCTCCTAGTGTGTTGTAGGGACTCAGAAAATGCTAGTTACCATTTTATGTGGGGAGGTTACACCTAGTGTGTGAATGTCCTAAGCAGGGGGTAAATTGACAGAAATTCACATAGAGAGGCATTGACTGGTTTTACATGTTTTCCCAAAGTCCAGTTTTGGGGACAGAAATCACGGTGATGGGAAATGAGGGAAGGCACAAGAATTCTGAGTTTTGGGGGAAAGAGAGAGAAAAAGATAGCCTGGGAGGTTATCCATGCATCGATGCCCACTGGGCATAAGTTTCTGTAAAAAGGATATACCTGGCTAACCTCACAGTCTGTCCCTGGGTCAGCCCTGTCCTTCTGGGTGACGAGCCAGTGCCCAGCAGTGCTGGGGTTTCTTAGAAGTGCTGACTAGCCTAAGGGCTTTGCCAATTTTTTTCTTCAGTAATTCATATAGTCACATCAAAAGCTGTTTGCAGTTAATTAATTATCTCCTAGCCAGATTAATCTTACCTTCCTTTAAAACGTGCTACATTTGGAAAGGCATCTGGTAGGGAAAAGAAGCCTGTATATGCGTGCTGCAACCTTTTAAAAAGGCACAACATTTCTGCATTTCAAGCGGAACGCAAATATCTGAGGCTAACCCTTTGAGGTTAGGGAGGCTGGGGTGGGGGGGTGGGAGCAGGATGTTAGCTCTTGAAATGATTTCATTTATCCTTGTGGAGGTTTCTCTACCTCTTTTGCCAAGTGTCCCATCTCAGAAGTTCAGTTTGGGTAGTGCTGCATTTTTTTCTGGATCCTTCCCCATTATCATCTCTATTCGAGGTAGAACTTCCCTGCAGGGTTGCGCTGGCCATTGTTGGGATTGACTTGGAAACCAGTCCTGCTTCGCTCCCTCTCCATTGCCCCCTGGTTGTTGGTAGGACACCTCCGCTTGTTTGTTATTTGGTTTGGGGCCTGTGGGCTCCTGGGGTGGGGAGAGGGCAGGCCCTGCATCTTGTTTGTAATCCCAATGCCGAGGATAATGCTGGGCAGAGCTTCAACGCTAATGAAAGTTTGTAATGACTGACATAGCTGGAGGCACTTCTTTCACTTCTTTCTGATGGTTAGAATCAATCTTTTCTTCTTTCTTATCCCCTCCTCCCCTTTGAACCTAACACTGATTGGAAAACATGAAAATCAATGGATAGGTATTTAGATACTAGTATAAATCTATGGGAATACACCACCATGAGGCAAAGCTTACCTCGTTGGGAATTCAAGTGTTTTTTGGTTTGGTTTGGTTGTTTTTTTGTTTTTGTTTCCTTTAATTTGTTCAGAAAGAAAAATCAAAATTCGTCCTTTTATGTATCTTGATACAAACAACTCTCCCCCCATACATCACATATGCACACACATGAATCAGCTAGAGAACTTTGATCTAGCATCTGTAGTCATTTCTGATCTGTGAAATATGACAATGGCCAAATGAAGCAAAATTGAATTTGGCCAGCCTTTGAAACCTATTGATTTCAAGTTAGAGCTGCGGTGTTCATTCTATTAGGGCAGTCACACTCAGAACTTGGTCTCTAATACGGATTAAAGGTACTGGTTTAGAGGTTTATAAGTATATCCTTGATGAATTAGCTAGGGAAATAATGCGCCTAGAAGAAGCTGTGGGGGAGGTGAGTGACTGCAGTCCTAGTTCTAGTGCCTCATTTTATCTTTGGATAGTTTCTTGGCCTTTGGGTCAGTGGAGATGCCCCAGGTGTCCCCTGCAGTCAAGATATGAAAGTCCTGAAGCCAGAAAGCGGTTGTGAATCATTTCGTGATATCTCCCTAGCTGAGTGTCCAGTGGGAGTGACAGGTCCCCGAGAGTTAGATGGGGCTCTAAGATATGGGTCTAATCAGTAAAACACCTAGAGCATTGAGTCTGAGATGTAACTTCTTGGATGTGTTTTCTCCTTGGACTTACAACTTGACTGATACTTTCTTCTGCAGGTGAGAGTGATTTCCCAGCGATTGCTTTGGCCCGTACAACCAGAGAACCGGATTCTTCTCTTCTTTTTTGGCCAATAAATGCCTCTGTGCACCACACTTTCTAGTGAGGGAAGAAGAGTGGAGCTTCTTGGATGACGATGGACATTCCACAGGGCAGGATGAAGGCAGAGTGTGTGACATCAACACCACAAGGGTAAGAGTGCCTCTCTGATGTTTCCTCTGACACCATTACTTATCAAAGGAAGGGGAGAACGAACCTAGTGACAGCAATGAGGGTTAAACATCGGGGAGATTCTTCTGCTTGTAAATCCACTGGGCAGTTGGGGCAGATGGCTTAGAGAGAAAGGGAGAGTGCCAGCCTGGAAGGAGTGGGCTGTGGTTGTGCTGGGGACACAGCAGGTCACCTTTGGAAGATCCTGTCGTCCGCGTCGCCCACCCCCCTTTTGTTGCTTGTGGTTCAGACTTGAAGGAGTGACATTACTGTCATGACAAGGTTCCATTTGTGTCCATTTGAGTCAGTCTGGCTTGAAGTGCCGTGGAGGGAGCTGGGGTTGGTAAGACTCTCGCTCAGGTCACAGACTGAGGGCTTATTGGCAGTGCCTGGCCTGGATGCACATTTTTGTTTGTGCCACATAATACTGAAAACTTATTGGATCAACTCTAATTAAAGTTGAGATATCCCACGTAAAAATCAGGATTTCTGGATTTTCTGGGAACACTGTAAGATACACCTAGACTGGCTCTCTGCTCCCACAAAGGGCTCTGGTGCTGAGTAGCCTTTGCTGCTTAGACAAGCATGGGTGGTTCACCGCAGTCCCAACCTGCCCACTTCATTTGTAACTTCCTTGTTTGGCCACTGGAAGCATTTCATTTCACCATACCTGATCTAGGTCCTTCTGCTAGCTCTTTCACAAATGATAGTCTTTGTTAATTCTTCCAGAAAAAAGTGAGTGTCTTTCACTAGACGGTGGGCAGCAATTAGCACAGCTCTGAGGCTCTGGAGATGACAAGGCATGGTCCTCTCCATGGAAGAGGTTGGAGTCTAGTGACAGCAATGGTTAGACTTGTGGAGGATAGAGAACTATAAAAAAACAAACAAACCCAAAACATTATAATCTCCTGTGATAGGGGCGCAAATAAAAATGCACCTGGGGACTTCCCTGGTGGTGCAGTGGTAAAGAATCTGCCTGCCAATGCAGGGGACATGGGTTCGATCCCAGTTCCAGGAAGATCCCACATCCTGCAGAGCAACTAAGCCCGTGCACCACAACTATTGAGGCTGTCTTCTAGAGCCCGTGAGCCACAACTATTGAGCCCATGTGCCGCGACTACTGAAGCCTGCTCGCCTAGAGCCTGTGCTCTGCAACAAGAGAAGCCATCGCAATGAGAAGCCCATGCACTGTAACGAAGAGTAACCCCTGCTCTCTGCAACTAGAGAAAGCCTGCATGCAGCAACGAAGACCCAACACAGCCAATAAATAAATCAATTAATTTAAAAAATGCACCTGAAGGGCTGTGAGAGGAGGCGAGCAGAGCTGGAAAGTGGGGG
The DNA here is from genome assembly GCF_030028045.1 of Hippopotamus amphibius kiboko. Lineage (NCBI taxonomy): Eukaryota > Metazoa > Chordata > Mammalia > Artiodactyla > Hippopotamidae > Hippopotamus > Hippopotamus amphibius. The sequence continues at coordinate 135,810,458 of NC_080192.1, read as the reverse complement.
AGCAGGTGAACTATTAATTTGGCGTTGGCATTCACATTTGCCAGAACTCCCTCTGCTGGACACCAGGACATCACTCTGACAGATGTTTGTATGTGGGTCCCTCCAGGTAACATGACACAATGGAGATGTGACGAGGTAGCAACCACAGAGTTAAGGCTCCCCTCTTGTGGCAAAGTCCACATCTTTCCTGTTTCTGGTTGAAAATCTTTCACTTGTGGTTCTTTGCTTCATACTCATAGGACAGATCTGGCTTTTTGGCTCTGGAATCAGCCTTCTGAGCAGCCTTCCTGCTCGGAGATGAGCTGTGTGGATTGCAGGGATCGCTGGAGTTTCCAGAGGGGATCAGGCAAACTAAATAGAGTCCAGAGGGAATAAGTACCACTCTAATGTGACCATCTCAGGTAGAGGGGGCAAGAGAGGGAAAGGAGTAAGTAGGGGCAGAAAGGGGGAGGTAGGGGTACTGGTACCTTAATCTCTTATTTTTGGACTAAGGTTTTACATGTATCTTATACTTCGTGTTTTCAAAAGACTTTTGCATTTGTTATTGTATCATCAAGGTGTGTACATCAGCTTTTATAGATCAAGAATCTCCCACCCAAGATCATGTATCTGGGTGGGGGGAGGTGGCAGCTCAAGCACAAGTTTTCAGAGTCTTAATCTTATTCTCTTTTCTTTAGTTGCTTCTGATAGTTCAGCACAGATAAGGGGACCTGGTGGGTTCATTTCTTTCTGTTCAACATTTAAAAGTCGGATTTAGGCTGTGAATGTTATGAATTAGGGTGACCTGGGACCTATGCCATTTGTGTGCTGTTAGCTGCGCTTATTGCTGTCAGAACATGTCAGATGTGGAACAGACCAGAAGGGAGTGTCCTTGCTGTTTCCTTGGCCAGTGGGAATCACACTTGATATCCATGCTTCCTTACTGGGCTGGGAAGGACCATGTGGAACACTACTGGGGGGACTGGCTACATGTAGGAGCTCAGGATGCCCAGAAAAATGCTGATCCTGGAAACAAAGACGTATCCAGAAGCTCTTTGAAGTTTTGTGTGTCCTGCACTCTGGCTCTGGACATGTCCTCCTAGATGTCTCATAAACAGCTATTTCTTTCTCAGGATTGTGCTATTTTATTTATTTATTTGTTTTTAATAAATTTATTTACTTATTGGCTGTGTTGGGTCTTTGTTGCTACGCGTGGGCTTTCTCTAGTTACAGAGAGAGGGGGCTACTCTTCCTTGTAGTTCGTGGGCTTCTCATTGTGGTGGCTTCTCTTCTTTTGGAGCATGGGCTCTAGGCACGCAGGTTTCGGTAGTTGTGGCACATGGGCTCAATAGTTGTGGCTTGCGGGCTCTAGAGCGTAGGCTCAATAGTTGTAGCACAGAGGCTTAGTTGCTCTACAGCATGTGGGATCTTCCCAGACCAGGGATTGAACCCATGTCCCCTACATTGGTAGGCGGATTCTACCACTGTGCCACCAGGAAAGCCCCAGGATTGTGCTATTTTAGCTGCTGTAAAAGCACTCTGATTCACAGAGGACAGAATCAAGGACCACTAACATCTCCATTTCCAAATCCACATTCAGGGTGGACCATGCAATACCCTTGACACTTCATTATAGTCTCTGCTCCTCTGTGGCCCAACATTGACTTCTGATTTTATTTTTCTTACATGTTATTCACTCCAGTGCACAAGGAGCTTGCTGTAGGAGAAGATCATCACCGGGGAAGGTTCCTGGTGAGAGGATGCTCAATACTTGGGTGTGGTTTGAATTTAGATTTTCAAGCCTGTTTACATTTGTTTAGTTTTATTTGGAAGATGCTCACATAGCGTGGCCAGAAATACAATTTAGCATTACCTACCCTCTTTTTAAAAATTAATTAATTAATTTATTTATTTATGTATTTATTGGCTGTGTTGGGTCTTTGTTGCTGCACATGGGCTTTTTCTAGTTATGGCGAGCGGGGGCTACTCTTCATTGTGATGCGCGGGCTCCTCATTGTGGTGGCTTCTCCTGTTACAGAGCACAGGCTCTAGGTGCATGGGCTTCTGTAGTTGTGGCACACGGGCTCAATAGTTTGGCTCACAGGCTCTAGAGCGCAGGCTCAATAGTTGTGGCGCACGGGCTTAGTTGCTCCACGGCATGTGGGATCTTCCTGGGGCAGGGCTTGAACCCATGTGCCCTGCATTGGCAGGCGGATTCTTAACTACTGTGGCACCTAGGAAGTCCCTGACCTACCCTTTTTAAAAACATAAATGATTTTTCTTTTTAATTTAATAGAATGAAATGCAGCTTTTTCAGAAGAATGTCCCAAAAAGATGGCAGTATTAATGCAGTTAATACCTCTATTTTTTTTTTATTTTATGATAGGACTAAAGTAGATTTTGGACAAGTGGGAAGGAAAAGAGAATCAAGGTTTTTGTTTACTTTTATGGAACTGATTTTGAAAAAGTGGCTCTGTCCAGTAAAGCGTGTACATGTGGCTCATATTTGTTTTGCCTTTGTTACTTTTCTGAGCAAATCAAGTGCATTATCAAAGCCACTCATGCACATGTGTGCGTGTATATGTGTCCCCCTTGAAAAGACATGGCTTTGAGAGCATTTTAAAAGTGATTCTGAAAGCATGAAGCAAAGAGAACAGTAAGGGGTTAACGGCTTTGAGAAGGCTTTATGGGTGGCATTCGGAGAGAAGTGGATCAATGTGGTTTTTCTTTTAAGCTGCCAGAGAATATGTTGGATTTTTGACATCTTTTTCTTTCTGTTACAAACACCAAGAGACACAAGGCGGCCAAATATAGTATACGGTGTTCTCACCATGAGTGATTTGGGTTGATAGCAGGCAGGAGGACTGATACAACAAACCAAAGCTCTTCTTGAGGAAGAGACTGAAAATAGCACTTGATTTTTCTACCTTGTGGCCAAATGCCTTTGGTACCCACAGGTGTGCCTGATTTGAGACCAAGTGTGTCCTTGGCACTCTAGTACCAATCTCCTACCAAAGAATATAGCATTCATTAATGAGGGTGACTGATAAAATATGTAAAATTGAAGATCAACCAGTCCCTCCTCCCTCCCACTTAAAAAAAAAATTAAGTGCTCATATTTGAGGCATGGAGGAAAGAGTTTGCCCTATAAAAGCTGTATAATGTTGGCCAAACCCCGAGCCTCAGATTTCCGTGTCTGCAACATGGGGTATGAGATCTACCCCTTAGGACTGTGGGAGAATGAAATGAAATGATGCATTCATTCAGTGACACGTACTTGTTGCTTACACTGAGGTACTGCGTGAGTTGCTGGGAATTAAAAGGTGTACAGTAATGTATACGAGAGCATTTACCACAGTGCATGGCTCAAAAAGGTGCTTAGTAAATTTTTCTTAAAACTTTTTTGATGGAGAATTTTAACATGTACAGAGAGAGAATAATGCATTAACTTCCCCTGTACCCATCACTCAGCTGCAACAATTGTCATAATTATTAATTCATGGCCGTCTTGTATGATCAGTGACTCCTCCCTGTCCCCCTAACTTCACACCAATGGATTATCTTGAAATGAATCCTAAATGTGGTGTAATTTTATCCATAAAATCTTAGTATATGTTTCCAAAAGATAAAGATTCTTTTTGAGAGCATAATTACAATACCATTAGCACATTGAAAAATTGGCAATTATTACTTTGTTATCAAGTGTCTAGCATTCAGATGTCCCTGATTTTTACATGTATTTTTAAAAGCATTAGGCTAGCTCAAGTCAGTATCCATATGAAGCCACACGCTGGATTTATTTACTATGTCATGTATTTGATCCATGTCATTCGTCCTGTATAATTTCCCATACTCTGGTTTTTGCTGATTGTATCCCTATAGTGTATTTGAACGTGTCCCTCTGAAATCTCTATTTTTTTCCAGCTGGTAGATCTAAAGGCTAGATCAAATTCAGGTCTGCTTTTTTTTTTGGCTGGAATAATCCAGGATTGTGTATGTATTTCCATCAGGAGGTACATTCTGTTTTGTTGTCTCTTTGTTATACCAGGCTTGATCAGTGGGTTCAGGTACTGTTCCTCTGATCTACCAGTTATGAAGCTCCCCATCAGCTTTTTATCTGGGTTTCAGCAACCATTTACAATCACTGCCCAGATCCATTATTTCATTATGAGTTGCAAAATGGTGAGATTTTAATTCTTTCATTGTTTTCCAAAATGGCTACGCAGAATGCTCAGGGGTTCCAGTTTCTCCACATCCTCACGAATGCTTACTGTAACGTAATACTGTACTTGTATTATTATTGCTTTTTGATAATGACCATCTTAGTAATGTGAAGTGGTAATTCACTGTGATTTTGATTTGTATTTTCCTAATGACTGATGGTTTTGAGAATCTTTTCATGTACTTTTTGTTCATTTGTATATCTTTGGAGAAACGTCTATAAAATCCTTTGCCCATTTGTCTTTTTACTGTTGCGTTGTAAGAGTTTTTTTTTTTAATCTATTCTGAATACTGGATGCCTATCAGATATATGATTTACAAATATTTTCTCCTATTTTGTGGGCAGTTTTGCTAAAATTTCCCAACTCCCCGTCGTAAGATTCCCTTTCATTTTGTATTCCCAGTCTGTGAAAGTGTTTGTTTCACCATATACTTGATAATAGAGTATGTAGCCCAATTTTTGAATTTTTTTTCCATTTTGTATTAGATATGATACTGCACCGTAAGTTTAATGTGCATTTATCTTACTATGAGCTAGGTAGAACATTTTTTTTTTCTTGTTTCAAGACTCATTTGCATTTTTTCTGTGAACTCTCTGTTCATATCTGGTCCATGTTTCTATATTGTTCTCTTTTTCTTCTCTGTCTAAAGCTCTTTATAGGTCAGGTATATTAACTGTTTGTGATATAAGTAGCATTTATGTTTTTCCCGTATTCTCTTTTTAACATTGCTTATGGCATGTTTTTCCATACCAAAATTTTACTTTTATGTAATCAAACATTTTTTGGTTATTTTCTCTATATTTTTAGTCATAATTAGAGAGGTTTTTTTTAATCACTTATAAAGGAATTGACCCATATTTTTATTTATAGTGTGTGCATAGTTCTGTATATATATATATACACACACACACAGAGTTCACACTGAGTGTGGGTGTATATGTATATAATATATATCCAGTTATATGTACATTTACATATAATGTCATATATAAAATATATATTATATATAAATATATATTAAATATATATAGATATACCTTTGATGCAGCAAGTATTTTCTGAATGGGAGTAAATGATGGCTGTTAAATAATGCTTGCCTGCATATAGGAATCTTGTAAATAATGATGTTCAGTATCTGCTTTCCTTCCACCACTTTGGATGTGCGAGCCACACGCAGTAGAGCAGAGGGGTTGGCATCAGGAGCCCTGGCTTGGGTTTTGCTCTAACCCTTAATAGCTACATGATACCCACTCATCCCTTTTTTTTTTAAAGCTCTTTATTGGAATATAATTGCTTTACGCTGTTGTGCCAGTTTTTGATGTACAACAAAGTGAATCAGCTGTATTTATACATATATCCCCATATCCCCTCCCTCCCACGAACCTTGCTACAGTCTGTAAAGGTGGGGTCTTCTTTTTCCCTGCCCTCCATAAACTGCTATGGGCCAGACACAGTCAAAGAAATCAATGCTGTACTCTGGCCACCATAATGTAGAGAATCTTATCTTGCCCTGTGAACTGAAGCATTTGATCTGATCCAGAGATGCTTTCCTTTTTCTCTCTTCTGAAAGCCCCATAACAAGAGCCCCCTGGTTTTATGATGTGTGTTGCTTTTGTGATCAGACGCTGTGGAATGAGTGGACCTCAGAACAGGCTCTCTTTTACTGGCGCACAGTGAATGCAAAGCAAGGAGGACAGAAAAGCAGACAGATATTGTAGTTGATAACAATGTTCTTTGGAGCAGTGACTGTGAGACAGTTGGGAAAGGGAGGGCACACACTCTGATTAGGAGACTGACGTAAACAGGTAGTATCATGAAGGCAGACAGTGACTTTCTACCATTGTGGGTTTCCAGGAGAGCCAAGGAGATAAAAAATAACCCACCAGGTGATAATGTCCTTTAAAGCCTTAATGCCAGCTTAGCTAAAACTAGTTCCTTGGAACTATTTTACTACTCTCCTTGCCATGAGCATAAGCCTGCTTTCAGAGATCTGAGGTTCCATAAAAATTTGGACCAAGCCTTGAGCTCTGATTTAGGCCCTTCAAAGACGATCTCTAACTAAAAATAGAAAGCAGAGGCAGAAAAAAATCAAGTCTTTTAAAAAAGTCAGCAAATCTATGAAGTGTTTTGCCATGTCAGGCTATGGTGTCTGGTTTCATGGGAACACGTTCGGAGATGGTGTGTCCAGAACAAATGGCCATGTGTTCTTTATGATGGTAGGCTTCCTCCTAGGGTGGATGGCAGAGGGTTGTGTTTTCAGGCTGCATCCTCTGGAGTGTCCTTTTCAGAGGAGGAATCTCCTGTCTAGCCGACAGCTTTGTCTTTCTATAAGCACAAGGGCAGGAAATTCCTACTTGACCTTCATGTTTCCTCTAATGATATCACCCACTTGTGCAGAGTGGAAAACACATCCTCCTTTTGACTTTCCTCTTCCCTATCTTTTCCTTCCAATCAATCACCAAGTCCTATCGATTCCACTTTAAATAAACCTTTTGAATTGGTCACGTCCTCTTTATGCACGCTACTGCTGTATGAGTTTGGGTCCTCTCACCTGTTCTATTGAAGCCTTACCTTCTTGGCCCCAGCCATTCCCACCAGCAGCCTTCCCTCCTGCTGTCAGTGGGGTCTTTCAAAATTACAGTCACCAATACAGCCGTGTCCACTTATTGATTAAGATGATTTAGTGGTCTTACCTACAAGATCAAATCCAGACTCCTTAGTTTGATACACACGTCTCTTTACAGTCTGGTTTCTGCTCACCTTTTGATGCCCAATGTTGGGAATGTCCTTTTCCTTCTTTTCTCAGCTCTGTTTAAACCTCTAATATTTGACCTGAATAGAACTGTTGTTATGAAGTTTCTCCAGACAGAGGTTGTTGTTCTTTTCTCAGTAATCCCAAAGATGCTTGACTCACTTCTATTATAACACTTCTTACATTGGGTTATTGGATTTTAATAAGGAAAAAAAAAAAAAGGAACGGGTTGGGGGTGTGTGTAGTGGAAATAGCATAGGCTTTGGGGTTAATCTAATGTGGGTTTAAATCGTGGCTTTACCCTTTGCTTATCTTGTGACCTTGGACTCAACTTCTCTGAGAATCTATTTTTCTATACATCTACCCTATAGTAGTGGAAGGATGAAATCACATAATATATACAAAACATTTACTGGTACTCGGTTGGAACTCAGTATATGACAGTTTCCTACCTTTCTTTTATCTGCATCATTGGCTCTGAGAAGGCATCATTATATTGGATGATGGTCAAAATCTATTATTTTCTCTCTGAGAAACGGTCCTGGTACATCTTGGTTAGCGTCAAGACTAAAACAGCCTATATGTGCTGGGCCAGTATAGACTTGGATATCATAGTTTGGGAGACTCTTTGTGAAGGGAGGGAGGAGGTGGCAGAGGAGCTGGGTTGCATCAGGAAACTGATAGTGCAATTAACTTAAAAAGGTTTCCCCAAGTCAGTTTCTTCCCTTGTGGTTGTACCTGAAACCCCATCCCATGAAATGTAACTGTATCTTTAAGATACTTAAGACAGGGAGGTAATTATATCCTCTTGATTATCCACATCCAAAAGTAGGGAATAGGGCTTTCTCTAAAAACAGTGAAACATTGGAGCATAAGAGGAAGCCTACATTTTTTGTAAGAGCTGAGCTGAGCCCCCAGTGATGTGTGAGTTGTGGTCGAGGTGCAGAGCAGAGAAGAGAGCAGTTCCTGAGGGTGCACAGCCAAACGTGAGGGTCCAGGAGAGATGAGCTACAAGCCGGGCAGCAAATAGCCTGTCACATCTGAATTGAGCATTTCTAAATGAGGAATTTCTCGTGGTTGAGAATGGAGATGCTTGTATTGTGTAAGTGATCCCAAATGCATTGCTTCTGGGAGAGTGGGAGGTAATTTTGTATGCCCAAAAAATAAGGAAATAGGAATTGGTGTTCATAAAAATTATATGGCAGTCTTTTCTCCAAAAAAAAAAAAAAAAGCACATATAAACCCATTTTTAAAAAACCAAACCCTGCAAACCTGCTTTGTGTTGATTTTCTTCTAGTCAAAATAGGATAGTGTATTCTTTTTTATTCCATTTTTTGTTTTGCCTTTAATGTAGCCCATCATCCTGGAAAGGGCAGATTAAAAATAAGCTTGGCACGGCTGCAGGGGACAGGGCTAATGCCGTCTTGTGTTCCTTCCAGGCCCAGCGTAAACTCCCTCGTCTCGCTTCCCAGCCAGCTCTCCGCCGCCTGTATCCACCATGGTGTTTGGTGAGTTTTTCCATCGCCCTGGACAAGACGAGGAACTTGTCAACTTGAACGTGGGGGGCTTTAAGCAGTCCGTCGACCAGAGCACCCTCCTGCGCTTTCCTCACACCCGACTCGGGAAGCTGCTCAGCTGCCACTCGGAAGAGGCCATCCTGGAACTGTGTGATGACTACAGCGTGGCCGATAAGGAGTACTATTTTGATCGGAACCCCTCCCTGTTCAGATACGTTTTGAACTTTTATTACACGGGGAAGCTGCATGTCATGGAGGAGCTGTGCGTGTTCTCCTTCTGCCAGGAGATCGAGTACTGGGGCATCAATGAGCTCTTCCTCGATTCCTGCTGCAGTAATCGCTACCAGGAGCGCAAGGAGGAAAACCACGAGAAGGATTGGGACCAGAAAAGCAATGATGTGAGTACTGACTCCTCATTCGAAGAGTCGTCTCTGTTTGAGAAGGAGCTGGAGAGGTTTGACAAGCTGCGATTCGGCCAGCTCCGGAAGAAGATCTGGATTCGGATGGAAAACCCAGCCTACTGCCTGTCGGCCAAGCTCATTGCCATCTCCTCCCTCAGCGTGGTGCTGGCCTCCATCGTGGCCATGTGCGTGCACAGCATGTCCGAGTTCCAGAACGAGGACGGGGAGGTGGACGACCCCGTGCTGGAAGGCGTGGAGGTCGCGTGCATCGCTTGGTTCACTGTCGAGCTGGCCATCCGGCTGCTTGCTGCTCCCTGTCAAAAGAAATTCTGGAAAAACCCTCTGAACATAATCGACTTTGTCTCCATTATTCCCTTTTATGCCACGTTGGCTGTAGACACCAAGGAGGAAGAGAGTGAGGACATTGAGAACGTGGGCAAGGTGGTCCAGATCCTCAGGCTCATGAGGATTTTCCGCATCCTCAAGCTTGCCCGGCACTCAGTAGGACTTCGGTCTCTCGGTGCCACACTGAGGCATAGCTACCACGAGGTTGGGCTGCTCCTTCTCTTCCTATCGGTGGGCATTTCCATCTTTTCTGTGCTTATCTACTCTGTGGAGAAAGATGACCACACGTCCAGCCTCACCAGCATCCCTGTCTGTTGGTGGTGGGCCACCATCAGCATGACGACCGTGGGCTACGGAGACACCCACCCAGTCACCTTGGCCGGGAAGCTTATCGCCAGCACGTGCATCATCTGTGGCATCTTGGTGGTGGCTCTTCCCATCACCATTATCTTCAATAAGTTTTCCAAGTACTACCAGAAGCAAAAGGACATTGATGTGGACCAGTGTAGTGAGGACCCACCAGAGAAGTGTCATGAGCTCCCTTACTTTAACATTAGGGACATTTATGCCCAGCGGATGCACGCCTTCATCACCAGTCTCTCTTCTGTGGGCATCGTGGTGAGCGACCCCGATTCCACAGATGCTTCAAGCATCGAAGACAATGAGGATGTTTGTAACACGGCATCCTTGGAGAATTGCACAGCAAAATGAGCAGGGACGTTTGTGCCTGTATCTCATGCCCCTTCCCGATGTTAGGTTAACACAGCTTTATAAACCTCAATAGGTTCGTTAAAATCATTTAATTCTCAGGGTGTACTTTTCAGCCATAGTTGGACATTTCATTGCTCTGAAATGATAGAAACGTCTTTATTTTTCTCAGTGAGGCCAATTAAATGCCTTGCTCTGAAACTTATTTTTTACAAGAGAGAGTTGTGATATGATTTTTGGAAAAAAAAAAAAGGTAATTGGGTGGGATTTCTTGCTACGGCGTATGTATCATTTTGTGTTTATCATTTACTCACATTGAGCTAACTGTCAATTACTGACAAGTAGAATCAAAGGCCCAGCTGACTGAAGACTACATGCATGTAAGATCCACAAAATGAGACAATGCATGTCAATCCATGTTCACGCTCTAGACATGGACATTAGGAGCCTAATAAACTGCCTAATTCAGTATGGAGAATGTCTTGGTTGTATGTTTTTGTGTCAAGTAAGTATATTTCAGTACGTGCACAATCGGCTTGGGAGGGAAGTGCCCTTTTGGGCACATTAAGAACGTTTTCTGTGTGGTTTTGAATCTTGGATATACATCAACAGTGAGCTAGTTCTTTTGTTCAGTAGACCTGGGTGGTGGTTGGCAGGTGAGAGGATCGTGTTCGTGATGAAACCACACTGTCCACTTTAGGACGTACTCAAACTGGCATATGTGCAAGAAACATGTGCCCTTACAGATATGTTTCCAGTATGTATTTTCTAATTTCTACTTCTCAGATAACACCTCATCACCTGAAAATTATGCAGAGCAGAGTAAACTTACACGCTCACAGGCAGATACATTCAGTGAATGGAAGAAAGGAGAAATGCTGTACAAACACGCAGATGTGATTCACTATGGCCAGAGGAGTGAGACTTAAATCACCGAGCAAAGCTATGCCAGCAGCTGTGAAATGAGGCAACATTTAAAAATAGCCTGAGAGGCAGTCATGTCCACCTCCTATGTTTCTATCCCTCATAACGAGAAAAGACATACATACTCATTTCCAGAGCAGTGACAGCATTTCTATCCCATGCGGAGGGAATTTAGCTAAAAATCTTAATTTTGGAGATGTATGGCGACTCTAACTCATGCTGTCAGACTGGGTTCTTTCCATGAGATCTTCTGAATGGACGAGCCACATGGATTTATGATCCAACTTTTTAGGTTTGCAGATGCATTTTGTTGAAAGAAGGACATTCTCTGTGGGTTATCTGATGAAGGTAACTTTTTGAATCATCACTCCTTCTAATGTTTCTTTGACTTCTGAGATGGATACAACTGAACAGCATTTCTAGTTTCTTTTAAATCTGGAGGTTTATTACATGCATGTGTCATCCCCTGCCCATTTAAAGAAAATGTTTGTTTTCCTGCAAGTCCCTTTGATGTTGCCATACATATAGTTTTGAAGCATGGTAATAGAAATTGGAACCCAGTTTTATTTAAGATTTCCCAAATAGTAATAAAGTAACTGAATTCTGCTTATATAGTAATAGTAATAACAATAGTAGCGGTAATAACAGCAACAGCAATAATAATAATACGCTACTATGTAAGGGCTTTACCTAAATAATCTCATCTATTTCTTACAACATCCCTAGTAGCAAGGCTTTATTACTGTCTCCATTTAAAAATGAGGACACAAGGTCATAGGAAAAGTGGCTTAAGTTCGCACAGGGAGTAATAGAATTGGGTTTAGAACCCCGGAGCCAGATTCCAGAGCCTGTGCCTTGAACCCTGCACCGCATTGCCTCCTGCTCTGCTGGGTTCAGGAGTGGATTTAAGGATACATCAGGGCCATATTCATCTGAAGAGATAAAAAGCAACAAACTCTGTCAGATGTTGATTTTTCCAGTACGTGAGTGGAAAGGGGAAATGCTAGCTTAGGTACCTTCCCTCTTCTGACTCACAAAACAGGCACATTTGTTGGCAGAGCAGAGTTTTCTAGAAGCTGGGGCAGGCTCTGAGGATCCTTCCCTGACCCCGAGGGGTGGAAACAGTGGGAAATTTGTGGTTCTACAAGAATCCAGGAATGTCTCTCAGCTTGTGGGTCCTTAAGAAGAGCTTCCAAACCTGGATCCTTCTACTCTGAGGTCTTGCAAGGTCGCAGCTGTAAAGGACGTGTGTTCCTGCCTGTATGGCATGTTAATTCCTGGAGGAAGATTTCCAGAGGACTTAATAGCATGTGGAGTGAGTGGTGGAGAAGACTTCCCTCTGGGCTTGGCCAGCTGGAACTCTCTCCCCCAGAACCTCACCTCAGTCCCTGCCGTGCTGTTCAGTCAAAATTCGTGCTGCATCATTAAGCCTCTAGTGACAGAGCTGCAGTGCCTTCTGTGTCTATGCCTCTCTCAGCTTTCCTGTGATGCACACAGGTCACCTGGTGGTCATTCTCACATGGTGAGATGGGGGTCCTTCTTGCGGGAAGAGCTGAGTCAGTGGCTGAACCCCTGGTGCACAGGGATGCTGGTGGTGGAGTGGGCGCTGAGGGCAGAGCAGGAAGCCAGGCAACCCAACCTAGCCGGCATGGCCTCTATAGGAGTTGATCAGTCCCAGGCATCAGGGTCATTCATTCCAGTGCGACCAGGCCACCTGGCAGAGTTTTGTCTTTTAATTCTTTCAAACTCCTTGTCCCTACCCTATGACATACATGTGTCTACTATTCAGCTTCCACAAATATAGTTTCATAAGAAACTTATTTCATCTCTTCCTCGACTTACTTCCTTTCCTCCCCAGGTTATTTTGAAGCAACTGTTAGTCATATCATTGAATCCATAAGTATTTTAGTATGGTTAAAAGAATAGACTTTTTCTAAACACAATTGCAATGCCATTAGTAAAACTAAAAATTAACAAAACTAAAAATTAATTTCTCAATACTATCAATGATCCAATCTTAGAAGGTATTAAAGAGCTATTACTTTCCAGTTACCTGACATCTCCAAACACCTAGTTCAGGTAAGAATTTCTACAAATCATGCATTAAAGAGTCACAGGAAAGCAGGGAGCCTCAAGAAGTAATTGCAATGATTTCTGCTTAGACCTTCAAATTATCTGAGACACGTAACTATTTTCTCCAGATTTAAAAATCTCCAGAGGCTCAGAGAACACACCTTACAGCTTACATTTAACCTAAATGTTGTCAACAACAGTTTAAAGTTCATTTGTCCTTGTTCCACACTCCCTGAAGGTGGAACCAACTACAACTGCCCCTGAATAAGGAATGTCTGTATCCTTTGAGCTACTCAGTTTCTGTTCTGAGCTCTCTTTTGCTATGAAGAATCCCAGTTCTGAAAACAGAAAGTGCCACTGAGATGCAATGGCTTTGAAGATGGAAGAGAACACTGCACTTGGAGTCAAAATACCTTTTGTTTGCATCCAGATCTGCTTATTTCTTTCTGAATGGGCTTGGTGAAAAGCCAAAGTGAAAAGGTGAAAAGCCACTTCACCCTCTAAGCCTCAGTGTCTTAACGTATGAAAAGGTAACAACAAGATCATGGCTCTGAAGATGTAAAAATGCTTCATGCAAGTTCTACAAACACTGCATAGTAAGAAGCTATCATGAGGCCCTTTTATAAGAAAGAGAAGAAGCAACTACATGTGTGTCTAGATGGACTTTACTGCATCATTAAAAAAAATCAATGAACATGGTTCCTGAAGCTTTATTCAGCTTTATTTGAACACAGTTTTCTTTCCAAATGAATCCCGCCAGCTACCAACGTGAGTATACATTTTATTAAGAAGTTCCGTGGTGCTTTAAGGCCAGATGCATGAAGCAGACGCAGAGCTCTTTTTCCAGTAGCAATTATCTGATGAAATTGTGCCTTGTCTGCAGCAGGGGAACCAGATCTATTCCCATTGGAGTAGGGAGCACGTGCTGCGGTATTTATAAACTGTAGAAGATGTTCGTCAGCCTGCACAACACCTACATTCATCCCCGAGTGCTGGCAGGAAATAGCCTCATTGTTTCTGAAGAACTAATGATGGATTCATAAATTCCCTTAGCAAAGCTAGTGCTGCAAGGGATTCTCTCCATGGATGGCAATGACTCCAGCACGTGCATTTCTGATCGTGGACTGAATCGGGTGCAAGGTTCCAGGTCAGACACTTAGCCCATTCTTCCTGGGTCAGCCCCAACAGATTCCAGAAGCAAGGGAAGAGTCGTGGTGTACAGTCTTCACTGTCATGGAGAAGCTGGATCGTGGGAGGTCATCATACTCACAGTCCTCATCTTCATCCCTCCTGTTGCCCAACAAGAGAAAGCTTTCAGAGCCATCTCAGATATATTTCACTGCCATGCTGGAGGGTGGGATCTTCAAAGGACAGGATGTTTGAATCCTTTCCAGGTTCTCAAGGGGTTTGGCTGTGTTAGGATAGGGGCAAGCGTGGTTCACGCTTGCTATACCTTTTGCCTCCAGGCTGACCTGATGGCCTAGCTCATGGAAAGGAGCTGCAAGATCACAGCCATCAACACAGGCCCTCTTGTTCACAGCAATAGATTCAAGCCCTCTTCACTGGTCCCTTCCAGCTTCCAATGGATGTGGATGTGATCTGGCTTGTTCATCATCTGCCCTGCGTCTTGGCAAGCGATTTCTCTGTTCCTCACTTGGAGTTGCCCTCATCCCTCTTTGTCTCCTCATTTCAGACCACTTTCAATGAGAACCTACCCCAACCTGCCTCTCAGGAAAACCCCAAGCCCCAACCAGGCAGGGGTCAGCCCACCCTGCTGAAAACCCTGCAGGGAGAAACCTAGACATTTCCAGTTGTTGGAATCTGTGAGCTTAGCTGACCGGCATAGGCCTGATCAGACTTCACTCCAGGCTTTATAGCAACAGTTATTCACTAACACTGGGGGCCTGGGGCCAAATCTAAGATAATGTGTGATGGACAATAGGATTTTATTTTATTATTTTTAAATTTATTTTATTTGTTTGTATTTATTTATTTATTTGTTTATTTACTTACTGTGTTGGGTCTTCATTGCTGTGCATGGGCTTACTCTAGTTGTGGAGAGCAGGGGCTGCTCTTCGTTGTGGTGTGTGGGCTTCTCATTGTGGTGGCTTCTCCTGTTGCGAAGCACAGGCTCCAAGCATGTGGGCTTTCAGTATTTGCAGCATGCAAGCTCAATAGTTGTGACTCGTGGGCTCTACAGCGCAGGTTTGGTAGTTGTGGCACACAGGCCCAGTTGCTCCATGGCATGTAGGATCCTCCTGAACCAGGGATTGAACCTGAGTCCCTTGCATTGACAGGCGGATTCTTAGCCAATGTGCCACCAGGGAAGTCCCAACAATAGGATTTTAAATGGGCCACACTTCCATTGGATATTCCTGGGACCTCCAGTATAACTGTCCCCTCTTCTAACCAGCCAGCCCCAGCTGCTCTTGGCAGTTAAGAGACTTTGTAGAGTTGTGTGGTTATTTGTGGCAGCTTCCCAGGTTGACAGAAGAGGACCCTAGACCTCTTATTCTGGGTGATTGCCTTCAAGAAACAGAATATTTATTATGATTTTGCCTGATGTCCAATTTCATTTGTTCAATAAAAATTTATTAAAGGCTCTACTTTAACAAATTTATATTTAACATTCTATTTTATACATATATACTCTGATATATGGGTAAAAAGGGCACAGCTCCTGCTTGCAGGAAGCTCAGGGTGTGGTAGAATGGGCATCTGGGGGCTGAGGTGACCAAGGCAGAGCAGGAAGAGAGCAGAAGCCTTGGAGTACAGACCTTGCTCGGGGTCTGGCTCCACCACTTCTCTGTGATCGTGGTCAGGTTACTTAATCTCTCTGGAGCCTCTGTTTTCTCAACTAGTCAAGGGAGGCTAATTTGGCTAATTTCACAGATTTGAGATAATCCGTGCTAAAGACACATAGTAGGGACTTCCCTGGTGGTCCTGTGGTTAATTCTCTGTGCTTCCAATGCTGGGGATGCAGATTTGATACCTCGTTGGGGAACTAAGATCCCACATGACGTGCAGTGTGGCTGAAGGTAAAAAAAAGACACACAGTAGGTGCTCAATAAACATTACTTTCCTCTTCTTTCCATTAACCAATATCGAACTCTTGGCTAAGCTTTTATTACATAAGAGGAACTGAAGCCTTGACATGTATTTAGTGAATCTAAATAGGACTGTAAGCCAGATGATTCAGACTTACCGTCTCCTTGCTTTTCACCTCAACCTTTGCCTGATAAACTCATGTTGGATCATCAGAATGATATTATATGTCCTTGTTGCTCTGAGGTCAAGAGCAGCCTCTTCCACTCCTGACTGATTGTTGGTACCGACCTTTTCATCTTTCCCTGATGATCATACGCACCCAGGGTCAGGAGACCCCTGAACTGTGGGAGTTTCCTTGAGCTGCTACAGTCTTTCTGACATTTGTGAAGTCAGTATTGCCTTGTCAATGAAGGATTCTAAAAACATGGGCCCAAAATAACTTCCTCATGAATGTGGTATTTGAACAATGACAATCATCACCATGGCCATAAAAATTTTGACAAAGGTCTCCATCCTTCATTAAGTACCAGACTTCTGCAGTGGAACTGTGTAGGTTAGTCCTTGGACAAGCATCCTTCATTTCTGATGGTTAAATGTTTCAGTCCTTCTCAGGAAATCATCTGCAATCAGGAGATCTAATAAAGCTGGAGTTTTTAAAGTAATTTTGGTACCACTGGAATGTCCTGCTACATTTGAAATGGCAGCTGTACAGTAGCAATATTACATGTGTGCTTGGCAATGATTTAAGTGCTTTCTATAAATTCACTCATTTAATCCTTACAGTGACCCCATGAAGTAAGGTACTGCTGTTACCCTCATTTTACCATGAAGAAAACTGAAGAACAGAGGGTTATAAAACCTGCCCAAAGTCACCCAGCTGGTAATATGGGAGCTAAGATTCGAACCAAGGCAGCTGGTTTGACCCCAGAATGCATGCTCTCAACCACTACAATATACTGGCTCAATATTAATTTAAATCACATGACTAATGGTTATTTAGAAATTTGATTGAAGAGATTTTGACAATCTCAAGAGGCGGAGTGTTTAACATTTGCTGAGAACACGACTTCCAAATTCAAATGCTGAAAACTGGTTGCTCCTTATCTTGTCATGGCTGTTGTTGCTGAGGCCCTGCTATGTGATGACGACTCTTGGTTTTGGAGGAGAAGACTGGAGGATTGTTAGATACGATCCTGTCAAGAACTGTGTAGAATCTGGAATTTTCCTCTGCTTGCACGGTAAGGAGTTAGTCTATCGTAGATGCACAGATGCTGGCAGAGGACACGTGATTCCAAGGTCAGAGACAAAGGGAAGTTCGTTAGTCCTGTCAATGGCAGTCACCAGAGTATCCGCATTTCCACCTGTTCCTAAGCCCGTTTCCATAGGGTGATGCAAAGTGGCCCTAAAGAGGGCATCCGAGCTGAGGGAACTTGAATGTTTTACAATCAGAAGTAAGCATGTTTGCCCTTTGCCCCAGAAGGTGACATTACCTTTATTATACTGCACAGTAAGCAATCCTGCCCTTTGTTCTGGAAGGCCCCAGCTGGAGACACTCTCTCCATCTTCTGAGGCTGTTTGCTCTACAAACATCCTTGAAAAAGTGGATCAGAATGAAGGCAATGCACAGGTATCTTGTGTTTCTTCTCATCTTGTGAGCATGAATTGTCTTCTAATAGGTCCCTGGATTCCTAAGACTCTAGAATTTCAATGTGTGGGTATGAATAACAGACATGAAACAATATCTAAGTAATATGGGGGGATTGGATAATTTTGACCACACATATAAAGGACCTCTTGGAGGGGAAAGTCATTGTGAGCTGGTGGAGGTTGGGGGTGGTGGTTTAGAAGTCTTCATGAACTAGGAGAGATTTCACTAAGTAGAAGAAATTGCAGAGTGAAAAAAGGGTGAATATTTTATGCTGTGTCACAGCTGAGGCTAGGTGCTCAATCATACAGGGCTTTGGACTTGGGGTCAGACTTGGGTTCCAATCATGGCTCAGTTGTTTATTAGTTATGTGCTCTCCACAACCTCTCTGAACCTTCTGGTTGTTGTTTATTGACTTTTTCTTTCCTTTTCTATAGGGTACGAATACTTATCACCTGCAGATGTACAGGTCAGAAATTTGGTCAATATCATAGTGAAAAATGGCAAGACCTTTGCTTTTCTACACCCACAAGGGAGAGTTAAGAAAAATGAGTTGGATTTTCTTTGTACTGGGGACAATTGGTGATATGGCCACAGGTTACTCAGATTCTCTGAATAATTGTTGATTCCTCTTATCTTTACCAGCAAGACACAGGCACGTGCTCTCCCTGCTTCAGGAAGTTTTCTTTAATTACCCGAATCTACACTGACTTGCCTCTCTCTGATCATGTCACTGTTGCTCTCAATTCCTCAATTGTACTCACTGTCCAAAAGTGAAGTTCTGACTCCATAGCTTGGCTCATGTGAATTCTATGAACTCACCCAAGTCTGCCACTTCTGCTTCATGCTTTGCCCCTTATACTTTACTAACCAGCTAGACTGAAAGTGGTATTGTTTGTATACACGCACACAAGCACACACACACACTGGTTTTTCACGTTTTTGCTTACACTGCCCCATCTCTCTGGAAAGCTTTCTTTTCTACCCTCTCACTAGCTCACTTCTGCTCATCCTTTATGAATCAGCTAAAAAAATCACCTCCTCCTCCTCCCTTAAAAACAAAACAACTAAACTTAATGCTCCTAAATTAATTTCTTCCTCACATCCATCCATCCATCCATCCATCCATCCATCCATCCATCCATCCATCATCTACCTATTGTCTTGCTATATTTACTCCCATTGTAATACAAAGTGTGTATGTAAGTGTATCTCCATCAGACTACAGGTTTTTAAAGGTGGATAATAGCTCCTCAGTGAGTATTTGTCTAATGAGTGAATGAAAACAATTAAATGATTTTGTGAATGAATGACTGCTTTGGGGCCAATAAATGTACGTCTGAGTCAAGACCCTCATGGCGAGTGCACAATATGTTGTGGGCTCATAGACTTTACTGCAGGTGGGTGTGTATAGGAAGGTGGTGGGGGGTGGTGGCTCTGGGCACAGCCTGTCTTCCTCTCCAGGTCTTTCTTACTTTCCCACCCACTATACTCCCCATCCCTGTCACTTATCCCTTTCTCATAGGGGATTAGTCAAAGATAAAAGCCAGGATTAGAAGAATTTGGGGGAATGAATCCCCATGTAGTCTAACCTCCCCTCCTTCCAAGAGCACTTTAGTTTCTAAAGTGGCCTCGTGAAGATCAAAGAGCCTTAGCCCTCCTCCCTTTGAAAGAATCCTGAATGGTGAATTCCAGGCCAGAGAGGAACATGGGCTCTTCACGGCGCTGTTCAAGCACCCCCTGGTCTTTCCGCAGGAATGAAAGTGGACTCTGCTCTTTGTTATTCCCATCCAGCTTTCAGGGCCATAGTGAGGAAAATAATCCATCTATGTGAGCCTAGAGCCAACTTTGAGAAAACAAGCATTACGAGGGAAGGTGGTAGACAAATTCATTTTCTCATGGCATCTTAGTGGCAGTCTGGGACCCAGCTTCCGTGAAGCTTAAGCCAGGGAGGTTTGAGATGTGACCTCCACCCCTTTATGAGGCATGAAGCATGCGTGAGGGCTCTATAGACCTTCATCACTTGTGTCTGCAATCCTCAAGAAATATGCACTTAGTGAATTGGCGGATTGACTTGGGGATGACCTTGAGATGAACCACAAAGCCATGGAAAGCCATTTTTCTACACTTGAGCTCCGGGAGGGAGACTTTGACCTTGGGGACATTGCTGGAAAAGTCAAGGTAACTGGTTGAATTTGGTAGCACATTCTAGTGCTTTCTACTATTTGGTGTTCTGTGGGGTGTCTGTGTACACCCATGCACAGATTTTTGTATGTGTGTGTGTGTTAGAGGAAAGAGATTCAGGATTCAGGCATCTGGTACCTTTGGATTCAGATCTCTTACTATCTGAGTGACCTGTGCAACTACTTCCATCTTCAGTTTTCCTATCAGTAAAGTGGAGAAACCCACCCAATTTAGTTATTGTGAAGTTTACATGAAATAAAATATAAAGAGCCCTTGGCACAGCACTCAGCAAATAGCAGGTGCTCAGTAAATGGTATCTTCTGTTACTCTAAAAACAGGCTGCATTTGTTTGTTTACTTACTGACATTCTATCTCATCCCCCCACCTCCAAACTGGGGTTGCTTACAGACAGTTAAAAGGGATTAGTTCCCCAAAGATGTTCCAATCCCATCTCCCAACTTCAATCAGGACTCTGGAATAGAGATGAGAGAAACAAGAAGATAAGGATACATTACTTGAGAAGAGGTGGCCAAGTAAAATACATTGAAAAGTATGCACAGCTATGCACTTAAAAACTATGTATTATTTAATTACTTGTATCCTGACTCATTGGAGAAGGGTTTTAGTCTACAAAGATTTGTTTGTCTAACATGACAGAATTAAAAGAACTGCAGTGTATGCATTCCTGCCTTGACTGCTGCCCCAAAGGACTTTAACTTATACATTCAAAACAAACAAATGCCAGGGAATTAAGAACAATAAAAAAGAACAAAAGTGAGTTAGCAGAAAAAAATTGAATGGATCGAGATGGGAAGTGTGTGGTTTCTGTGTGCAGTAAGTGGCCCCTGGTATCTGTCCTGACCCTTTATGTCAAGTGCATGAACACTAACAAGGGCAAACTTGAGACTTTGAGTATCATGGTTTTCTGCAATCATCTGGCTTCTGCTGCTTTGCTTCCAACCATCTCCTCTTCTGCCTCTGCCTTGACTCTCAACTTTGATTCCTCTTTCCGTTCTGCTCCTGCCCTCTGGCTTATGCACCAAACCCTGTACTCCTCACTTGACTTCAGCAAAGTATCTCTCAGGACTTTGGCTCAGGACCCCTCTAGCACTCTGTTCCTGGTTACCCCATCTTGGGTTCATGGAATCCAAATCCCCATAGGGACAGTGCTGTCTGGAAAGATGGGATGCACTGCATCAATTCGTGGCCCCACATCCACGCAGATTGACTACCTTGTCTGGTTGTTTCATTTGCATAAGTGTCTGTTTCACCCACTTGTCTGCCTTTGCTGTGGAGCCTGGACTTGGGGCCCTTTACTTCTCTTGACTGTGTTATCAGGCTTTGGACTAATTTATGCACCATTGGTGGTTTCCGTAAGTCACTGGCTGGCTTGTCAATTTGCTGATGGGACACTGGGCAAGCATACTCAGGGTAGTCACTTTATAAAGGAGTCTCAGGTTTCTGTTAAATAAAACATTTAGACACAGGAGGGCTTGCTTCTTGGCTGCAAAACAACATCAACAACATGAGCCATAATAACAGCATCATCGTCAATTTTTGAGCACTTCTGTGGCAGGCACTGTGCTAGGCACATTACACTCACTCTCACAAAATCCCATCCCTAAAGGATAATTTTTAGCACCATTCTACAAAGAACAAACTCAGGTACAGAGAGGTTAGATTTTCCTAATGTCAAATGAGTATGAAATTTTAAACAGGATTAAAAACTCTGTCTTCCTGACTCCATAGGTCACCTTTCCCCATGCCATTGCATCTTGTGGTTCACCCAGCCCCATCCATGGCAGCCAAGGGACAGCTGACTGGAAAAATGGGGGGGGGGAATCTCATTTGGGGTCCCTGTGTGACAAGTGCCTCAACATCTCAACACTCTCTGTCTCCAAATAGCTACTGAGGAAAGTGTTCATTCAAAATGGATGCTTTTTATATATGGAATCTAAAAAGACAGTACTGATAAACTTAGTGGCGGGGCAAGAATAAAGATGCAGATGTAGAGAATGGATTTGAGGACACAGTAGGATGGGAAGGAGAAGCTGGGACAAAGTGAGAGATTAGCGTTGACATATATACACTACCAACTGTAAAATAGATAGCTAGTGGGAAGTGCTGCATAGCACAGGGAGATCAACTCGATGCTTGGTGATGACATAGAGGGGTGGGATAAGGAGGGCAGAAGGGAGGCTCAAGAGGGAGGGGATATATGTATAAATGCAGCTGATTCACTTTGTTGTACAGAAGAAGCTGGCACAACATTGTAAAGCAATTATCCTCCAATAAAGATCTGAAGGAAAAAAAACAAAATGAATGCTTTAGTTGCAAGACTAGCCATAATCCGTAGCAATTTATTTACATCTGCACCTATTCTGTCTTCTTTCC
The DNA here is from genome assembly GCF_030028045.1 of Hippopotamus amphibius kiboko. Classification (NCBI taxonomy): domain Eukaryota; kingdom Metazoa; phylum Chordata; class Mammalia; order Artiodactyla; family Hippopotamidae; genus Hippopotamus; species Hippopotamus amphibius. The sequence goes on along the minus strand of NC_080192.1, from coordinate 135,788,265 downwards.
AGTCTAAGAAAGGCAGTCTTTCTCAATGCCATTGTCTTCACCTCTGTCCATTTGTTTATTTGTTCATCATTCATTCATCCAATACTTCTCCATCACTTGCTGGGGGCCAGACACAGCTCCCAGCAGTGGGAATAACAGTTGCTTGTTCTTCAGTGCTAGTCCTTCAGGGCTTCCATCCATCTGTCACCCCCCTTCTGTCATTGATATTCCCCTCTTTGTCTTGCTGGTTCATTCCAACTGATCCTAAAAAAATGACTAAATTTTTTTTTATCCTCTTCTGTTGCCTTCTTTTTGTGACCTTAGTTTCCCTCTTCTGAGCCAAGCTTCTAGAGAATAGTGTACAGTTCCAGCCTTCCCTTCCTTTCTGCACGGTCTCCGCAGTCTGGGTCCAACCCCATCACTCTCCCAGCATTGCTCTTGCCAAAGTCACTCCACTGCACCCTCTGAGTCCACACTGTACTGGGCCTCTCAGCCACACTGGACAGCTTCTATCCCTCCCTCCTTCTGGAAACCATCCTTGTGTCTTTGACCCTGCTCTGGATTTTTGTAGACTTCTGAATGTTCTTTCTCTGTCTTCTTTAGGTCTTGCTCACTCTCTGCCTAGTACTTAAAGATGGCTTCTGTGCAAGGTTCCTCTAGCCCACTGCTCTCCCATCCACTTCCTTGTGCGACCCCATCCACTCACAAGGCAAACATAGACATTTGTATTTTAGCACTTACTCAGTCCTCTGAAATTCAGATCGACAGAAAAATCTCTTGTGGACTGTCACCACTGGGATCTCCCACCAAGTCCCAAACTCAACTCGACATCTTCCTAAAATGATGATCCTGTGTCCTGTCTGTTTTAGGGAATGGCAGTGACCCAGTGACCCCAGCCAGAGGCCTGGAGTTCCCCTCCCGGAGCCACTCAGGCCAGGTCCTTTTCTCCCTCCCTTCCTCCCTCCCTCCCTTCCTTCTTTCCTTCCTTCCTTCCTTCCTCCCTTCCTTCCTTCCCTTCTTCCTTAATTCCCATATTTCTCAAGTCTTACGCTAGTTAGAAAGCAAAACAAAAGTAAGCAAAAACAAAATCCCAGCCTCCACTTCCATAAACTTATACTCATGTACTTTATTTTAATCCAAGAACTGTAAAAAGAAATGGAACACTGTGTTTGTGATAAATATTGGTTTGGAAACGTAAAGCAAGAATCTTTTCCCCATAGGAAGTAAGATTTAAGTTGATACTGAAGGAAGAATATGTACTAATTAGTTAAAGGGCAGAGGACAGGTTCTCAGCAGAGGGAACAGCATGTGCAAAGGCCCTGGTGAGAGGAAGCCAGTTCGTTGAAGGAACAGAGACCAGTCTGGAATGGCTGCCACAGGAACAGGGAGACATGCGGGAGGCTGAGTGGTGGCAGGGCCAACCATGCAGGGCCTGCTGGCGGGGGGTCATCTCAGGTGTTCTGGTCCTCATCCTACAAGTACGTGAGACGTTGCTTAAGGGTTTAAGCAGAGTAGTGACCTGATCATTTTTAAATTCAGTCTCAAAGTGTGGAGAATGGAGAAGAGAGGAGAGAGCACAGGAGGGAGATGCTAGTTAGGAGGCGTGAGATGATGGTGGCTTGTCCGTATCACCCCCCAAAATCAGAGCTGTAGGTCACTTTACGCAAAGTCTGTCGGTTTGGTTTGAAATAGCTCCGTTCAGCTCTCTGAGGGGAGTAACCTGACTCTTCAGTTACATGAGCCCTGCCTCTTCCTCAGATCAAGGGGCTTTATGGAAAGATTTAACTTGAATCCTCCTGAGGAAGCTGCTTTGTTGCCACACGAGACCGTTTTCCAGTGATTCCTCCATGGGCGCTGAACCCCTGTCAGTCAGACACGAGCCAGGAGGCTGACGTCACCCTGTCCGCAGTGTTCTCAGATCTCCGCCCAGAGGGATCAGCAGTGCCTACCCCCAGCCGCAAAGGTAGGCCCCCCAGACAGGGCCAGCAGCTTGGGGAGTGGGGGGCCGCCTCCTGCCCCTTGGCCTTGGCGGACCCCTGCCTGAGGCAGCCGCCCCCTGGTGCTGAGGCTTTGATGCCAGCAGCCCAGCTGGGGGTCACGCGGAGCCTGGGTTAAATGAGACCACTTTTAACTGCCAATTGGAGTAGGGTTTTTAAATGAATTAATTTTTTTATCATTAAACTTTCGAACTGAAATGTGGGATGGAGCTGGCCTCTGAGTGTGAAATGCAGCTTGAATTTTCCTTGAGGGACCCCTTCCTCCCAAATATATGGAATATTTATTGAATGAAGGTGTAATCTATCTGCCAAAATTTTAGGATGCCTCATCTTGCAAGAACATCAGAGCAACAAGTCAGGATTTAGAGGGGGCTGCTGGAGTGTGTGGGTGATGGGGGCATCACACAGAAGGGGAGACACTGGGGGGCACTTGGTAGTGAGGGTGCTGTGTGGAGAGAAAGAGGCGCAGTAGTCATGCTGTGTTATCAAATTTGGGGGAAGAGGAGTATGTTCAAAGAGATTTTAAAGAGGTTCTGCTGTATGTTTTATGGGAGGAACAGTCCTCTGAGTTCCTTCGAAAGGCTGCACTAAAGTTCTATGTTAGTCTTCAAAGTCTTTGCAGTTACATTTGCATCTCATTTCATGGGTCAAGAGGCAGAGGCACGCCTCCAGGAAGCCCAGACATTTTGGTTTACAAATAAACAAAGGAGCGTGTCTGGACTGCTTCACTGAGCTGTGTTTCTGGCAGGATCTTGGGGTTGGCACTAAGCTTTGCCAGTGTCGCAGGCGATTAGTGGAACGATCAGTACAGGGACTTTAAACAAATATGTACATTGGCTCATCCTAGGCTCTCAAAAATTCATAGGCTGTCAGAATTTACAGCTGGAAGATTGTAAATCATTTAGCATTTTAAGATGGGGACACTGAGGCTCACAAAAGAATATCACATGATATTAGGTACCTTCTTGAGAACTGGAACATTCTTGGGACAAGAGCCTGTTTCTTTCTTGCTTCTTTCCCCAGTTCTCTCACATCCTTAGGCTCAGTAGCGAAGTGGACTTGAATTAGAACTCCCTGTGTCTGTGAAGACTCTTTTGGTTACAAACAACAAAAATAGTTTCTAGATAACTTAAGCAAAAGGAGGGACTCAGTGGAAAAAACAAGGGAGACTCACTGATTTGTAGGAATAACAGAACACCAAGCCGTGGGAGGACAGGACCAGGGCAGCTCCAGGGTCGCCAAGGACACCTCCCTGGGGCCCTGACTCCAGCTGCTGGGTTTTTGGACTCAGAATAATCATGTGCTTCTTTAAAAATGTTTTTTTCCTCCTCTTTTACCGTCTCAACCAAAAGCATTTGAAAGAATCAAAATTGCTTAACTGATTCTTGTCTGTTCAAAATAATCAGAATGTTTGCCGATGGCAAAGATAATTTTTGCCACTTCCTGTTCAAGTCTTTGGATAAATTCTTGGGCAAGATAGGTGTTAGGAAGTATGGGGGCAGCTGGAGGAACCTAACCCAGCTTGGCAGTAGAGGCTGCACTTATGCTAAATGCATGGATGTGTGATAATTAGGCTGGATGGCTGGGCATTGGTGAAGATGGGAGAGTGTTCCAAGCTGAGAAAACTTTGGTCAAAGGCGACCCTGGAGCAAAGGGAGTGTGTTGGGTTGAGGTGAGATTGGTGGGCACTGAGGCAAGTGCAGGGGAGAAGCGCCAGGTCACAAATGACCTGGGCTGAAGAGCTTGCATCTGATACCGTGTCTAGTGGGGAGTCTTTGTGGCGGCATTAAGGAGGGAATAACCTTGGGAAGCTTGTATTCTAGAAAACTTTCTTTGGCAGCCATGTGGAGAATGGGCAGAGTGATGTTGACGGCGGTTAGAAGAGATGGAAAACAGGCAGCGAGGACGTAAAAATGGGATATGCAACAGTCTTACTCAACATTTCTGCAATAGGCTAGTGGTATTAGGAACAAAAACCATACGCTGACAGTTTTCAGCTGGAGAGCGGGGTCTTGTTATGATAAAGTCTCATCTCTTAGATTGACTCACAGCCCAGACTTGCAATGGACTTAGGGTGAGGCCCCTGCAGACACCCTCAGGTAAGCAGCTCTCAGTTAACTGTGGAGGTGATATGGGGTCTGGCATAGGTTATTGTTCAGAGTGGTTCTCTTTTATATTTTTATTGGAGTCTTTTTCTTTGGGAATTGGCCGTGTGTAAGGACTACTCCTCTCTGATCTCATGACTGAGAGCTCAGTCCCAAGAGAACTGAGGAGCTGCAGCACATGGTCTGAGACTCTGAGTTACAGTCACGTGCTGCCCGGCTCGCTAGGCAGGGTCATGGGGGGTCATGGTCATGGTTCACAGGTAGGGACTGCGATGATTTTCTCTGTGGCTCCCGCCAGCAGGGCCAGTGCGTGTGACCCAGGGTGCAGCCGTATCAGCCCCCCTAGAGGAGTGGGGGCTTTTTCTCCACGGCTGGGAGGTGTGTGGGGAGGCAGGACAGGGCTGAGCCCTCCCTTTGCCACCTGGGGGACTGTGCCTTGGCTGCTATTCCCCTGTGCTTTTACATCAGCCTCATTCTTTGTCTGTCTACTTCCACTTTCTGCCCATCCAATATTTATTCTTTATACTGTCATACTCTTTTGGTCTTCCCAGCCATGTCCTTTTATTTGTAATTAAATTAAAGGATGTTTAATTGTGGTAAAATACACAAGACGTAAAACTTACCATCTTACCCATTTCTAAGTGTACATCAGGAGTGTTCAGTATTTTTCACATTGCGGTGCAACCGATCTCCAGAACTCTTTTCATCCTGCAAAACTGAAACTCTGTACCCCTTGGAGAGCACCTGTCCATTGTCCCCTCCCCCCCTCATGGCAGCCATCATTCTACTTTCTGTTTCCATGAATTCGATCACTCTATGGATTTCATATAAGTAGAATTGTACAGCATTTTTGCTTTTGTGATTGGCTTATTTCATTTAACACATCTTCAAGGTCCATTCATGTGGTAGCATGTAACAGGATTTCCTTCCTTTTTAAGGCTGAATAATGTTTCATTATTTGTATATACCACATTTTGTTTATTCCTTCATCTGTTGATGGACACTTGGGTTCTTTCCACCTTTTGGCTATGAGAATAACGCTGCTAAGAACATGGATGTACAAGTCTTGTCCTTCTTTGTATAAAGTCCCATCTCCTAAACCCATCCTTGGGTTTCTTCCATCTAGAGAGCCATGACATGGCAGGTTTTTCTGCTCTCTGCCAAGCTGTTCTCCATCCAGGTGGCCCAAAGGAGTTTCTGTTCTACAAGGACTTTCCATATTGTTTCAGTTGGACTATTTAACCCTTGTCCCTCAACTACATTTTTTAGGAGTTTCTTTGTAAATTTTTTTTTTTGAAGTTTCGCCTCCCAATCTCTTTTCTGTTGTTTGTTTCTAAGGAGACAGGAGTGTTTGTGTGTGAGGGGAAGATGCTCCCCAAGGGTGTCTCCCAAGGAAAACAGTCCAAGCAAGAGGCCAGTGCACTGCAGATGGGGGAGAGATAGAACCTGCCCTTTGCGGGATCATTAGTTATAAGGATGATGTGAGCCGAAAGTCCCGGTGCCCATCGTTGCCACCACGTGGGGAGAACTTGACCAACTGTTGGGAACTGCGGGCTCAGGAATGAGCATGGGCTCTGCCAGGGTGACATGTCACTTGGATACAAAGGAAGAAAGGACAGGAGAGGGGAGCATGTGGTGTGGGACTTGCATGCATGAGATGGGGGAGAGGAATCAATGCCTGAAAGTATTTCTGGGAAGCTAATTCAGTGCTGAGATATGTAAAACCCCTGCCTTGGTGCCCCCTTTTAAACACCTGCTTTTTAAAAAATGCTCTTAATATCTGATTTACGTGTCCTTTGCATGTGATTCCATGTGGAGACTGGGTTGCATGGGGCTCCCTAGGATTTATTAAAGTTAAATGTTGATTCCTGTCTTTGGTCTTTGGTCAATACTTCCTTAGTTTGGGTTTTGCTGTGCTCCCTCCCCCCCATTTTACTCCTAGATTTAGAGAGAAGGTGATTTATGATTTCATATCTAATTTGTCATCTTGCTCTAGGGCCCAGGAAAAGTAAAATGGGGTCTTTCGAAAAACACAAATAAGAGAAAGGCAATTGTGTTCTTTACACAGGAATTCAAGCTTTAAAATGGAAAAAGATTTCCTGAGTAATGTAGTGTTTTCCTGAGGTCATTGGAAATACAATTTCATCCAATTTATCCTGTAGTGCCCTTAAGCACACTAATATTTTTAAATGATAAAATATAGTGTTTCCTATGTTATACATATATATATATTTTATCTTTATTGGAGTATAATTGCTTTACAGGATTGTGTTAGTTTCCACTGTACAACAAAGTGAATCAGCTATATGTATACATATATCCCCATATCACCTCTCTCTTGAGCCTCCCTCCCAACTTCCCTATCCCACCCCCTTAGGTCTTCACAAAGCATCAAGCTGATCTCCCTGTGCTCTGTAGCAGCTTCCCACTAGCCAACTATTTTATATTTGGTAGTGCGTATATGTCAATGCTACTCTCTCACTATGCCCCAGCTTCCCCTCCCCCTGGTTTCCTCAAGTCCATATAAGCAATTGGAGTGAGGAACATTTCCTTACTCTTGGCCTGGTATTTGAGATCACATGCATCAAATGTCATTAGAGAAAAACTGTTCTAATTGGCAGAGATGCCGTGGGAGATTTGGAAGGATTCAGGATGCAGAGCAGAGATGAACCCGAGAGTTCCCACCTTTTGCTGCATCCTTGCCTGTTGCCCCCCACACCAGGCTTCCTCTTTCTGTTCGATGCTCCCGTCAGAAGAGCCGCAATCGTTTTTCCTGCTCTTTCGAAAGAGGTATCTGTGAGTCACACTTTAGTATTTACTTATCTGGATCCTACCATGAATTCCAATTAATATTTCCTTCAAGATCTAAGATAATCCCCTTACTAGCTTCCTGGCCCCCATCTCTAACCATCATTTTAAGCTATTTGTTTAATTTCAAGGCCGACTGGTCACTGGAAATATTTTTTCCACCAAAGCAAGTAATTTCAAGCTTGCAACGTTTAATAATGATTGAATTCTTCCATTCAGAAAAATCTCTCTAGGACAGATTATGAGATTAGGGGAAGGCAACTTTAGGAAAGCTGATGTTATAAAGCAATGCGTTTGTGGGAGTGACGCCATCCTGTGGAGGAGTTTAGGCAGGAACACTTTCTAACCTGGTGTTGTATCGGGTGGGTCAAAAAATGCCTTCTGTTTTTTAAGTAAAAATAAAAGACACATTTGTCATTTTCACCAAAAACTTTATTGAACAACATATTCACTCTTTTATTCCACTACCTTCTTCCCTTTTTCAGGCAACTTCATAATTCCATCTTCCCAAAACTTTTTATCTCTTTGAACAAAGGACTGTTCCAGGTGCCTTTTACAGTCTTTCAGGGAATTCACATTTTTTCCATTAAGAGAATTTTGGAAAGACCAAAACAAGTGGAAATCCAAAGGTGCAAAGTCTGGTGAATACAGCGGATGAATCAGACCTTCCCATCCAAGCTGTAACAGTTTTTGCCTGGTCATCAAAGAAACACGGTCTTGCATTATCCTGTTGGAAGATTATGCATTTTCTATTGACTAATTCTGGACACTTTTTGTCAAGTGCTGCTTTCAGTTGGTCTAATTGGGAACTGTTCTTGTTGAAATTCATCATTTGTTTTTCCAGAAGGAGCTCATAATAGAGGACTCCCTTCCTATTCCACCATATACACAACATCACTGTCTTTGGATGGAGACTGGTCTTTAGTGTGGTTGGCGATGGTTCATTTCACTTGCACCATGATCTCTTTCATTCCCTATTGTTGTACAGTATCCACTTTTCATCACCCATCACAATTTGTTTTAAAAACGGAACATTTTCATTATGTTTCAGTAGAGAATTGCATGCAGAAACATGGTTAAGAAAGGTTTTTTTTGCTTGACTTATGTGGAACCCAAACATCAAAGCGATTCACATAACCAAGCTGGTGCAAATGACTTTCATTGCTTAATTTGGATATTTTGAGTATGTCAGCTGTCTCCTGCATGGTATAATGCTGATTGTTCTCAATTACTGTTTCGATTTGATCGCTGTCAACTTCCACTGGTCTACCCGACTGTGGAGCATCGTCCAGCAAGAAATCTCCGGCACGAAACTTTGCAAACTACTTTTGACATGTTCGATCAGTCACAGCACCTTCTCCATACACTGCACAAAACTTTTTTTGAGGTTCAGTTGTGTTTTTACCTTTCTTGAAATAATAAAGCATAATATGCCAAAAATCTTGCTTTTTTTCTTTCATCTTCGATATTAAAATGGCTACACAAAAATTCACCAATTTTGATAGGTCCTTTTTTTAAATGCATGCTGATACGACAGACGTCACATGCAATTTAACAAAATTATTTCAAACAGAGTTAAAGACAGATAAGTGCTACTAGAGCCATCTTACAGAAAAAAACGAATGGCCTTTCGGCCCACCCAATAAATCTGACATCATCCCCTCCTTCTGTATGACAGTAATACACGTTCAGTTCTAGTTAGTGTCTTTGATGGAACCCTGAGATGTATTAGTACCTAATAACTGATGGAGATTTTTCCCATGTGGATTTCGTCCCTATATCAGGTAGACTGATAAAAGGTAGTAAACTTTCATCATTTCATTATTCTCCCTGTCCTCATACTAGTATTAACTAGTTTCTCTAGACAATTGTAGGCAACTCTTCAGTTACCCATCATACCCCTGCTTTGATTCTTCCCTTCTGCAAATGTGAGAATCTCCTTGTATTGGAGGTTTGCCTGATTAACAAACTTTTATTGAGTGATATGGTTTTTGCACATTTCCTTTCCCCAATTCCTTTGGTGGCGAAGATCGTCTTTCTACTGAGGATACCCATTCCCATGTCCTCTGATGGGGCTAATACTTCCACTTGTCAGCCACAGGAATGGGCAATGCCCCAGGACTTTCAGGTACACATGGGAGAGAGGGGGAGCTCCTCTCCTTCGTAAGATCATTATTTATAAAGATGATGTGAGCTGAAACTGTTTCCATCATTGCTACTATGTGGGGAGATTGCCTGAGAATGAAGTCAGAACAGAAATGCAAATCTGAGGTATGAAAAAAAAAAAGAGATGCTCTTAATGACATTCTTGAACGTATTCCTCTTGACACACCTCAGTCAGCTCTATCCCTTATACCTACCTGGGGCTACAGTCCGTCATTTGTGTATACCAGCTTAAGTTGGGTTTTTGTCATTTGCAACCAAAATATCCTAAGTAATACAACTACCAGCCACATTTCATCCATGGAAATTTCTTTTTATTAGGTTTCATTGCCTATTTAATTTACTTCTCTGGCATCTTCGGGCACCAGCTGGTCCAGTGATCTGCACAGAGTGGAAAATGGATGGATACCCACTTTTCATGAAGGGTAGTGGGCAGGTGGTTTTCAGCAAGATGGAAGGTCTCCTACTAAGGTTACCAGATAAAATACAGGATGCCCAGTTAAATCTGAATTTCAGATAACTAATACTGCTTTTGGTATAAGTACATCCCATGTAACACTTGAATTTCAGACCAAAACCAAATAATTTTAGTATAAGTAGGTCCCATACAATGTGTGGGGCACACATGCCAAAAATTTTACTGTTTACCTGAAATTCAAATTTTTTTTAATAAATAAATAAATTAATTTATTATTTTATTGGCTGTGTTGGGTCTTTTTTGCTGTGCCCGGGCTTTCTTTTTAGTTGCGGTGAGTGGGGGCTACTCTTTGTTGTGGAGCACAGGCTCCTCATTGCCGTGGCTTCTCTTGTTGTGGAGCTCAGGCTCTAGGTGCGTGGGCTTCAGTAGTTGCAGCACATGGACTCAATAGTTGTGGCTCACAGGCTCTAAAGCACAGGCTGAATAGTTGTGGCGCACGGCCTTAGTTGCTCCGCAACATGTGGGATCTTCCTGGAGCAGGGATCGAACCCGTGTCCCCTGCATTGGCAGGCAGATTCTCAACCACTGCGCCACCTAGGAAGCCCCTGAAATTCACATTTGAGTATCCTGTATTTTACCTGGCAATGTTAGTCTCACCAAATAACCATACTTTAAGAACATACTTAAAATAATATGAGGTTTCTAAATTTAGGAGAGCATCCTACATGAATATCGTTCATACCTACAATGCAGAGTTTGAATTTAACTGTATTTTTATTTGCTGACTATATTCCCTATCCACCTCAATTGTCTTCCTCATTTGATGATATAGCACCTAAATTCTAGTGTCCAGGAGCCGACTTGTTTTTCTGCCCTACGGTCAAAGAAACAATGTTTGGATTCAAGCCCCTTCACTGGGCACCCATCTGTTTCCTTTGTCTCAAGGCAAGCAATATTTTTTTAAAGATTTATTTTATTGAAATATACTTGATTTACAATGTTGTGTTAATTTCTGCTGTACGGTACAGTGATTCAGTTATACATATATACACATTCTTTTTCATATTCTTTTCCTTTATGGTTTAATCACAGGATATTGAATATAGTTCCCTGTGCTATCCAGTAGGACCTGTTTGTTTATCCATTCTATATATAATAGTTTGCATCTGCTAATCCTGAACTCCCAGTCCAGCCCTCTCCCACATCCCCTCCCCCTTGGCAACCACAAGGGGTGTTACTGTTAAGGAAGCACTTATTCCACAGCCCACGTGGGAGGGGGAGAGAAGTCAGGAGAACTAACATTTACCAAGGGTCTCTCACTTAAACTTTGGGGAGAAGCTTTGTACCCACTGACTCATTTAATCTCTGTGACGTGTGAAATAGAAAGATTCCATCTCTCCCTATTTTAGAAATGAAGAAACTGAAACCCAGACAGGTGAAGTAATTTGCCCCAAAACTCATAGCTTGAAAGTTGTACCAGGTTCAACTGACCCCAAGCCCATGCTCTTTCTGTAGGTTCAGTTTCTTGGGAAGAGAACAACTCCTTTATTCTTTAGCAGAGCAGGACATCCCCAGGGCGCTAACATTAGAACATTGTCCCAGCAGAGGGACAATGACTGCCATTGTTCAACTTTGGACCAGACAATCTGAGACCTTTACTCTCTGTCCACACCCAGCTGGAATGGGTGGATAGTTGCATGCCTTTCCTTGACATGGCAATGAAAGCAAAGCAGATGGACCTCAAACATATGAAAATGTTCAAATGTACTCATAATTAGAGAAATAAAAGTTAAAATATCTCAAGATACCACTTTTTTACATAGGTTTGCAGAGATTAAAAAGGTTAATCAGACGGTTAGCAAATCTGTAGGGAAACAGTTACTATTATACACTGCTCTTGGGAATGCAAACTGGTACAACTCATCCAGAGAAGAATTTGGCAACACTTGACAGAACTATAAATGCACTTACCTTTTGACAGAGCATTCTGGCTTCTAGGAATCTGCCCTGAAAACACATCTCAACAATATGAAACTACATATGCACCAGTTTCTTCATGGCAGCACTGTTTGCAATTGCAAAATATCTGTCTGTAGTTTAGTTAATAGCATTGCACCAATGTTAATTTCCTGGATTTATAATTTTATAGTTTTGTTATGGTTATGTAAGATAACATTTGGGCAAGCTGGGTGATTAGTACTATTCCATACTATCTTTACAAGTTTAAAATTACATCAAAATGAAAAGTTAGAACTATAATAAGCAAGCAGATTTCTTATCATTTCATGTGGGGCATGAGGTCAGGACTGGACCAGCAGTGAAGGGTCATAGCTGCCCAAGTGCCTCATCCTCAGGTCCATTGCATCCTGGAGAAGTGGGTGGAGCTGACCTTGCAGGCAGGAGGTCATGAGAAAGAGAGCGAAGGAGTGCAGATGGCCATCAGCCATATCCTTGCTGAGACTCTGAGGAGCAACACACTCTGGTGGGAAAAAAAACCAGAGGACAGCATACGCTGCTATCTAAGGTTCAGATTAAGTCTCCGAAGGATGTCCTTGGAAATGGTTCCATTATTTTAAAGTCTCATCTCATCTGTGTGAGAATTACTGTCCTTTCCCAGTCACTGGTTATTTGTATCATATATTAAAATACCTTGAACTATTATGACAATACGCAGCCCTCTTTTTATGTGGCATTTTCAGTCCTACAAAGAGAAAAGCTATGAATTGCTTCAGATGGGGAATTAGTTCTTTCTCCTTAATGACTTGCTCAAAAATGCAGTGCTCTTATTTTTAAAAGATGGCAAAGTTGACAAATGAATCCGTGTCCTTAAGATGACTTGTGTGTCTCCTAACATTTTTTATCATTACTAATTTATGCTTCATAGTAAAATAGAGATTAGCTCCTTTTTATGCACTCTTCTAAATTATTTTGCCAGAGTTGGGCTTTGGACTTCAGCGATACCTCACCAAAATATTAAATCCTTAATCCTGTGGAGATGGGGATAGTTAATAGGTGTATGGAGAATGCTTTAACCATGCAGCTTCTCTAAATCCATGTTTACTCTGCTGCCAGCTTCCTGGGGTCAACACGAGGCAAGCCCAGCCCAGCTGAGTCCTTACTTTCAGTGTAGGGGTGCGTGTCCACGGGGCCTCCTACCTTAAGCACCTGCGTGAACCAGGTACCATGCTGAGGCCGATACGGCATTCAGTCACTCCAGTAACCCTGTAAAGGCTCAGAGAGGTTAAGCACTTTCCTGAAGGTCACAAGGCTAATACACTGTGGAGCTGGGGTTTGAATCTGTCTGACCCCAAGAGCTCTTTTTATTAAGCACACTACCCAGTAGAGGGAGACCAAAGTGGCTAAGTCTGCCACCTACCCAAGGTCTGGTTCTGCTCAGGCTTACAGGGAAAAATAACAGGGTGCCCTCTGTCTGTACAGGTACCTCATCTCTGTTCTAAACATGGGAGCATCTGTCCATTGTTCCCACTTGAGGTTCATAATATTTTCCCAGCACCAAAGTCATTTTGAAAGAAGCCTCATTTGCCAGTTAAGATTGGCCTATATGGGAGGTCTCATTTCAAACCCAGCCTTACCACCTTCTGGGCACTAGAACCTCAGGCACACCAGGGTGGGTGGTTCCAAGGACCCCTCTCCTTTCTTTTCAAGGGAAGTTTCCATCTGTGGTTTCAAAAAGAGCATAGGCTTGAAGTCACACCAGAGTGTGAACACTGTCTCACCACTGTGTCCCTTGGATAAATGAATTCACCTCTCCAGATTTGTCTTCTTTTCTATAAAACAGGGACAGCAATACTTTTCTCAAATTACTTTCCCAATTTAAGAACATAACAGAGAAGGTACCTAGTATGCGGTAGGCGTTGAGTAAATGATCATTATTTTGACAAACACTACAAATTTTCAATATAGCATTTCTCCCATATATTCCCTCCACAGTGCTTGATCTATTTCCAATGAAGAAGACTAAGTTGCAAGCATGCCGCCTCTCAGAATTGCTTTATTTCTAGAGGACAGAAACTCTGCCAAGGAGGGAAATGGGAGTTATCCCAGGCTTTTGTGCAGGTTTTATTTGTATGCACAAGTGAGCAAGTCTTCTTTGTTCTGAAGATGGATTTCATTCTAATGGTGCCAATGAATCTTTCAAAAATTTCATAATTGCCATTCCTAGCATGTTCCAAACTGAAAGATAACAAAAGGATTAGGTGGCCAGTTCAGATTGGACTTGGAGATGGATGTGCATTTGAAAACGCTTCAGCTGCTCCCTGAGTCATCTCAGTCCACGGAGACGTGCAGCTGAGCTAGATCGTGGAGTCAGCAACAGCAGCCCAAGCCCGGCTAGCCTGCCAGCGGTACTGAGGAAGGCTATCCCATGGGGTGTAAATTGGGACATAAGAAGAAAAGATGATCCAGAGGCTACAGTGGGGATAAATTCATGAGAAGGAGAGTTTATGAACATATACAAACAAAGATCTAGTAATGTTTTGACAGTTATTCAAACAGAGAAAAATGGTGGGAGAACTTAGTTACCATAGGGTACCAGGTGGTAATTGCACCCTATGGCCTTCAGGACGTATATGTTCTAGTTACCCAGAGAAATATGATTGATGATGGAGGTGAAATGATCAAACTAAAAATACCTGTTTTTGTTGCCTATAATGACAGAATGATCTGCTCCACTTTCTTCTTCTGGCTAATTCCTATTCATCCTTCAAAACCCAGCTCGGGTTCAGCAACTGCAGCGGATTTTTCCTAACCATCCTTTGTCTCCCAGAATGTATTAGGTATCCCTCCTCTGTATCCCCATTTCACTCCATGAGACCTCTGTCATGGCCCTGATCTCTCTATCCCATGATTAAGGATTCCTCACGTTACCTTAACTCTTGAGTCACTTCTCTATGGGTGCATTTGGGAGTGATGTCTGTTCCCGAGTTGGTTCACACTCAGCGGCTTCTTTGTGGTCACTGTATTCTACAGCCATTTTCTGCTTTATCTCTTGGACCTCTCAGATCTCTTTTCTCCCTCAATATCTTGCTGCCACCAGCATGCCGGTCCAATGGGTAAGATGTTCTCTTTATTACCTTGTCCTTTTATTTCTCACAGCACCATTGATATAAAGCTATAATATAAACAGTAGATTTTACTAAACATTTGAGATAACAAGAATATGACAAGAACTATTACAGCTGGAAGTTAAATATCATGGCTTCCATCACCTAAAGAGAATAAAAGGTTAATTCCTTTGTAGAGATCCCCTTATAACATACCCCATGCCTCACTTTTTCTGTTTTGTTTTCCTCGCAAGAGAGAAAGCCCTTCTTCAACGCTTTACGGTAATATTCTCTTCCTGCTTGAAGTAAATCACCATCTCCTGCTCACGGGAGTTGGCTTCCTCCAAGTTTCTGTCCTGTAGATCTTTTCTGGCTTAGTTCAGGCTGCTACAACAAAATACTATAGACTAAGTGGCTTAAACTTCAAACTTTTCTTTCGCCTCACCCTGGAGGCTGAGAAGTCCAAGATCAAGGCATATCCAGTGTCTGGTTTGCTGCCAGCCATCTTTTCCTTGTGTCTTCACATGACAAAGAACACAAGCTCCATTCTCTCTTTTTGTAAGGACACTAATCCCAACATGGGGGTTCCACCCTCCTGACCTCATCTAACCTTAATCAGCTCCCAAGCCCTCACCTCCTAATACCATTGGGGTTTAGGTTTGATTTTTTGGAGGCTACAAGCATTCAGTCCATAACACTTTCTTACATAGGCCATTCATTTGGCAAACTGATTCATAGCTGTTCATTCCCTGAATTTGGTTGTGTGAGGGAGGAAAGGTCTTGGCAAACCAGGCCTGCTTTGAGGTCACTATTAGTGTGAGATGACCATGTGGGCTTGCTCTGCCCATGGCCTCCCAGCCACCTGAGGACAGCTCATGGTCACAAATCGATATTTGGGTACACACGCACACCTCCCCCAAGGACACATGGAAATGCTTGCAGGCAGTTCAAATGAATTCTAGGTTTAGGATGAGAACTGTTTTCCTGAAGGTGATATAATTTGCAATCCTTTCCCTGACCCACAATGCAGCCAGCTGTCTCCCTTTCTCTTCCCATCCTCTTGTTTCAGGTTTATGTGCAGATAGCTTTCTGTGCATAAGAAGTGGAAATCCATTACAAGGTCTTTCTGAACAGCAGGGCCATCTGCCTTTTATTCCACCTCTGGCTATAAAACAATCTTTCTACCTCTGTGTCACTCCTTTGCCTCTGTTAATCCATTATTGATTGATGCCTGCAGAATGAGTCTTCCTTAGCATCAGAGTGTTTATTCTCTTTTCCCAACTCTCCCTGCCCCATATCTTCTTCTTTCCCCACCCCAGCATCTTTTTCTGCTAGTGAGCTACTGAAGACCTTGCTTTTCTTAGCCCAGAGTTTATGGGTCCTGGGTATCACCAGCTGAGTGGCCAGGCGGGCGAGGCCATTCGCTGCAGGGACACTTTCGTCACTGGGGATGTGGTTGCATTGAGATACAGTAACTTTGGTTCCAAATAGGCTCTAAGTATACCTGACCCTTTAGGCAAAGAGGACTTATTTTTGAGTGATGAATGCTGAGAAGTTTCAGGTATATATTGTGTGACCAGTTAATTGAAAAATGACTTCCTGTTCTCAGCTGGCTGCTGCTCACCACAGACAAATGCATTTGACAAACTTCTTGTGAGTTTTGTGTCTTAGCTCAGCTCTAAATATTTAAAGCAGTCTGTTCTCTATTCGGCATGCCCTGAAGTGAGCTTTTGAATGCAGCATGTTTTGTTCCCTATTAAAACTACCAAAGCTTTTTAAAGTGTTGAATAAAAGAATAGACAGTAGTAGGTCTGGGCTGCATCTGGCTGTAGGAGCCGGTAGGCTTATTTATCTGTAAATCCTCTGAGGAGTAGCCAGTAGGAACATTGCTCATTTTTCTGTTTCTTCCAGGAATTCTTTTATAAAGTGTGAGCGAGGTTGCAAAGTCTCCTTTTCCTATTATTGGTAGGAAAACTATTTGCAAAGGTCCTTGTTGCCATTATGACAGAGGCCAAAAAGATGCTTAAAAGGATGACAGTGGATAAATGTCTTAAGCCCAGTCGGGGGTCATTCCTGATTGGGGGTCCTACTCTTTTTATGGGAAGAGGATCCACTGAAAGCCCTCTGCTGTTTCTGATGTCATATGGTTGGAACTTAATGAATGCTTTTCTAGTCTGTGATCAAGGCTAGGTGAATGGCACCTAGGAAACTACATTGTAAAGTTCTCTGAGTCCATAGAGCTTACAATCTGCCTTCAGAAGACCTAGGTTTCTATCCCAACCCTGTCACTTTTCTAATCCAGTGATCTTAACTCAGACCTCAATTCCTTTATCTGCAAATGGTGATGATTCTAGTTACCATTCATGAGTAGTAAATAAAATAATTCATGATAAAAATTGATATACATATGTTTTTATTTAGTCTTAATAATGTGATAAATGAAAATAATTTTTTGCTCTGTTATTAAGACAATTTGATATTTCTATGCTTATAGTCCAGCCCAAGAAATTATTTGATATTTGAGCAACACCGGCAGAAATAAAGTGATATATTCTGTGTATGTAATATGAATACAAGGTGTTTCTAGCTGGTGGGGGTGAGGGTGGGGGGAAGAGCTTTGATTAAAGTATAAATAAGTACAAGTCTTTAAAATTTTTTTTAAAATTATTTATGATTCAAAAAATACATTTGGAGTATAGATTTACAATGTTGTGTTAGTTTCTGCTGTACAGCAAAGTAAACCAGCTATACATATACATCTATCCCCTCTTTTTCAGGTTCTTTTCCCATAAAAGTCATTACAGAGTATTGAGTAGAGTTCCCTGTGCTATACTATACAGTAGGTCCTTATTAGTTATCCATTTTATATATAGTAGAGTGGATATAAGTCTTAAGTAGTTTAAGTTACATTGATGTCTTTGATAGTTTCTCTTCAGAATTCCTACAGTACTTGCCTTTTCTGCTATTCAGTGAGCACTTAGTCAAGTCAGGACATGTGATTGAAGGAAAATTATTAACCTGAGAGATTTCACACTTTTCCCCGGCCAAAGAGAATTTGTAATTGGAAGCCAAATGCACCATTTATCTCCTAGTCCATTTCTGTAAAGTTATTCTTCACACTAAAAATCTATTGTAGAAAACAGAGAGGGAAGGCAGGAAGAGGAGAGAGTAAAAGGGGATGGAGAGGGAGACTTTTCTAGGGGCTATTTGCACATGAGAATCTCTTGAGAGAGATGACTATAAAAATGTTGTGGAGAAGAGAAAGAAGTATGAGAATTATAACACAAGTGAAGAGTGGAATTACTTTAAGAATGCTTTTTGCAGGTTGAGATCTGCATGACACTTTTTACAGACTGGCCTCTGTGGTTCACAGCTTTAATAGGGTTACAGAAGAAAAGCGCCTTGAGATATTTCATGTAAAGTGTTTTTCTCCATCCACCCAAATAGTCTTATCTTTTTTTGTCACCCCCCCAAGTTCTTGCTAGTTTATCCTTCACTCCCATCCATCAGAATAATTTTCTGTGAAACACAAAGGTGATTATGTCAGTCCCTCGTTTCAAGCCCTCCCTAATGATATGGACAACCCATCCCCTGTTATTCAAGTGTGACCCGCAGGCACACATACACATCCATGAGCCACTTGCCCATGTGACTGCTCAGGGTGGTGTTTCCACCCTCCCGTGTAGGTGGTCTTCTGTATCCCAGTAAACAACACTGATTCTCCCTCAAGAGGCTAAAAGGAAGATTTCTCAGCAGGAGATGAGAGCAGGGATGCCCTGATAATCTCTGCCCAAGCCCACATGTGATGCCAGCCACATGTGGCAAAGGCAGCAGCCACGTCCCTCGTGAATCCAGCCATCAACTGAAAGCACCAGTGAGATAGCAAAGAGCAGGGGTGCGGTGAGAGTGTCTGCCTTGATTTGGAAGCCCTGTTTCATCACTGCCATTGTTTGAAATTTCCAGCATAGGATAGCACTTGGTTTTATTATTGTTTTGAAATTCTCTAGGACAAAGCACCCTCTTACTGCCTTCGCAGACTGCTCCCCTGAGGCAAACTGCCCCCTTTCCCCACCTCCTCGTTCTTCACAGGACAGCACCACCCCCTCCCTTTTCTTTTTTAGAGATTGAAGAACAAGTATATCAGGCTTGAGATGACTGATGTGGAAGTGCCTGATGACCACTGGAGTGGCAACCTCCCAGAACTGTAGAAACAGCAATTTGAAGGTCAGACACTATAGGTCCATGCAGAATATGACCAGCTTTGGAAATGGGATGGTGACCCAAGAAAGCCAAGACATCCCTGACAGGAAAAGAAGCACAGGGGTTATTTGTACAAGTGCAGTTGGGACTTTAACTTTGGCTGGCATATCTATATTGACTTTCTGAGCCTGAGATTGTTTTCTAAGTCCTAACAGCCATTAAATACTATTCCTTTCAAGGGAGCTCTGTCTAATTGTTTAGGTCCTGAATCTGTTATACTTTAAAGGTGCTTTATAAAGTGTTCCCCTCCCCCCAAGTGTTGCTGTTTTAGTTACTCTAAACTCTGATGAATTTTGATTTAAATTAAAAATTCTCAGCTTGCTTAAAAGGGGCAGATATTTGCTATTGTGACTTGTTGCCAGCAAAGCCTTAAAGAATAAGCATTGATTCACATGGTACAGAGAGGAGGGAATGGGTCAAATACTAAAACTGTTATTAACAATGGAGCAGAAATGAGAAAGGGAGGGCCTGGCTTGGAGGGGAGGCCAGAGCTTTGGCTAGAGATCCTTTGTGGGCCCCATAATGGGCATAGTTTCCCATCACTTGCAAGATAAGCCCTTGCTCCTAAATGTGGCAGATACAGGCTTGGAACCCTGCCTACCCCTTCCACCTTCCACTCCATCTTTCTATCTTGTCCTCTGCATGTACCCTATCTCTGTGCTCCAGGCACCCAAAGCAGCCAGTCCCTGACTATGATATACTCTTTCATGCCTCTGTGCCTTTATCGGTACGGTGGCACCCCCCCCCCCAACTGGGAAGTCCAGTTTTCTTCTTTCTCCATCTTCTTATACCCATCTTTAAGAATTAGCAAATTATCTCCACTCTGGACAGCTCTCTGATTCCATCTCTAGTCACATCCCAAGCAGAAGTAATTGTTTCCTCATTTGTGATGTTGTTCTGGAGTGGGAATGCCAAGTTTGGCTCATGGCTCCACCACTTAATGCTGTGTGACCTTGGACAAGTTACTTAATTTCTCTGTGCTTCAGATCCTTCAACTGTATCATGGGGATACTAACAATAATAATACTATCCCTTATAAAATTACAATGAGGATAAAGCTCTTAGAAGATTTCCTAGAATCACGTAATAACTTAATGTATTAATTATTTTATTATAATTTATTGCCACCACTATCATCAGCATCATATATACCTCCTTTGTGCTTTTATTTACACCAATTTTATTTACATGATTATTATGGTTGATGTCAGTCTGCCTGAATCTCATTTATCTTTACTCCTCAGGGCTTCACACAATACTTGGCATTAACAGGTGTCCAGGAAATAGTTTTGCATTGTAATTATTAGCGTTTATGCCTTTTTCCTTATCAGGTTATAAGCTCCCTAAAGTGCATTTTCTGCTTTATTGCAGTCTTCAGGAATGCTAGCCCAGTACTAATCAGCACTCAAAGTTTACAGAAGAAACCAGTGAAGAGTGTGTACAAGTGACTGTTTAGATATTGGCCTCTAGCTAGCAGGGCATTTACTCCCAGCTTGTAATGTGGGATCAGCTGGAGAACTGAAAATAAATAGTTTGGTCCACTTGCTTTTCTGTTTCATAAACTTCTGTTGCCTTTAAAGGCAGTTGAGATGTAGTTAAAGATGATGGTCTGCCTTCTGAACCTAAAACCAGTGTATGGAAGTGGGAAGGGATAGATTAGGGATTTTTAGATGGTCTAACTTAACTCGAATGTCTTTTGCAAATCTGAGAGAAAGCTTCTCACCCCATAGTTTTAAAAGTCTATATTTCCACAAAATTGGATCTTACAATCAAACTTTCTGTGTTTCTTCAAACTATCTAATGGAAGTGTCTTGATTGGATGTTCCATTATGTTACATCATCATGTTGTGACTAGATTAAAGTCATAATTTTCTTCAACTAGGGACCAGACAGAAGAGAACACTTGCATCCAACTTCTGAGAACAGAACATGAATATTTCCATGGAAGTGTTTAAAATGGATTGTTTCTTACCCCAAGAGAATGATGTGTTTTTGATCCATCTCACATCATCTTCTATTAATAACATTCTGAACTTTGGATTGATTATTTGGTAGCTCTTACTAAGAAATACTATTCCTTTACTTACTATGAAATACTATTCCTTTAAAGGGACACTTGTTAGGCTGTTTGAGCCCTGAATTTATGTTTTGTTTAAAGAGTGCCATTTAAGGTTAAGATCAAGAGATTTTGGGGGAATGGTTTAAGTCAAAAAATGAGAAAGTTACTTGAGTCTAAATGTAACCTTTTAAGATTTTCCCAGGGACCTGAACCACACAGGAAAAAAATGTGGAGCCATTACAAATGGAATGTAAGACTTTTTACTTATCTTCTTTAAGCCTCTGGAAATGAAAAATGTAAATAGAAAGATAAACGAAGGAAGGATTTTGAAAGTTCTTCATCAAGCAGTCCAGTTGTTGCCTGAAATGGCAAGGGAAATAGAGCCGATGCCTCTTGAATAAGCCTCAACCAGGCACATCTGCCCAAGAACCTCAAGCATGGCTTCCAGAAGCCCATCCCTGAGATAGCTCATTTTCCGTCTCTGCTTTTGTACCTGCCACTGACTCTAGTAGCTTCCATTCTTCCAAGCTGAAGGCAGTACCCTTTGATTGTTCAACCTATCACACTTCATCTTCCCTTCTATTGCTGGTGTATTATGGGATAAAGGCTTGCCCAGAAATAGAAGAAAGTCACACATCCTGCAGCCCTCACCCCAAATCTTGCCTTTAAAATCCCTTCCTCAAAAACCATCTGGGAACTTGGTGGGTTTGAGCATGAGCTACACGTTTTCCTTGCTTGGCCCTGCAATAAACTTTGCTCTGCTCCAAAAAAAAAAAAAAAGAAAGGGAGAGAGAGAAACTTGCCTAAAAGCGAGAACACAGTCATTTACTTACTAAGAAAATATTTTTTTGTAAGAACCCACAATGTTGTGCCTAGCGCTGTGATAAATGCTAGAAGTTCAGGGATGGTGTGGCTTGGGCACTTTTGGATGCTCATAGACCAGTTTCCTTTTCCTCTGGGGCCCACAGGTATTTTTTAGTTCACTTGCGGTCATGTGAGACCATGTGATTAGATTATGGCTAATGGATTTAAGCAAAAGTAATGGAAGCCATTTCCAGGCCTAGCTCCGAAAATAGCTTACATGATATTGTTCTCTCTCCCCCTTTTCTCATCTCTAGCTGAATGCAGAAGATCCAGAAAAGGACAAGGCCCATGGAGTCAGCTCCATTGCTAGATCACAAAGTCTGGGTGCCTGAATTATCACGTGGAGGAGGAGAGCAACCTGGGATAACTGTCTGTCTAGAAATATCCTGCATCAGACTTTGCGTGATCAAGAAATGAATGTTAATGTTGTTAAGCTACTGAGATTTCAGGATTCAGTTAATATATTATAATATAGTATAGTATATACTATATATTATATTATTAGTATAATATAATAATTACAGAATAGTATAATAGAAAAATATATTATACTCTCTGACTAATAGAGATGAGTGAGATATAGGTCTTGTCTTCAAGGAGTTAACGTTTTGGTTGGGAGAAACATAAATTATTCTAAAACAACGTGATCAAGTATAACATATGAGCTGTATATCATACAATGGAAGTAGCATGAGGAGATGGAGATGATGATGGTGATAGAGAGACTTTCTGAAGGAAACCCATCATTGTGTATTTCTTGCAAGTGTAGCCATAGTTGGGGAGGGTGGCTGTAGACTGAGAGAAGGGGAGAATGAGAGGCAGATCAGTGTTGCAGGAGCAGAAAAGACGAGGCTGAGCATGGTGACACATGGGGCTGGAGAGGGTAGCAGGTGTCAGAACCTAGAGGGTCTTACAGGCCACTCTGGGGACCTGGACTTCCTGAGATCAGGGCTAGTCAATGTGCTGATCTGCAATGATGTAAGAAGCCTGTGGCAGAATGTTTATCCACACTCTGATTTTTTCATGGAGAATGTCTTGCAATTTAAAAAAGCTGAACTAAATAGCAGGATTAGTGATGTGATTAACTTGCATTCTGGCACAAACTTCTTATTTTGTCATGTCCAGAAAACTATTCCTTTGTCTGAGGACACACTTGGAGTGGCCCATTTTAGACAAATTATTCTGTTTGCTGTGGACAATGGATGTGAAGGGTGTATATTCAGGGCAGGGAGACCCCTTGGGGGAATGAGGAAATAATTCCAGAAGAAAATGACAAAGACCTAAATTAGAGCAGCGGTGATACTGACAGACAAAAGAGAATGGATTTTAGAATATTTAGTGCAAGATCAGGGTGTGGTACGGACAGTGAGAGAAAGAATTTTTTAAAAAATGAGTCCTAAGTTTTTTGATCAAGTGTCTGGGTGGATGGTAGAGCCATCTGAGGGAGAGTCCATACACGGACTTCGTGGGGAGTGTAAAGAATTAACGTCCAGTGCTGTAGAGAGTGAAGTGGATAGGGAATACCCGGGTAGATATGTTGAAAGGCCGGTGGGAGACGATTGTCTAAAGTCCAGGGGAAGAACTCTGGGGTGAAGGTTCATATTTGGGAGTCATTATCATAGGAGATACAGAAAACGGGAGTGTAACTCTACAAAGTGAGGAAGGCAGTGGCCCAGGTTGAAAGCCTAGGTGACACCAAAATTAAGGAGACAAAAAAGATCTCCTGAGACAGATCTGACCTTCCAGAGGAATGAGAAGTGTCGGGAGCCCAGAGGGCAGAGTGTTTTTAGATGTTCTGAGCCAACAAAAACAGCAGGAAGGACCCGTAAAACATCAATGAAAATGTCTCTACTGGAACCATTAATCAGAATGTCTTTAGTGAAATCTGGGCCAGAGCAGTGGTAGGAGCAGTTGCAACACTGTAGCAGAATTATAAGGGGTTCTAAAACCATCAAGAGATCTAGGCAAGCCTCTTTTCCTCTAGGGTGCTGTTTCCACCTCTGTAAGATAAGAAGTCAGACTCAGTGAGATGCATTCAGTTCTAACATTCTGTAATAATAGATACACCCTGAACACCAAATGTACGGTAGTCACATAATTTTGATAAAATTGTGCAAGTTACTGACATGCCACTTCTCCTGAGGCTCAGAGAGCTTAAGGATCACGCTAAGGTTTTGAACTGAGAATTAAAAATTAGGTTTGTCTGACAACAAAACCTGTGTTCTTTTCACTATCCTGCATTGTACAGTGATTTTAAGGAGAGAAAAGGCACCAGGCAGAATGTGAATTGAATTTTGATAGTAGATCATTTGTAAGAGCCATCTTTGCTATATTTTCATAGGCAATATTCTTTAATAAAAGGCTGAATGTTCCTTTTGAGGAACATAAACAAAATTCACTGCGAGGACTTTGAACTACGCTGATGTTAGGTATATAAAAAAGACCAGGTTGATCAGCAAGTGACAGGGAAATAGGGAACTTTTATATAGACAGAAAAAAAATCAATACTAGCATAATAGTTTACAGAGGCAATGCATTTTTCAGTTAAAAATCTCTGAAAACAAGCTTAGTAGTCGATTGGTGTAGAAACTCTTGAGGACATAATTCTCATTCAGTGCAGGTAAGCGTTACCTGAAGCCAATTATCTGATATAATAAGAGAATAGCTCATGTCTTTTCAAGATGTCTTTCTTTGGGTATGTTTTAGGAATGGTTGTTTTTAAAGTTAGCTAGTGCACCAAGGGGAATTTCTATATCTATCCAAAGAGGAAAAGGAGGAGAATATTTTGAATA
This sequence comes from Hippopotamus amphibius kiboko, assembly GCF_030028045.1. NCBI lineage: Eukaryota > Metazoa > Chordata > Mammalia > Artiodactyla > Hippopotamidae > Hippopotamus > Hippopotamus amphibius. Next base: position 135,763,757 of record NC_080192.1, on the reverse strand, counting down.
TGACAGATTTGAAGAACGAATGGTGTTATTGAGCTTTATAAAACTGGGCAAAGAGGTACTGCCAAGGTTTTCAGAAGCTTTCCGATTTAACTATTCAGACTTTTCTATTATACTCTTTCTGGTGCAAACACTCTATGTCCAGGAGCCTTGCAATTTCTTCTTATGCCCTCAAATAGTCCTTCAGAGCTAGTCTAAGTTATAAAGTGTTTTAGATATTATTGAGCCTGAATATTCCATTTTAAAGTCAAAGAAATGAAATACAGTTAGGGGAGGGGTCTTGCCCAAGGTCACAGTTAAGGTAAAGCTGTGGCTACAACACAGGTGTCCTAGCCTTTGGTGCAGTGCAATTTCTGCCACAGTGAGTCTGGAATGTAAGTTCAGTGCAAAACAGGGGCTCTGTCTTAGTCACTGTTATATGCCCCATAGGACCTCAAACAGTGCCCAGCGCACAGAGAGGGTTGGCTGTGTAACTCTGGTAAAGAACAAAGTGCTTATGTCCTAGTAACACAGAAAAGCTTCTTTTGAAACTTGGTATGATGCCGGTTTCCCCATCTGTTCTAATTCCACCAGGCTACCTTCCTATAGACTATCTAGCCCCATCCCCAGCTTATACTTGTCTGAGGATCTGGGAGTAGCCAAACTCCAAGGTGGCCGTAAGGTGAAGAGACCAAAGGCTCTGTACTCAGGCAAGCTAGCTTGAGTCCAGCTCTGACCTGTCTTGGACTGTTGCTGGGTTCTACTCTACCTTGATTTGGTAATTGAAGCTATTTTGTAACAACTGAGGTCTCAGTCCTTACCTAGATTTCTTGCTCATTACCTCTTAGACTAATCTAGGCTTTAGTGCAGTAACAAACAAGCCCCCAAATCTCAGAAAGGTTCATTTCTCAGTCATGACTCTCCTAGTTCTCTAGGACAACTCCCCTTTAAACAGTGCCTTAAAGACCTCAGTTTCTTGTATCTTGCAGCTGCACCACGTGGAAAACATGGTTTCCAGGTTACTTGGTGGAGGAAGAGTGAGCTGGAGGGCTGTACACTATCTCTTAAATGCTTTAGCTTGGAAATGACACACATCACTCTGCTCAATGCCAGTTGGCGAGAACTAGTTACATGGTCTTCTCCAACTGCAAGGGCTTTGGAAATTTAGGAAAGTGCACAGGCTTTGATAAGTAACAAAGATCTCTGTCAGAATGGAATCAGGCAAATGAGAGATCACCAAGCTTTTCATCTTTCTTTTTTTTTCTTCTTAAAAAACAAACAAACAAACAAACCCCCCAAACCTGCAGTAAGCTGACTTTGCACTGTGGAATGTTCTTTGTGACGTAACAAGACATAAACAGCACTATTGGTAGGTCTAGGAAATATATGCGGTGGGTCTTTAGGCTCTTGAGAACTTTGCCAGACCCAGTGACTGTTCTGAGTTGAGGTCACATAAGTTGTCTCACTGGCTAATAAAAGGTGGGGTGGAAAAGACTGGGCTGACCCCCAGTTGGCTGATTATTTGTTTCAGACAGAACTAAAGAAAAACAGTTGCCCAGTGGCATTTCAACTCTGCTCCTTTCCTGTTATTTCTTCAGCCATTTATAGTCTCGTGTCTGGATAGAGCTGGGCCAAAGTTTGGCAGGATTCAAGACAGATAAATCATTTGCAGACTAGCAAGGGCCTCACTGCTTTACCAGGAAAGGGAAAAATTGGAAGCTTGGATTGGGATGTACTCATATGTCCTTTTGGTGGCCAAGAGTGCTTTCATTTTAACCTCCACTGAGGCCCAGCACAACTGTAGAATCACACAGTCTGTACCTTCAGTGGGTAAATCGTCTCATAGCCATTTGGTGGGAAGAACCTAAGGATTCCCAAAAGACAAAACAAACATTAGCTGGACTTGATGCGGGACATTGTGATGGGATCTGCATAGCAGGATGCCCTGCCTTAATGTTTCCTACCAGTTTCTGCTCTTGTGTAGGATCATCTATTGAAAGAGGGCTTTTAAAAAAAATTTTTTAAATAAAAGTCGGAGACTTTAAGTTACACCTGAGAAAAGAGAGGGGAGAAAACTAACTGTAAGTCATTCTCTCTTTCTCCTCCAACACGTCTCAACCCCACATCTCATCAGTTATCTAATCCTCACGGTTATGCTTTCTGATAATTCTACAATCTGTTTCATACTCCATACCTGATTGCCTTTGCCCTAGGTTAAGGCTCCATCATGCCCCTTCTAGAACACCATCCTAACTGGTTTAAAAGTAAGACAGAATAGTAGGTGTTACATTTAAACCAGTTTAAATGCAAATATAACCTTAATACAAGATGTGTAAAATTTTCAACGGCTTTTGATTATCTGTGGAATAAATTTCTATTCCCCCTGTTTTAGTGCATAAGGCTTGTCACCATGTGGCTGCTGGTTTTCCTCTATGGTCTCTCATCTCTCTACATGGGCAGCATATGGGGAATAACTGGTAGGTACCAGATTGGCTTATGCCCGTTTGTGCCTCTGCTCCTTCCCATATGTCACTACCCAGGATGTTGCTCTTACTTCTTCATCTTGCAAACTCTTGATTCTTTCAGGATTCAGCCCAGACAACATCTCCCCTAGGGATTTCTAGATGCCCTAGAAATCCTGGGTTAGACACCCTATACCTGGGTCCTAGAAACATTTATTACACTGAATTGTAATATTTAATGTGCTCAGAATCTCCACTAGATTCTGAACCCCTTGAAGGCAGAAACTATATCTTATTTAACTTTGTCTCTATAAGTTTTTGTACTCTCCATTATGTTCTATTGATCTTTATGTCTATATTTATGCCAATATTGCACTATCTTAATAACTGCAGCTTATAATAAGTCTTGAAATCAGGTAGTGTAAGAGCTACAACTTTATTCTTCTTTTCAAAGTTGATATGGCCATGTATACCCTTTATATCACTCTTATAAATTTAGAATCAGCTTGTCAATTTCAACAAACAAGACCTCTTTGATATTTTGATTGGGATAGTATTTAATCTATAGGTCAATTTGGGGGGAATTGACATCTTAACAATATTGAGTTTGCTGATGCAGAAATGTTATATTTCTCCATTTATTTAGGCCATTTTTCATTCTTTTGGTACTATTTTGTAGTTAACAGTGCACAGGTCTCACACATCTTTTGTTACTTAAAAAAATAAACCTGAGAGGCAAAACCTCAAATTTAGGAAACATAAATTGGGAGGGGATTGTTTGCTTTCCAGATGGATTCAACAGAAGCCTTCTTAAATACCCCCAAATCCTGCTTTGGAAAAAAAATACATCACAGAGTAGGTACTCCAAAACACTGCTGATAACTGAATATCTGCTGTGATTTAGAGATTTTGCATTCATAAGGAAACCCAAAGCCTACAGGGAGTAAAGGATGCCAGTATTCCATTTACTCTACTCCTCAGTGGTGTTTGCTTGGGTTATCTGCAGGGAAAAAACTTACATTCCTTAAACCCAGGAGTCTGCATCAGGCAGGCTCAGCATCTGGGAGAGCAAAGATGGATTTGGTCACAGTGATGAGGGCTTGGGTTTTCCTGGGCCTGTGAGTTCCTATCAGCCTGATGGTTCTTAGAAAAGACTCACCCCTCCCACACAGAGCTGGACTGTGTGCGTGAGGGTTGAGGGCTAGCTCCACGAGTCAGGCATAATTTACCAGCAAATACAGAAAGCAGAAAGTCTTAAGGTTAGACTGAAAATGCAGATGAGGAAGTATCCTTTTTAGGGCTATGCCAATACCTACCAGACTGTGGGAAGTTCACAATCACATTCCTATGCATCTTGCATCTGCTCAAAATTGAACCTTCCTAAAATTCATTCATGCCCCATGCCCATCCCAGCTCTAAAGACTCTCATGGCTCCCTCTAATGAATAGTTCAAATTTCTTTTTAAGACATTTAAACCCCTTTCTAATCAGCCTCCAAATACCTAGAAGTCTTTATATCCTATGCATTCTGTGCATTTTTCCTGATCTCTAGTGTAATGGAGTGTTTGCAATTCTCTACAAATGGCAAAATTGTTTCTTACTTTTGCTGCTGTAGTTTCACTGCACAGTAGGACCTCACTCTCCTACTTTATATATTATTTTACTTTCTGAGAGATTTCTGCAATTTTGCCTTCCAATCGTTTTCTTGAAATTTTCGTTTCTATTGTTCACCCAATCCATTCAGCCCAGGTTGTTGGAATAATGTTTCAAAAATTACAGCTTTGCTCATGAACCTGAAGAAAAAGTTCATTGCTTTTCTAAAACCAAAAGATAAAGCAGAACTTATTAGCTTGGCATCAAGACTGTTTAAAATCTAAACAACACCTCCCACAAACCCTCTCCCCAAACCCCCAAGCAACCAAACAAAAAGACTGTTTAAAATCCACTCTCCCCTGCCTTAACTTACCTTAGTTACTGGGTTTCTTACTCTGAGTGCCCAAGTTTGGGATTGATACCCTTCAGTCTTTCTCTTGTACTTACCCATTGGTTGTTCTTGTCTGTAAGTCAGATTTTGTTGCTGACTGTGTGTGTGTGTGTGTGTGTGTGTGTGTGAGACTGTGTCTATATCCCTCTTAGACTGAGTTCCCTATGGCTAGTACCTCTTTGGCTCATCCTATAGTCTCTTTAGGACCAAATACCACTTCTTCCAACAGTAGATGCCCAATTAATATTTGCTACTGATGAATAAGAAAGAAATGGAGCAGAGCAGAGGATGCTCCACTTGGGTGTTGCATCAGAGAAATGCACAGACTGATCCAGAAGCTTATAACCAGGCTGGTGGCGATAAGAATAAATGAATGCTCTTTCACTTACATTTAACAGATATTTGTGGATCACCTCAAGGTTAGATATTAAAATATAATATTAAATACTAATCCCAGAGGAAGAAATGCAAATTCGTGCTCAGCTAATGTCTGCAGGTAAGATATGAAGTTTGGGCCAGCTTTCCATGATTTAATGAGCTCTAAAAAAGGACATCACATTCTTTCACCTGCTGCCCCGGGCTTGCTGTCACAACCATGAGACAGCGGGACTTCAACAGTAGTTAAAATGAAGAATTCCCTGTGCTCAGTCAGCAGAGGGAAGATCATTGAAGGTCAGGAATAGAATAAAAGGGAAGAGCATCACTTTATGCCCATTGAAGAAATTTTCAACTGACGGGCATCCCTGAGTGAGACTATCTGTGTTCAAAGGGCTTTCACTGCTTTTATACACACCTACTTTATGCTGTATGCCATGCAGAAGCCAGGCGCACACAGATGAAACAGACACAAGTCGCTGGAGGACACACGGACAGCCATTAAAGAAGGTCCCTCACATTTAGGTACAACTTTACAGTTTTCCTTTAAATAAATTTGTGTGTATTGTTATAAAGTTATATCATAAAATGTTGAAAGAAATAAAAAGATACCTTATTCCTGCACACAAAGATAATTGTTCAAATTGTGCTAAATTTTTCATAACTTATGTCTGCATACTTTTCAGTAGTTGAGAACATACTATATGTTCTTTGCTTCCATTTACTTTGTAACACAAGCATTTCCCCTTGTTAATTTATAACTACTTTACAGTTTTCATTCGGTTTTTAAAAATTAAGTTATATCTTACACACAGTAAAATCCATTCTTTTGTGAGTTTGATGAATGTGTACATTTGTATAACCACCATCACAATAAGCATAGAACAGTTTCATCATTTCCCCAAATTTTCCTGTGTCCTTTGTAGTCAGTCACCCAACCCCCAGATCCCTGCACCCACCCACCAGATGAGGGATGTCTGTTTGTAGTCTTATTTTCTTGTAATATCTTTGTCTGATTTTGGTATCAGGTTAATGCTTGGTGAATAAAATATGTTGGGTATTGGCCCCCTTAATATTCTAGAAGAGTTTGTGTAGAATTGATGTTATTTCTTCCTTAAATATTTAGTAGAATTCACAAGTGAAGCCACCTGGGCCAGGAGGTTTTTTTTTCTTTTCCTTTTTAAAAAAATCATAAATTCAATTTCTTTAAGAAGCATAGTATTACTTAGATTTTCTTGCTCTCTTTTTTTCTTTTTGAGAGAGCTTTGGCAATTTGCACCTTTCAAAGAATTTGTCACATCAAAATTGTTGCGATTACGGGCATAGAGTTATCCGTAGTATTCTCTTATTACGTTGTAATCTCTAGTGTTTGTAAAGTCCGTAATGATGTTTCCTCTTTCATTTCTAAATGAAATTTTTGTCTTCTTTTTTTCACTCAGTCTGGCTAGAGGTCCATCAATTTTATTGGTTTCATCAAATCACTGGCTACGGGTTTCATAGTTTTTGTCTATTTATCCGTTCTCAGTGTTACTAATTTCTGCTCTTATTTCCTTTCTTCTGCTTGCTTGGATTTTTTTTTTTTTTTTTTGGCTTTCTTTTCTAGTTTCTTTAGGTAAAATCTTAGATCACTGATTTGAGACCTTTATCCTTTTCTAACACATGCCTTTAATGCCATAAATTTCCCTGAAAACACTGCTTTTAGTATGTTCCCCAAATTTTGATACGTTGTGTCTCCATTTTTACTCTCAAAATATTCATCTAACCAAACAGAATTGCCAGCGGAGATTTGAAAAATGCCAATGTCTACTTTGACCCAAGACCAAGTGAGTCAGAACATCTAGTGGTAGGGCCTGGGCATTGCTTTCTTTTAATAGCTCCCTGGGTGATTTTAATATTTACCTAAGATTGAGAATCCCTGCTCTGAAGTTGTTGAACGTGATTCCCGAACTCTTGGGCATAATTGTTCATCTGGATGCTTGTTCAAAAATGCATATTCTTGCCCCCACTCCTAGAGATTTTGGTTCAGCTAGTATGCACAATGGGCAGTGGAAACTGAATTTTTTAAAAAGTAACCCATGTGGATGCTGATGTTTGTGGGGCTCAGACTACGCTTTGAGAAAGTCTGCATTAGAGAATCCTTAAAAGAAGAAAGGAGTCCCTGCTGTGGTAGCAGGGATATGCATTTCAAGGGGTGAAAAATAAGCTGAGTACTGCTGGCATCTTTGGAGAGGGTGCCCTCCTCCCACCCCCTGCTGTCACAGAACAAGTCTATGATGGCAACAGAGCCTCCCTTGATGGGAATACGAGGGAGGGCTTCATTATTGCAATTGCTGCCCTTACCATCACTCTCCGAGAGCAAGTGGAACCATCTTCATAGATTTCAGGTCTCTGCTCATACAGTTTGCTGTAACTGTCTCCCTTCTCAACAAGCTGACTCCTGTTCATCCCTGCTACTTCACGTAGGAAGACTTCTCTGACGTCCCACACTAGAAGGCTCTAGGCTCCGGACTTCTCCAGTCCCATCAGGTGCCTCTCCTTGAGGCCCTCATAGCCTTTCTGCATATTAATCTCAAAGGTTAACCATCTACTTCTCATCTGTATCCTCCACTTAACTCTTGAGGAAAAGTCTAGTCTCTGGGTTTAATTTAGAGTCTGGCCCATAATAGATCCTCAGGAATATGTGCTGAGCTGATCTAAACTGAGCGTGCTTCAACTAGTGGGCATCCCGCCATTCTGCCTTCCTATTGGTTTCACTTTGGGATGCAGGCAGGAGAGTGACTTCCCATGTGATCTAGATGGACAGTCTCTCCATCTGGAACTGAATCAATGTGTGTGGGGGTGGAGGAAGCTCAGCTGGCTCTGCGAGTCTCTAGCCCAGGGTCTGGCAAACAATAATTGGTCAGAAATATTGTTTGACTGAGTGAAATAAGGGAACGAAGAAGGAAAAAGCCTTCATCCTCTTAGAATGAGGATGTGGAGGCCTCACAAAGTCCTGAATCATGAAATAAAAGCCTCACATACCTTATTGTTTATTAGATTCTGATCCCTCTGAAATATCCAAACCCACCTTAGAGCTTTTTAAATAGAACAGACTTAAAATTAGAGGGAGACTTGCTTTGGTTTCCCCAGAAAATAGGATAAATGAGAATATTTTTCTAAATATTCCAGTTAATGGGTTAATGTAATGACTGTTGATAGGTCAAATAATGTAGTTGTGTAAACAAGTGTTTAAACTGCTGCCAGCAGAGATGTTTAATCTCCCTCAAGGAAACAGTTTTTAGGCCCTTTAGAAACATCTATTTACAAGTAATCAAGTTGATAAACGTAGTATTTCTCAGTGTACAATCTCAGTCCCAGGGCACTTGTTTATCACAGCATGTCGTATTTTGCTGTAGGCACTCCTAAATAATAAAATTGCTTTCCTTTGAAAAATAATAGAAATACTTGCCCATTCCCCGTGGTTATTCAGAGTAGAGATAGTTTTTCTAATATAGAAATAAGTGCATGAGTTGTTTTTTAATTTGAAAAATGAAATGATGTCCTTTTCAGGGTAACATCAATTAAAGAGCAAGTAACAGGATTGTCTCTTTGTGAGCTGCGAGGAGGAGGGACCAGTTTAATTCCGAAGACAGCAGAAAGAGGAAAGTTGAGGATGATTGAGGTAGTTGGCTGGACAGTACTGAGTGGAACTAGTTGATGAGGACTTCATTCATTTAACCGGGAACTATTTATTAAGTACCTACTGTGTGTCAGCCACTGTTTTAGAAGCTGAATAATGATGCAAGAAGATTTCACAAAACAGATTATGATGAGATTAAAAGGGCTCTGAGCAAGGAAGTCTGGTTGTAGTTCTGTGAATGCCCTGGGTAATTTTTTGCCCTCTCTGGGCTCTTGTTTCTATGTATATAAAATGGGGGGATGAGATTGGACCACAGGATCTCCAAGGTCCCATCTATCTCTGTCATTAAGATACCGCCAGGCGACTGAAAAATGAAAAGTGTGTCAGCAATTTCAATGTGGGAGTTCAATCCGTTCAGGTTCAATGTGAGAACAGGCTGAGGAAACTGCTTACGTGGCTGGCATCATGGGTAGAGAGTGTTCGTAATTCTTTTCGATGAGGGTGCGGGAAATTGGGTGGCAGGTGAGTGGAAGGGGTCTGGGAAAATTACAGGAAAGGACAGGGCCTATTTCTCCATGTCTCTGTGCTGCCATGAGGATGGGCTGCAGTCAAATGAACACGAACACTAAAGCCAGACTTCATGTCGTCTTGATGGCGTAAGAAAAAGAAGTTTGCTGCTGGTCCTGGCTTTGTCGCTTTCCTGTCTCACTCAGTTCTTAGCTCCTTAGATCCTTTCATTTCCTACCACTGGAACTTTGGGCAGTTTCTAACATTCAGATGGAGGTTGATGTGTACCTTATACAAGATAAAGCATACAAGATGCTTAAAGCCATCCTTAATACTGAGTAAATGTTAGAATGTCGATTTCTTTTCTTTCTAGTATAAAAGCACAATGATCTGGGATCTTCTATTGTAGAGCCAGACTGTAAACATATATTCCTTAAGCATTATTCTTTCATAAAGATAAGGGTGACTTTTATGTTCACCTTCTTGGACTGAAGTATGCATTCTCTTTCACAAAGGTTTCCAATTATAGGCTATAAGTATTTTCTCCCTACACCCAATTACTCCTTTTGTCGCTGCATCATCCACCTGCTGTAAAATTTTTCTGTCTAAAGCATAATTTTGATCACATCATTCTCCTGATCAGAATTCTGCAGTGGCTCCTCATTGCTTACAGAATTAAATCCCAACCCCTGAGCTTGCATTCTCAGCTCGCCATGGTCCAGACCCAGCACGCCTTTCCATCCTCATCTCCCATCATATCACTCCATGCACACTACCCTCCACCCCAGAGGTGCTCAAACCTAAGTGTGCTTCAGAATCACCTGGAGGGCTTGGTAAAATACATGTTTCTGGGCCTCATGCCCAGTTTTCCCAATTCAGTGAGTCTGGGATGGAGTCTTGGAATTCTGTATTTCTAACAAATTCCCAGGTGATTCTAATGCTGCTTGTCTGAGGACCACAATTTAAAAACCATTGTTCTGACCATACAAAGTGCTGGTACTTTTGGTATCTATCAGGTAAGTACTTTTGAAATGGAGCAAGACCCTATGGTCCTTCCCCTCAATCCATGTCCTCAGCCCATCTTTTGTCTGCAGAAAAATTTTAGCCAAAGAATAAGTTTAATCAGAGAAGTGAGAAAATGCAGAAGCAAAGGAAAGAAGTCAAATAGGAAAAAATAATCATAGTTGAGTCCTTAAACAAAGTCAAGGACCTTCCTCTTCAAGGGCTATAGCTAATATTCGGAGCCATATCCTTTGAGCTGTTTTGTAGATACTGTAACCTCCACCAGGTAGAAGTTAACTACGTGATGACCAGAATGTAGCCATGACATAAGTTGCCACAATTCTGAGAAATGGCCTTAAAGAAATGGGAAAAAACCAACCCTGGAACTGAAGACTGACTGTAGTTAAAGGAATCAAAATGATGCAGACCGGATCACAGCATGACCAATGTCAAGATCGCTGTCAGAGCTGACGGTGCTGTTTCTGCATGTAGCCCCTCCCTCTGCCTATAACAGCTCTTGCCCACTGATAGCTGGGGTGGAGGGCGGAGTCGGCCTTTGGACACGAGTCTGCCCTCTCCCCCTGACTGCTGGCACCTGGAATAAAGCAAACTTTCATTTTCACCAACCTTGAGTATTGGCTTTAGAGTGGCGAGCAGCTGGGCCCCACTTTCAGTAACACTTTAACATCTTGGCATTCTTTCCTCAGGCTCCTGCTATTGGTAGGGTTCCACTCATTTTTCAAGTTACTTTTCCTTTTTAAGGAAGCTGGTTACGCAGAATTAGGGAGGGAGACACTATCTCATAGGTACTCCATCAACATGCTGCTCATACTTCTCTTTTAGTATTTATTTCATTCTATGTGTGTTAGAGCTAATCATGTGTTTGCCCTACTCTTTCATGCAACTGTCAGTCCCTTGAAACAAGGGACCAGATTTCATTAATCTTTGAATTCTCAAAAGGCTTAAGTTTTATCATGGTGCCCAGGAGGAAACTCCAGTAAATTATACATGCTTTTTCTCCCTTTCTTTGCTTGTTGCAACCTTCAAGGAAGACAGCAATCTCAAGGGTAGCAGCTACTCCTTCTGAGGTTGAAGAATTTGCAGCATCCAAGTGTCTAAACTAATGGATTCCATCAGCAATGTTATAGAGCGATTCCCCAAGGTTAGAAGGGAACCAGCTTAAAATATTGGTCTAGGATAGGTTTCAGAGCTACTTGTGTCGTAAAGATGCTAAACCCCGTTGTAGTAAGTCAGGCTGCTGTGGTGAACACTATCTAAAGTCAACCCTGATCTAAGGAGATGTTGGAAATTTTCAAAAAGGAAAAGGAAAAGCCAGAAACAATTTCTTCTCTGTGGATAGCCCTTTCCCATACTGAACATGGGGGAAAAAAAAGCAGGGGAATAAGTACTGAATGCAGAGTAAGTGCACAGTCTGGAAAACGTTTTGGTCAAAGTAAATTTCAGGAAATGTAAAATAATCAGTCTCTTTAAATACCCTGTCAGTTTGCAAAGAGCATAGCGAGAACCCAGTTCTCCCACATGACTCCCTGCTAGTTGCTAGTGAGGAAGGTACTTATCCTTCCCCTGCTTCTCCTCTTCCCCTGCCTTCCCCTGAGCACCAGGTCCCATTCCTGGTTCTCTTGGTTTGTCTGCCTCCCTCTACCTTTGGGGGGATTCCATCTGACCCTGTGACTCCTTCTGTCACCTTTAGGTGAGGACTATGTCCAACCTAGATCTTTCTCCTGAGCTTCACACCCTTGGAGCCGACAGTTACTCTGAACTCCCCTTGGCTGTTCCACAAGGATCTCAGATTCTCTACGCCTCTAAATTAATTCATAATTTTCCTAGTACCCTGGCCATTTGCAGGACATTGATTGCAAAGAACACAGGATTGGTTTAACCACTGTGGAAAATTGTTCAGTCATTTCTATGAAAACTGAACAAATGCATAGTATATGATCCAAAAATTCCACTCCTAGGTGGATTGCAAACAGAAATACTTACAAATGTTCACGGAAGTTTACAGTGGCACTCTTTGCAATATCCCCAGTGGGAAACCATCAAAATGGTCCACTGACTATAGAATGAATATATACATTTGGTTTAATCATATGATGAAATACTATAAAACAATAACAGTGAACAAACTGTAGAATAGGCAAGCTGCGTGGGACATGATGGATGACTCATACATATTGTTGAATAGAAGAAGCCAGAGACAGAAGAATACATCCTGAATGCTTCATTGTATTGTATTATATTGTATTTTGTATTGTATTGCATTGTATTTTTTTGGTCCATGTGGGATCTTAATTCCCTGACCAGTGATGGAACCCGGGCACTTGGCAGTGAGAGTGCGGAGTCCTAATCACAGGACCTCCAGGGAATTCCCACGCTACCATTTAATACGTAAAGCTCAGAAGCAGGCAAAATGAATCTATGCTGTGAGAAGTCAGGAGAGTGCATACCCTTGGGAGAATGAGATGGGAAGGAAGCATGAGGGGGCTTCAGTTGTGCTGGTAAATTTCTTCTCCTTGATCTGGATGCTGATTTACATAGTGGGGTTAAGTTTGTGAAAATTCCTTGAGCAGTACACTTAAGAGCTGTACATTTTTTTCAATGTATATTATACCTCAACAAAAGCTATTAAAGAAAAGAAAAAGAAAAGGATAAGAGCCACTAAGCTCAGTCTCCTTTCATGCGAGCGTTCAGGTCTCAGTTTCTGTCATATCCCTATTCTGGTATTTTGCGGCTTTTATTTCCTTTTTGGTAGCTGAACGCAGAGCAAATAATCCCAATAAAATGAGAAAATACACTATAAGAGGGCAGACTGTGTTCAAGGTCTCATCAAAGTGATGTTTCTAAATGTCCAGTTGGCTGTCCTGCCCTTCACAGTTGCCCCTTCTCTTTACATATAGTATGAGATAGAGATTAAAGGTAATTTTTTCTGTCTATGCAAAATCAATGTTTGCACCATTTGTTGAAGTCTATCGTTTCCTCACTCAGTTGCCTTTGTCAAAATCAGTTGTCTATACATGTATGGGTTAATTTCTATACTCTCTATTCTGTTCTACTGATCTATCTGTTTACTCTTAAGCCAATATTACATTGTTCTGATAATTATAAGATCTCTTTGGAGGTCTGCCTTGTGATCTCCAGCTACATAGGACTCTTCAGCTCTGTATTTTTTTTCTCAGAGAAACAGTTTAGCTCCTCCAGAGATCACTCTCCTTCACAGCAGCCTGGAAATTTTCTCCAGCTCTTAAACTGAGCAATTGTAGGTTTTATTTGTTTGTTTCCTCTACCTTAAGGATCACTCTCCTGCATTGCCTGATATCCATTGGCTGAAAATTGTTGTTTCCTATACTTTGTCCATTTTAAAAAAATGCTTCAAATAGGAAAGGAAATCCTATCTCATTACTCTTTTGGCCAGAGGCACAAGTTTGTATTGATTTTTTTAGGTGCACATCTTTTTTTTTTTAATCTTTTTTTTACTGGTTGCTTTAGATATTACAATATAGATCTTTAAGTTATCAAGCTAAACTTCAAGCAAAATTATATTGTTTAATAAACATTAAAGAACATCACAAATATATTTTTCCATTCACTCTTTTGCAATTTTGCTCTTATCATCTTATATGTTTTCACTATGTATGGAATGCCACAGTATCTTGTTATTATTTATACTTTAAGCTGTTAAAAGCCTATAAAATATTTCAGGATGATTTTATGATGCTAATAAAAAAAGACTTTCATATTTACTCAGATAGTTACGCTTTTTAGTGCTCTTTATTCTTTCCTATAGATCAGGAGTTTCATCTGTTTTAATTTTCTATCAATCTGAGGAAGCCTTTATCTTTGTATTCAAGATTAATTATTTTTAACTTTGTGTGAATAAAAGTCTCTATTTTTTTGTCTTCATTATCTAGGAATATTTTCATTGGGTATAAAATTCTATATTGACAGCTTTTTTTTCTTTCCAACACTTCAAAATTATTGTTCTTTTCTCTTTTCTTCTTTTTTTTTTTTGGTCTTCATTGTTTCTCACAAGAAAAGCTGTTATTCATATCATTGTTCTTTTTTGCTTTGGAGCCTTTTGAGATTTTCTCTTTATCTTTGATTTCACATATTTTCCTTATTTGTGTGTAGTTTTCTTTATCCTATTTGGGATTGGCTTTTTGAATCTGTGGATTGACATCCTTTATCAATTTTGAAAAGTTCTTGGTAATTTTATTTCAAAAAATTTTTTCTGCACGATTCTTTCTTCAGCTTCTGGGACTCTAATTACACATGTGTTAGAACTTTTCATATTGTCCTGCAGATTTCAAATGGTCTGTTCTTTTAAAAATTTCTTGCTTTTTAGTCTTATTTTGGTTAGTTTATATTGCTCTATCTAAAGTTCATTGGTCCTGTTCTTTGCTGTGTCCATTTTGATTTTAAGGCCTTACACTAAATTCTTCATTACTTTTATTTTAATTCTCATTCTCAGTATTTCCACTTGGGCTAAAAAATTGTTTTTATTTTTCTATTGTCATCACTCAGCTCTTTTTTAAAATTGAAATCACAATAATTTTAATGAACATCCATCATCTCTTATAGATACAAAATTAAAGAAATAGAATTTTTGTGTGTGTAATGAGAACTTTTGGGATTTACTCTCTTAAGAACCTTCATATTTAACATACAGCAGTGTTAATTTTATTTATCATGTTGTATGTTACATTCCTAGTACTTATTTATCTTATAACTGGCAGTTTGTAGTACCTTTTGACAGCCTTCATCCATTTCCTTCTCCCTCCACCCCCTGTCTCTGGTAACCACAAATTTGCTCTCTTTTTTCTATTAGTCTGTTTGTTTTCGAAGTATAATTGGTCTACACTATGTTAGTTCCTGTTACACAACCTAGTGGTTTTTTCCTATACATTTCAAAATGATCACCACAATAAGTCTAGTGTGCTTACAGGAGGAGGTGAGCTCAGTGTCTTCCTACCCCATCATTTTGGCCACATCTTTGTAATCATTCTACTCATGAAGCATGTTGTAGACCTTTTTAGCCAGATCCTCTGACATTTTTATCCTAGGCATTTTCAAGACCATCTCTGATGTTTCATCATCTGTACTATCTCTGGTTCTGCTTTCATTGGCTCTTTATTGTTCACAGGTTACATTTCTTGATTCTTGATTTTGTTTTTTGTTTTGTTTTTTTGGCCATGCTACACAGCATGTGGAATCTTAGTTCCCTGACCAGGGATGGAACACATGTCCCCTGCAGTGGAAGCACAGAGTCTTAATCACCGGACAACCAGGGAGGTCCTGATTCTTGATTTCTTGATTCTTATAATTTTTGGTTATATGGCAGACATTTTCTATCAAAAACAGACTGAGGCAAAAAATATTTACTTCCAGAAAAGAACATACCCCTCCTACTGTCAGGCTTTTAGAGAGACTGCTGAAGTCAATTTGATCTGTCACTGACTTCACCAGGGCTGCGTAGTGGCTTTAGTTTGATTCAGTTTGCTCACTGCAAGCTTGAGTCATTTTGACTGTGGTCTGGGACTTTCTCTTCAGCAAAATTTATGCCCTGCACCTACCACAGCTCTGGAGATCTTTTTATGGATTACAACTGACTTCACAGCTTTCCAAATTTTGTGAAAACTCTCTCTACTTTATAGGCTGGCTGCAAGATTTATGGGTTGCTAATGGGTTCTCTATATTAGTCCCTGTGTTTTTATGGCTTAGGAAAATTTTTTTCCCTGGGGGCCTGTTCAAGCCTTCTGAAGGCAGCTTCACTCCCCTCTATGAAACTTTGGAATGTCATCTGCTCCTCTCAGATGTCTTGCATTTCCTCAAGCATTGGGTGCCTGAGAAACTCCAGTGGCTCCAGTGAATTTCTTTTAGCTCTTGTCCTACTTCTTGCCTCTGGAGGGTGGCTTCTTTGTACCTGTAGGAGACACTGTGCACCTCATGGGTGAACTATCTCAGTGCTCCTGACCTGCTCTAAGCCTTTGGCATACTACCTCTGAGCACTCAGTAAAGACCCATTGGAAAGTTTGGCAGATGAATTCAGTCTCACTCTGTGCTGGGGTTTCTCAGAATATTATTCTGTCATGCCAGCCCATATACAGCCTTAAATTTTTGTTAAAATTTCAGCGGGTTCTCCTTTTCCCCAACTATTTTTTTTCCTCATCACTCTGCCAGGAATGCAAACAGCTGAGAATTTCTTCTCTCTTATAAAGAGCTTGTCCTTTCTTGGAATTTAGTTTAGTTAGGTTTCTTTGCATCTTTGACTCATATGTTTGAAAACAAAAAAAAAACAATGATGTTGTAGCGTCCTCTGGCTAATTTTATTTGTTAGGGTGAGACCAACACTCTACACCCTAAACAGAGACAGAATGTTTGTGTGTGATATTTTTAAAAAATTTCCTGACATACTCAGCATGCCTGGTAATTTCAGCAGTTACCATATTGTAGGAGAATTCTAAGGGGGATGGTCCCCATAATAACTTTCAAGTGATTAAACAGAACAGTTTTTCACTCCATGAGACCATTCCCCAATTCCATTTTGTCTTCCTCTGGATCATAACTTTAGCCAGCTCTTGGGAAAGGTGGATCATTGTAGTGCTGGTTGCTCTAGAAATCCCACTAATAACACAACTCATATTTACATGGTACTTCTGCAGGGATTCAGTCTTATTTACTGGTACATCCTCAAATTCTGGAATACTGTGTACAGAGATGAGACATTTAATAAACATTTGTTGAATGACTATTTGATCCTTATTCCCAGAGATAAACAGAAAGGGGAAAGAATTCACGTTTGTTAAATGTCTACTTTGTGTTAGAAACTGTTCCACACACTTTATACACATCATTTCAGTTATAGGTTTCCTATTCTACTGGCTAGTGCTACTGGAACCCAAGTTTACTCTTGCTTATTATTATTTTTTAAAAATTTTTATTGGAGTATAGTTGATTTACAATGTTGTGTTAGTTTCAGGTGTACAGCACAGCGAATCAGTTATACATATACATGTATCCACTCTTTTTTAGATTCTTTTCCCTTATAGGCCATTACAGAGTACTAAGTAAAGTTCCCTGTGCTGTACAGTAGGTCCTTATTAGTTATCTATTTTATATATAGTAGTGTATATATGGTAATCCCAATCTCCCAATTTATCTCTCCCCCCTCATCCTCTGGTAACCATAAATTTGTTTTCTACATCTGTGAGTCTACTTCTGTTTTGTAAATAAATTCATTAGTACACTTTTTTTTTTAGATTCCATGTATAAATGATATATATTTGTCTTTCTCTGTCTGACTTACTTCACTCAGTATGCCAATCTCTAGGTCCATCCATGTTGCTGCAAATGGCATTATTTTGTTGTTTTTTATGGCTGAGTAATATTCAGCCATTGTATATATGTACCATATCTTCTTTACCCATTTTTCTGTTGATGGACATTTAGGTTGCTTCCATGGCCTGGCTATTATAAAAAGTGATGCAACGAATATTGCGGTGCATTGTTTTTTCGAACTATAGTTTTCTCTGGGTATATGCCTAAGAGTGGGACTGCTGGGTCATATGTTATTTCTATTTTTAGTTTTTTAAGGAACCTCCATACTGATCTCCATAATGGCTGTACCAATTTATATTCCCATCAACAGTGTAGGAGGGTTCCCTTTTTTCCACACTCTCACCAGAATTTATTGTTTGTAGATTTTTAAATGATGGCTATTTCTGACCAGTGTGAGGTGATAACTCATTGTAGTTTTGATTTGCATTTCTCTAATAATTAGTGTTGTTTAGCATCTTTTCATGTGCTTTTTTGGCCATCTGTATGTCTTCTTTGGAGAAATGTCTACTTAGATTTTCTACCCATCTTTTGATTGGGTTGTTTTTTTGATATTGAGCTGCATGAGCTGTTTGTATATTTTGGAGATTAATTCCTTGTCATTTGTTTCAATTGCAAATATTTTCTCCCATTCTGAGCACTGTATTTTTGTTTTATTTATGGTTTCCTTTGCTGTGCAAATGATTTTAAGTTTGATTAGATTCCATTCGCTTATTTTTGTTTTTATTTTCATTACTCCAGGAAGGTGCATCAAAAAAGATCTAGCTGTGATTAATGTCATAAAGTGTTCTGCCTATGTTTTCCTCTAAGAGTTTTATAGTATCTGGCCTTATGTTTAGGTCCTTGTTGTTTTTCTATTTTATATATAGTAGCATGTATACGTTCATCCCAAACTCCTGATTTATTCACCCCAACCCCCCACACCTCTCTCCACTTTGGTAACCATAAGTTTGTTTTCTATATCTGTGAGTCTATGTCTGCTTTGTAAATAAGTTCCTTTATATCATTTTTTTAGGTTCCACATACATGTGATATCATGTGATATTTGTCTGAATTACTTCAATTAATATGAAAATCTCTAAGTCCATCCATGCTGCTGCAAATGGCATTATTTCATTTTTTTTACAGCTGAGTAATATTCAATTATATATACGTGTGTGTGTGTATGTGTGTATATATATATATATATATAGTATATATGTGTATAGATGTGAGATATATATATATCTCCATGTCTTCCATGTCTTGGCTGATGTAAATAGTGTTGCAATGAACATTGAGGTGCATATATCTTGTAAAACATTTTTTAAACTCAAATATTGAAGTTTTAAAATCAAACCTCCTGATTGATGACTTTTCTTTCTAATATTTAAACATGATTAAACTTGTCCTATTCCCAAGTGCAATTCTTGTTCAGCCAGAGTTTATGCCCCAGAATCCCTGATTGAGCTCCCTATGCTCACAATAGTTTTCTTTGTAGAGTCAATGCATTCCTGGTTACCTGTCTTCATTTCCAAAGTCCCACCTGTCATATCTCACAGATCCATCTTCATGGTGGTGCAGGATGGGGAAACTCGGATGAACAAGGTAGCCAAAAATAACAGAAGTATGAATTATTGTCTGCTTTTTGAAGCAATTCAGTTTCATCTCTTTCAAATATGCAAGCCACCTAGCGCAAGTTGAATAGTATGGTCCTTAAGGACTTTGCTTTGGTGAATAGCCAAATGAGATGCATAATTAGCACACTAATTGTGGCTAGAAACAATTAAGTGGCTTAAATGCCTACTCCTCCCTCAGCTTGTTTACATTATAAATTTAATCAACTGACACTTTCTTCAAAGAATTTAAGGTGAACATTAAACCTCTAAGTTAAATTACACTCAGTGGTCACATAGTAAACTTCCAGATGCCTTGTTCATTATAATAGTAGCATATACTTGTTCTTTAGAGATTACAAAATACTTTATAATCATCTCATTTTGTCTTCCCAAAAACCCTATGAGATGAGCTGGGAATTTTTCTTATCTTTATCTCACAGATGAGAAAAATGGCATCTCCAAGGCATTAGGTTACTTTTCTATCCAAGGCCGTACAGCTAGAGATCGGTCAGCTCATTCATACTTTTCTGATTCTTCAGAGATTTACTCAATTTCTGTTGATGTGGTAGAGGAAACAAAGCAAAGCAAACACTGGGCATTCAAGATGGGTGATTTCATTCATTTGTTCATTCACTCATTTTCATTCCCAGAGATAGCTACTATGCCCAGAACATAATAAATACCTCGATAGAGTGCTCAGTGATTGAATGGAAAGGAGGATGGATGGATGGATGGAAGAATTTACTACATGTAGTGAAATAAAAACATCTCACCTGTTTTCACATTGTCACTGACCCCACAGCTATGTCATACCTGCTTTCTCTCAAGTAGAGTGAGTAACGAGGGAAACAACCTCGCCAAAACAGCTCTTCCTTCTACAGGCACCCAGGGAAGGTGCCAGATGACTCTGTGAGGAATTGATGACTTGTAAGTGATTAGATGGCCATTCGTTTCTCTCCCTCCCCTAACCCCACCCCTCCCCCTCAAATCCTCACCATCCGCCTCACTCTTCTAATGACTTCTTCTATTAACCTCCTGGGCTCTTTTCTCTCTTTCTCTTTCTCTATGTATGTGTGTCTCTCTCTAGGTTTGTTTCTTTCATTTCCCATCTTCTTTTGCTTTTCTTATTCTTCCTTCTCCTTCTCCTTTCCCATTCCCCTTCCCTTTCTCTTTTATTTTTATTTTTTTGTGCAGTGGGAACTTATTCAAAGGTTGAATGGTATAACTAAGACTAGGTATTTCCACAAAATGATGACCCAGGATTGGCTCACTTGAGGATTAAGACATGCCTTGTGTACTTTAGACAACAATCCACTTTCCATGTGAAATAGCCATATTATTGTTAAACTATCTAGGGGCTGAGTTTTCTAGATGATTGGCTTAATTCTGTACTTTATGCATTATTAAGAATTACTTTACTTATTGCGTTATTCTTCTGTACTAAGGAGATTTCTAAGAAGTATCAGATAACCCAAAAATACATCAGCTTTTCTCTTTTGCTGAAATTGAATGAGATCTCTGAGAAATACCTTAATTAAAGTTATTAGGAGGCAGCTTTGGACTCAGTATAAGATTCTGTGACAATCTCCCTGCTTCTACTGAATATCAGGCTCAGAGTCTTTCACAGCCTCTTAACTGGCCCCTAAGCTTCTAATTCTTCAGCCTCCCCTACTGCCCCCGTCTGCCCCCACAAGCCCCAGTCACCCAGGAGTGATTTTCCTAAAAAATCAGATTTTGTGAATCTCCTACTTAAAATGTCAATTGGTTCCTTGCCAGCAGTAAGGGACTGTTCACATTCCTTTCGATGCTGTACAAGGTCGTTTATGACTTAGCCTGGTTGATCTCTTTAGAGCTGCTGAAACACCCCTCCGTCCCTCACCTTCCATTGTCCTCGAACATGCCATGCATTTCCCAATGCATCTTTTTGTTTATTTTTTTACATGGCTGCTATTCCTTTTTCTGGAATGCTCCCTCCTCTTTATATGCCCTCCTCTACTTTATCTTGTGATGGAGGAGGAGAGAAGGAGATATATTTGAGGGATATTTCCCAGGTTCCAAATTCACCTCCTCCATGAAGCGTTGGTATATTTTGTCGTTCAAAGTAAATCTCTCCATCTCCTTGATGTGTTTGTGCATTATGGCCTGGCAAATTCTGTCTTGTACTGCAATTATTTTTTTTAGCCTGTGTTTATCTCTCTCCTGGCCTTAGTTTATATCTTATTCCCTGCCTTTCAGGTGTTGTGTTCAGTGCTGGGCACATACTTGCTGTTTAGGGCAAGGTGGACACTAGGTTGCTGAATTGAACTCTCCTTCTGTGCTTTGAGTTGGAATGTTCTGTGAATAATAAGATCTCCTCAGTTCTCAGGAACCATATCACAGGCTATGAATTCAATAAGAAATGAAAGCTTAACATTCATTATCTCATAAGTTAAAAGTTCTGACTGAGACTTTATTTTGGAAACACATCACAGAAACACAGAGAATCAAAGCATTTCTTTTGCATCCATAGAAGATAATGACTCAGCTATTGCACTGCCTTCTGTTCCAGTGGCCCCAGGCTCTCAGGGTGTGTATTCCTATCTCAGATGGAGTCCCGAGGGTGGCTTTGAGAATTTCTGTCTTCTTCCTGGTAAATGAATCATTTTGTGCTGTTTTCCCATGAAAGGGAACATTCACCGCCTCCTCCACTACAGGACGTCTAGATTGAGTTTAACTTTCCTGCTATTATAAATCATGTTTCTGGATTTTGTTGATAAAGTTTCAGGAGACTTTGGTTCTGGGCACATGAGTTTGGGCAAGTCATTCACTCTCTTGAAGGTTCAGTTTCACTTAAAGAATCAGGACAGTGATGTACCTACTTTATGGGGCTGTTGGATGGCTCTTACCAGGTGATGTTTGTGAATGGGTTTTTCAGCCTGACAGGGAGGCTGTGGAGGAGTTCCTGTTCTGTAGATGAGGAGGTTGGGAGGCTGGGGTAGCAATTGCAAAGGGCCTTCCCAGCACTGCCATTTGAGGAGTTATTTTTTGTCTGCCGTATTTTCTCTTCATTTGAATCAATATTAATTTTTATGTATTTGGGGCATATGCATGTGTGTTATTACATCTGGAACTCAACACCTTTTTGTGCTATGAATCTCTTAGGTACTGGTGAAGGAGATGAATCTTTCCAGAGAATAATGTTATTATTTATTTATTTTTTTAGCCGTGCCCTGCCACTTGCAGGATATTTGTTCTCCAACCAGGGATCAAACCCGGGCTCCAGCAGTGAGAACACTATGTCCTAACCACTGGACCACCAGGGAATTCCTGAGAATAATATTTTAAGCATATAAAATATTGGGCTGACCAAAAAAATTATATTGAAATTTAGTCTTATCTCTAGATTCCTTTGGGACTCATGGACTGTAGCTTAAAAATTCTGAGAGTGTCTTAAAAATTTAAAGCCAAAATTGGGACTTATGAGTCACAGATCCCTACACTCTCACTTTACTGATGGGGAAAATGTGATCTCAAAGACAGGTCCCCAAAACTGGTCCAGGATCACACAGAGAGTTTTGCTCAGGATATGTACAAGAATATGTACATCTATTTACTCTGCTTCCAGCTGCAAACAACCCTTGGAATTATTTGCACCTCGGTTCTTGTTTCCAGCTCATAACGCTGTAGACTTGTTGGATTGAATGCTATTTGGAGTGACTTGCTGGCTGATCATTTCAACCCAAAATGGAGATCACAAATGGAGACTTCCTAAATGTTTAGTATACCCCATCAAAGTGCATTTGCTCCATCAAGGTTATCCTAGCATTAATTATTCATGGGCAGAGACTGACAAATGAATTCTAATTGCAAATAAGTGCAATTGCTATCCATTGCATAATTTATGATTCCATTTGTTAAACTAAGACAATGGAAACTGATGAAAGGCATTAAGTGGCCCCAAATTAAAGGTAATTTGGGTTCAAAAGCTTGTATCTAGGTGGGTGTAACTTGAAGTTGTCAGCTTTTCTGAGAGCCCCTCCCTTCACTGGTGATAAATACACCGGCAAGCTGTGTTCAATCCGATCCTGTTTCTGGTTGGAGATACATCAGTCTGGGCTTTCTGGAGACCTGTGGTCCAGCCTGTGATGACATCGTCTCTGGCCCATGGGAGGCTCAGAAACTGCCGTCTTTCTCTATGGGGCGGGGGGGTGTCTATCCTCTGGAGCTTGGCTGCAGGAGAACCTGGCTGGACAGCTTTGTCTGCATTGCACTCTGACACTTTGCTGAAGAGATTGTGGGTGGACAAGGTGCCAAAATAGGCACTAGGGAGGTCCATTGAAAATTATTTTCTTGAAACTGAGGAAAATGTTTTTCTTTCAGTGGGACAGACACTCCCACAGATCAGCATCTCACAGAGGTTAAGTGCAGTCTCTGAAATTGCTCACTGCTCCTCCAACAGCATAACGTGAGACAAAGATTGTACTGAAGATGGAATCTTTTGCATAAAAATTTCAAGATAAGTTTGTTAAAGAAAAAATGGGTCTTAGATTTACGGTGTGTGCAATGAGGCATTTGAGGTTGAAAACATGCTTTGTGGGAGTCCATTGAGGGGTTTGACTTCCCTTTTTCTGAAGAATCAGAGCTGTCATTAGGAAATATTTGGACTTTGAATCTTACAAATTTGTTCTCTAAAGGCAACATTTCACCTAAGCACAAGGGAAGGATTTGGAAACAATACACTTTGATCTAACTGTGTTTGCTTTATGTTCTGTGATTAATTAATGAGCAAGATGACTTCATTGACTTTTGATTACATATTATGGGCTGGAGTGGAGAAATAACTGACCCAAACTGTCTTGCCAAGCCTCACAGGGCTGGCAGCTACACAGGAAGTGTGTTCACTGCCAGGCCAAGGAGACTTGTTCAGCAGGTGTCTCACACCCATGCCAGGCCAGGTCAAGGCAGCAGGAGTCCACCAGGAAGTTGGAGAGATGCAAGAAGACCCAGGACAGCTAGAACTCCTTGCATCTGAGGAACAGAGTAGAGAGTAAACACTCAAAGGGAAGGTTGTTTGCAAAGGGAGAGCCCAAGGCCCATCCTGACTACACTTTGTATATCTGTAGAGAAAGATTACGTACACCTTACTGCCTCGTTGTTTTTGCTGTGTGAGGATGGATTCAGGAGAGAGGGATTCTTGAAAGAAGAGATGCCTGAGAATGGATTTATGAAGGGGTGTGGGAGACCCTGAGCTAGCCAGGCTGTACTGTGCTCTCTGGCCAGGGTGACTGCGGTGGTGACGCTGAGCCTCTAGAGACTCCTGTTCAGTTGTATAAATTGCTATTTCGTGCTGATCTCTAAGGAGACCAACATTACTAGGCAGGGTTCTAGTGCTCGGGAAACTCACAGACTCCTGAGTGAGAGCTTCCATCTGCAGAGAGGGCTTAATTAAGTCATCTTGTGTTAGGTTATCGCAGGGGCGAATTAACTGATTGTCCCCATGGTGGCCTAAGAAGTCAGCTGTGCTTGCAGCTGTGCCTAACAGACAAATACTCCATGGAGGCATTCTACTACTCTCCATCTAGTGATTTGCAATTTACATGGGTCTTACATCATTTGAACATCTCTGAAGCCCTGTGAGACAGGTGAGAGTGACACTGCTTTATAAAGGAAGAGACTAAGGCTCAGGATTAAGTAATGTGCCTCAGGGCACATCCCAGCCCTTCCTGCCTCCAAACTGCGGCCTCTCTCAAGACGAGCAAACCTTCCTTTGACCCAATGCCAACCTACAGCTCTGGGAACCAAGCACTCAATACCGCTAACTTACCCTCCTAAGAATGTTCAATGCCCTGGTTCAGTGCCATCACACTGCACCATTCCCATGCACAGTGTGAGGGACGTGATGGGCAAGGTGATCTCCAAAGTTTCATTATTTCCCACCTTCTCTGGCTTAAGTATCTTGGTAGAGAAGAACACTACCGCTGCAAACACCTGTTCCTCTACTTGCTCATTTAACATTGCTGAAAACTGGGCCAGTGCCCCTCAGAAGTCCTACTGTGTGCAAGCTATTGCTACCGGTACTGGCCTTTCAGAGAACTCATTAATAGGGATTTGGTAACTGAGTTCTCAATACCAAATAGAATTCTGCTCTACTGGGATGCAGACATTTTTCTGGGTTTTCTCCTCTGTGTACTATAGGTTGCTGAGCATAGCAATGATTGTTGTATATTTTGTTTTCAAAAAGTTATTATTTTCAAACACCTGGGGTGGGGTAAACTGGAGAAGGTTTTAATTAGACAAGGTGATGGGTGTTCCCTCCCAAAAGGGGCTGTTGCTGATGGGACTGATGTGGTGGGTGATGTACTCAACGAACTTCTGGACGAATAGGAAGAAGCCCGTCTGCTTTAAAATGCAGCAGACAGGCCTCAAGTAGGATTCTTCTGAGTCTGTTGGTTTCTGGACCTTGAGGACATAGGGCTAAGAAATGTACAGTTGATGGGCTTCTAACTCCCTGTGGCTGGACACTGCTTGGCTGTAGGAGATGTAGACAGAAATCCATGCCTCAGGTTCCCCAATCTACTGGTAGAGATTGACTTGTGGGCACAAAGAACACTGAGCAAGAACACACATGTCCCATTCTTCGAGCATCTTAGCTTTGGTCAGACCCCGACCTCACACTCTCCCTGCAGCTACTATAATACACCCGTGAGTCCCAAGTACAATTGATATATTTAGTCATTCATTTCACAAACATTTTTTGAATACCTGTGATGTCATATCTACAAGATAGAACCTGTGAAAGCAGGAACTTGCCTGTCTTGTTTGCATCCCTAGCAGCTGGGAAGGTGGGGGGCACTCAGTAAATAATCATTAAGTGACTGAATCAATGAATCAATGAAGGAACAAATGCCAGGCGCTGGGCCAAGCTATGTCCCAGGGGTACAGAGCTCACAGTGATAGGAGTATTAGGTAAAGAAATAAGTTCAGAACCACAGTATTGCAGCTTAAAGGAGGTAGTGAGTAATTCTACCAGAGGTTGGGGAGAATGCCACGAAAGAGTGCCTGCTGAAACACTAAGGCTCACTCCCTCCTTAGACTGAACCTCTCACCTGTTCTCACACACAGACTTGGGAAATATCTCAAAGGCCATTGTGTCTGAGCATGGCACTGACCCTGTCCTTAGTGGGTTTTCACAACCACCTGTGATGCGACAGCTTCCCATTTGTAAATGAGAAAGCTGAAACTTAGAGGACTTGTAAATTCTCTAATGTAACCCACCTCATCAGTGTCATGTCTTTTCACCTAGAAGGTATTTCTCTTAAGGAAAAAAAAAAATCACTTTTTTGTTTCACTATGAGAGGCCTTCACAAGCCATAGCTTTGCAGCCTTGTTTGAAACTATAATCCAGATGCAAAAGAGAGGTCTGGCAGGGACACCTAAAAAATCATGCTGCCTCTATTCAAACTAGGAAGCCACAAGCACTGGATGTCACAGGGCTCTTCTGCCACTGCTGGTGACTTCTCACGTGCCCGGGATGTCTTGATTTCATCAAGCAGGCGTCTGCTTGTCTTGAGTGAGAGCTAAGCGCAGAGGGCATATTCCCCAAGGGGTGCCACCTTCCCTCCAGGAAGGGGCTAGCTTCCCTTTGTGTCAGCCACTTCCTGGGAGTGAAAGAACCATAGGAACGCAGGGGCCATTGGGGTGGAAAAGGCCACGAGCTTTGCAATCAGACAGATCTCTTTCCAAGTCCTCGTTCTGCCGTTTTCCAGCTGAATGACCTTGGGTAGTTTCGTTACCCTCTTTGACCTTTCTTTTCTAACATGTCAAATGTGGCTATAGAAAGACTCTAAGATAACACACAGAAACGCAAGCAATGTAATGCTTATGACTATTATTAGTGTTATTATCTCAGAGATGGAGGGGATCATATCTCCCAAACTCCATTTTCACATGCAAGAATTAAGGCCCGAGGAGATTAGGTTCCTTTTCTATGGTCACAGGTAAGACTCAGAAAGACTGGGGCTTGAGAAAATAAAGTCTTGTTTTTGTTTATTTTTCAATTTTTCAGTTATAAATTTGGTGAATTCTAGTTTTTCTGGCCAACTGTGAAGTGGAAAAAGCCATCACCAAGATACGATTTTCTCTTACAAGTGGAGTCTGCCTAGGACCTCCATAGCCTAACCTGCCAGCTGCACAGCTCTGTGTCTGCAGGAGTTGCTGCCACACATTTCTTTTTGCCCTCATGAAAAATTTTTATGGGCCAAGAAATCTTTGGAATCATTAACTGGGGAATATTTAGGGCTTCTCCTGCTACTGCTGGTTACTTTTCAAGTGCCCAGGATGTCTTGTCTGCACCCAGCAGCTCACATAGGTCTGCTATCTCGGGTGAGATGGCTTTCATCTGGAGATGGCTTTCACTCACGTGGACACTGCCCCACATCTCATGTGGCTCCCAAGATCTTCTCTCATGCCCGTCTGACCCCGTCTGATCTTACCTTCTCTGGACCTCACTGACCTCCCTGCTCTCTTTTCCACCATATTCTCCACCTCTCATGCCTACCCCATTGTTTGGCCCAGGGAGACATCTCTAATTTGGAGGTAGGGCCAGAGAATACAGAGATCAGTGTCCCTTATCACAATGTTTAGCTAGACTATGCCTTGCTTCAAATCCTTTTAGGCTTTTGCAAAGTGACATCTAGAGTCCTTGATGTTCTTTCGGAGGCTTTGCCACATCCCTTCCTAGATATACTGAGCACTGAGTGGTCAGGCCCCTTCATCATTACCACCAGCACCACAGAAGCAAAGTGATCATTATCAATAATAGCTGTCATTTAGAAGACGCTCATCATGTGACTGTGCTGTATCTGCTCTTTCTAGCCACTATCTACTTTAACCATCACAGTAACCATGTGAGATGAGTATTTCTAACCTCATCTTACAAGATAGGAAGCTGTGCTAAATCATACAGCTAGTGGGTGGCAGAGGTGAGACCCAAACTGTGAATACAAAAGTCTGGCTCTTTTGGCTGCACCAAAATAGCCTTCGATTGAATATGAGAGAGAGATTTATGAAATAGAGGTGACACTAGCCTAACACAAGGCCCTCTAGGTTGCTCTTTCTTTATTGGTTGGAGCAAAATGGTCTAAGCATGTGCAGGAAGTTGGTGTGCTTAGGAGCCTGATATGGGGTCAATGCACGGAATGTCTAGAACTTAATCTAGCAACATTTTTGTAACATATGAGCAACCTGGAGTGGCATAGGTGTGGAGGCAGTAGTCCTAGTGAACTTGAAAAGATCAGGTCTTTGAAACTGGGAAGCTACTAGAATAAAATATCTGAGCATTCTTCATGAGAGGATTAAAAGAGATGATATTCAAAGATGCTTTCAGATTCTGGCATTCTGCTATTCTAAATCCTACAGATACTCACTATTATGCTAAATTTTAATTAAAAGATACGATGAGATCTAATGAGTACCGAAGACAATGTGAAGTAGAACTTGGAGTGGGGGTGAAGTGGAGGGGACCAGAGTACCATGAACAACTAACATTGACTCCAGAATAAAAATATTTAGGATATTTTGTCCAGAAAGAAGAGGCATGAGTTCATGTACAATGGAAAGAGACCAGATGTGAGCAAATGGGCTAAAATTAAAATGGGAAGAAAGAAGAAAGAAAGAAAGAAAGAAAGAAGGAAAGAAAGAAAGAGAAAGAAAGAAAGAAAGAAAGAAAGAAAGAAAGAAAGAAAGAAAGAAAGAAAGAAAGAAAGGAAGGAAGGAAGGAAGGAAGGAAGGAAGGAAGGAAGGAAGAAAGAAAGAAAAAGAAAGAGAGAGAGAGAGAAAGAAAGAAAGAAAGAAAGAAAGAGAGGAGAAAAGAAAAAGACAGGAAGGAAGGAATGAAGGAAGGAAGGAAGGAAAGGAGGGGGAAAGGAAGGGAGAAAGAAAGAGAGAAAGAATATTTGTTATGACTCAATGGCATTCCTTTGTTCAAAAAATATTTTTTGAGGCTCCATGAACCCAATACTGTGCCAAATACTAGTGGGGAGACATAGAGGGGTACACTCCTTCAAGGAGCTTCCAATCTAGGGCACATATGAGTCAGAGAACAATCAGGTAGTAATCTGTGGGTGCCGCAGACCTCAGAGGAGGAGGAGGGGGAGGAGAGGGCCTCAGTGCATCACTGGCTGTTGGCTGGAGGTTCCTTTCTATGTGGGCTTCTCCGGAAGCTAGCTGATAACATAGCAGCTGGATTCCCTCAGAGAGAGTGAGACAGAGAGTGAGAGAGCAAAGGAGAGAAGAGGAGAGAAAATGTGCTCAAGAAAGATATTACAGTCTTTTTTATCTTAATCTTGGGAGTGACATTCCTTTACCTTTGCTACATTAATTCTTTAGAAGTGAGTCACTGGGTTTTGCCCATACTTTCGGAAATGAATACTAGGAGGAGGTAGAGGTTGCCTACCACAGTTGGGCAGCCTTGTTGGCATCTTTTCCCTCCATATAGCAGAAGAGAGGACTTCTCTGAAGGCCGAAGGCTGAGGAAGTAGATGGAGCCCATCTTCACTGTCTGGGAACCACCACCTCTAGCACAGCCTATGCACTCTTTGTCACAGTTCCTCTGGGGCGTTTAGGAAGGTACTAGCTAGTGATGACTTTGCCATGGCTGATAAAAATCTATATCAGGCAACATCTCATAGCATGTTAGTCTGGGAACTTCCTAGGAAGCTGTATTCAAGGCCAGGGGTAGAAGATGTAGGGAGCTACACATTTTCTTGGGCTATTGATGTTACACAGGAAAGAATATTAGCTAAAGAATAGGAGAACTTGTACTGAATTCACATAATAGGTGTGACTTTAAGCAGGTTACTTAAACTCTCTGTCTGTTTCCTCATCTGTAAAATTGGCATCTACCTGTAGCGTCGTCATTCAGGCACTTCTGAGCACACTTCCCATGCCTGGAGAGTTCCCCCAATTCCTAATTCCCTAAGAAATTCGTTATCCTTGCTTTTCTTGCGGCTCTGGGGCAGGTGTGTGATAGAGATTCTGCCAGTCAAATGGTGGGTGAGAGATGCTGAATTCAAAGTGCATGCATGAGAAAAAGGACACAGGAGAAATTAATTTTCTGGAGATTGTGGTGGCAGTCATTCGGCTCTTGGAGGCTGCATTGTTCTTGTCCTACCCCAGCATCATGGGCTCAAGTCACCATGTATTGGGGTGTGTTAGGTGCCTGTGCCCAGAGAGTCTATGTGGGGTCACTGGTGGAGCACCCCTGCAGTGTGGCTTTGGTGTGGTTCCCAGCTGCCAAGCTCCAGCTTAACCTCTGACACGCCTGGAGGCTCAGTGAGCTACTTAATATCGTAAATTATATTCCACTTTAGTTTAAACCACCTAGAATGTACTGTTTTAGCAACTGAAAGCATTGGCTAATCTACTACCTCTCACGGTGTCATGGGGGTAAAATGAGATAATGTATGTAAAGTACCTCACACAAGGCTTTTTATACGGTAGACACTAAGCGATGGTAGCTCTTAATGTTTATTTTATTACTAATGTCTTTCTGTCAATGTCACTTGGGTACTTCATGAATGAAAGTCGAATCTCAACTACATGCTTATACTGTAGACCAAGGATCTCAACTCTGAGTGGTTTTGCCCCAAGAGGTGTTGGATATGTCTGGAGACATTTTTGGTTGTCACACTGGAGATGGAGTGCTACTGGCATTTAGTGGGTAGGGGTGTGACACATACTACACAAGGACAGTCTTTATAGCAAAGAATGATTTAGTCCATCATCTAGTCAACAGTACTGAGGTCACGAAACACTTCTGTAGACCCAGAAGTAGAGTGAAACCTGGCTACCACCCTCCACTTTGTCAATAACAGCTTACAGGCAGACCTCATTTTATTGGGCTTTGTTTTATTGTGCTTCACAGATACTGCATTTTTTTTTTTTCTTTCACAAATTGAAGGTTTTGGCAACCCTGCTGTCAAACAAGTCTATTGGCACCGTTTTTCCAACAGGCATTGCTCACTTTGTATCTCTGTGTCACATTCTGGTAATTCTCACAATATTCCAAACTTTTCCACTATTATTATATTTTCTGTGATGATCTGTGATCAGTGATATTTGATGTTATTGTTGTCAAAAATTACAACTCACTGAAGGCTAAGATGATGGTTAGCATTTTTTAGCATTAAAGTGCTTTTTAGCTAAAGTACGTAGGTTGTTTTTTTAGACATAATGCTAATGCACTCTTAATAGACTACTGTATAGTATAAACATAACTTTTTACGGACTGGGAAACCAAAAAATTCATGTGACTTGCTTTTTCTCAATATTCACTTTATTGTGGTGGTCTGGAACTGAGCCCACAATGTCTGCAAGGTGTGACTGTAACTAAGTTTCACCAGAACTTGTTCCAGCATGGAAAACCTCCAGGTGCAGGAGCAAAAATTATTTACACAATTTCATATCCCTGGAAAGTATCATGAATGCTGTGAAAACAGGACATGTAATGGTATAAGTTTTCATAAATACATTTCCCATGCCTTGGATTAAGAAATTAGAAAAAAAATTAACAAATATCTCAATTTCTGCTTGGTTAGCCAACAAAGTTGGAAAGATGCTGTTTTAATTTCTGGGGTTTTCTGTGACAGGGAATCTTGGTATTTTCCTCACAGACTGTAAATATATGCATTATGCCCACATATAGCAGAGTCCCTCTGCAGTTATGAGCATTTTTTAGTGCAAAGAAAATTGGAACATAAAACATCAAATAACCTATTTCTTTTAACCACAGTTATCAGCTGAATACATTGCTGTATTGTTCTTCAACTTCATAATGACTTTAGCTCATTCCAAATGGAAAATGTGTCCAGGAAAAGAAGACAACTGTACTGTGGTAACAGTTGTGAGCTTGTGACCCTCACTAAGTTTCGTTCCTTCTCTGGGTCTCACCTTTCCCCTCTGAAAGCGTGGACTACACGACCTCAAAGGTGCTTCATGATTTCTGTGATTCGTAGGGTGTGCCAAGCTCCCAGGCCCCTCCCTAGAGGGATGTAGTCTTGGGAATTCATTGGAGCATTGCATAAACCATCCTCAAATTCAGCCTCAAAGGCCATGACCTTTAGTCTGGCCTAAGCCAAGGCCACCTCCACCTGGTGGGGTGCTCTTATGAAGGTGATATGGGACAAACTGGCTATTTTTTAGTTCAAGTGCTCAGCTGTGAAAGAAGAGCTTCTGGAAAATATCAGTGCAATCTTGCATCCAGATTGTATCTTTCCAATTGAATTCTCATGCCCTCAGCAAAGTTTCTGCCTTATCAGCTAAGATTCTTCTTTCCCAGTCTGATTTTTAAGTCCTCTAATAGATCACAATCTCCTTGAGTGGAGTAATAGTGTCTGATTCATCTCTGTATGCTCCCATGTATAGGACCTTGCATATATATATACACACATGTATATAATTAAAAAATTTTAAGAACAATAGTTATATTTTATTTATTTACGTTTTTAGTAAACCTTTTTATTAAAGCATAAAATATATAAAAGTACACAGCATAGAATTACAGTTGGTTGAATATTTACAAAGTTCTCTGTCCCTAAGCAATCACTAATATACTTTCTATCATAATATATTTGACAATTATGAACAATTCATATAAATGGAATCATTCAATATGTGATCTTGTATGACTAACTTCTTCCACTTAGCATAATGTCTTCAAGGTTCATCTATATTGTAGCATGTATCATTACTTTATCCTTTTTTATTGCTGAATAATAATTAATTGTATGGCTATACCACATTTTCATTATCCATTCATCAGCGGGTGGACATTTGGGTTGTTTTTACTTTTGGGCTACT
Source organism: Hippopotamus amphibius kiboko (assembly GCF_030028045.1). Lineage (NCBI taxonomy): Eukaryota > Metazoa > Chordata > Mammalia > Artiodactyla > Hippopotamidae > Hippopotamus > Hippopotamus amphibius. The sequence continues at coordinate 135,731,046 of NC_080192.1, read as the reverse complement.
ATGAATAATGTTGTGGTTATACATTCATATAGAAGTTTTGTTTGGTCTTATGTTTTTTTTTAAATAAATTTATTTATTTATTTATGTATGTATGTATGTATGTATGTATTTATTTATTTATTTATTGACTGTGTTGGGTCTTTTTTGCTGTATGCGGGCCTTCTTTTAGTTGCAGTGAGTGCGGGCTACTCTTTGTGGTGGTGCACAGGCTCCTCATTGCAGTGGCTTCTCTTGTTGCGGAGCACGGGCTCTAGGTGCGTGGGCTTCAGTAGTTGCAGCACGTGGGCTCAATAGTTGTGGCTCATGGGCTCTAAAGCGCAGGCTCAATAGTTGTGGCGCACAGGCTTAGTTGCTTTGCAGCATGTGGGATCTTCCTGGAGCAGGGATCAAACCTGTGTCCCCTGCATTGGCAGGCGGATACTTAACCACTGTGCCACCTAGGAAGCCCCTGGTCTTATGTTTCTAAGTCTCTTGGGTATATACCTAGGAGTGCAATTGCTGGATTTTATGATAACTTTGAAGAATGGCCGAGCTATTTTTCAAATTAGCTGCACCATTTTACATTCCCAATTGCAATGTGTAAGAGTTCCAGTTTCTCTACTTCTTCCCCACACTTATTTACTGTCTTTTTCTTTCCAGCCATCTGTATGTGCTGAATTATGTCTTACCGTAAATTCATATGTTGCAGTCTTAACCCTCACTACCTCAGAATGTGACTGTATTTGGAGATAGAATCTTTAAAGAGGTAATTAAGTAAAAGTGAGGTCATAAGAGTGGGTCCTAATCCAATATGACTGGTGTCCTTATATGAAGAGAAAGTTTGGACAGAGAGACATACAGAGGAAAGACCATATGAGGACAGAGAGAGAAGATGACTGTCTACAAGCCAAGGAGAGTGGTCTCAGAAGAAACCAACCTTGCTGACACCTTGATCTCCAACTCTAGCCTCTAGAGTTGTGAGAAAATAAATTTCTGTTCTATAAACTACCCAGTCTGTGGTACTTTGTTATAGTAGCCTTAGCAAACTAATAGATCATCCTAGTGTATGTAAAGTAGTTTTTCACTGCAGTTTTGCTGTGCATTTTCTTTAATGACTGACACCTTTTCCTGAGCTTTTTGGCCATTTATATATATCTTCTTTGAAGACGTGTATTTGGAATTTTAACTCATTTTTAAATTGGATTATCTGTCTTTTTAATATTGAGCTTTAATAGTTTATATATTTTAGACAAAGTCCCTTAGAGTTATGATTTGCAAAAATGTTCTCCCATTCTGTGGATTTTCTTTTCACTTTCTTGATGGTATATTTGCAAGACAGAAGTTTTAAATTTTGATGTAATTCAATTTACCATTTTTTTTCTCTTTTTGTTTGTAATTTTGGTTTTGTATCAAAGAAATCAATGGCCAGTTTCACAAAGATTTACTCTTAGGTTGTTTTCCAAGAGTTTCATAGTTTTAGCTTACTTTTAGGTCTGTAATCCACTCTGAGTTCAATTTTGTGTATAGTATAAATAGATACCAGTTGTCCCAAAATTATTGGCCAAACTTTGGTTTATTTTTGGAAGTGAAATCAAGTTTGTATTCCTATGATAAGTATAACTGTGTGTGTGTGTGTGTGTGTGTGTGTGTGTGTGTGTTGCTGGATTTGGATTGCTAATATTCTGTTTAGAATTTCCATTTTATGTTTTTAAGTGAAATGTCCATAATTTCCATATTAGTTTTTGGTATCAAGGTTATGTTGACCTCATGGGATTAACTGAAAAGTGTTCCCTCTTGCACTAACCTCTGAAAAAATTTGTATAAGATTGTTTTTATTTATTTCCTGTTAAGTATTTGGAAAAATTCACCCATGGAGCAAACTTGTCCTGAAATTTTCCTTTAAGATATTTTTTAGAAAGTTTTAAAACTTTAGCCTCAAATTTTAAAATACATTTATTTATTTGTTTATGTATTTATTGGCTGCATTGGGTCTTCATTGCTGCACATGGGCTTTCTCTAGCTGTGGGGAGCGGGGGCTGCTCCTCATTGTGGTGTGTGGGCTCCTCAATGCGGTGGCTTCTCTTGTTGCAGAGCACGGGCTTTAGGCTCGTGGGCTTCAGTAGTTGTGGCACGTGGGCTTCAGTAGTTGTGGCACATGGGCTCAATAGTTTTGGCTCACGGGCTCTAGAGCGCAGGCTCAATAGTTGTGGCGCATGGGCTTAGTTGCTCCGAGGCATGTGAGATCTTCCTGGAGTAGGGATCGAACCCGTGTTCCCTGCATTGACAGGCAGATTCTTAACCACTGCGCCACCTAGGAAGTCCCTAGACTCAATTTTTAATAGTATACAATCATTGAGAATTTCTATTTCTTCCTATATCAATATGGCAAGTTGTATTTTTCTGGGAATTTGTCCATTTCTTCTAAATTTTCAAATTTTTTGCATAAAATTATTTTAAATGTATTTTATTTTCCTTTTAATTTCTGCACAAACTATAAAATTTTGCCCTTTTTCATTCCCATATCAGTAATTTGTATCTTCTCTCCCTTTTTCTTGACCAATCTTGCCAAGGTTAATTTTATCAGTCTTTTTTTTAATCTTTTAGTTTTATTTGTTCTATTCTTTTGTTTTATATTCTATTAATTCTGCTACTATCTTTATTGTTTTTGTTTTCTGTTATCTTTAGATTTAATTTTTTGTCCTCTTTCTCAATTTTGGAGAGGGATGCTTACATCACTGATTTTTAATTTTGTGCTCTTTTCAATGTACATAATTCAGGCTACACATTTTGGCATTCCCATAAGTTTTTATATTTTGTGGGTTTTATTATCATATAATTCAAAATAATTTTATAATTCTTTGGTGATTTATTCTTTGACTCATTTATTTATAAGTATATCACAATTTCAAACATTTAGGGGTTTTCTCTATATTTTGTTATTGATTTAGGCTTAAATTTTCTAATCGTGATGAGAGAACATACACTAAATGATTTTTTTAAGCTCTTTATTGGAATATAATTGCTTTACACTGTTGTGCCAGTTTTTGAGGTACACCAAAGTGAATCAGCTGTATTTATACAATTATCCCCTCCCTCCCTCGACTCCCTCCCACCCTCCCTATCCCAGCCCTCTAAGTCATCACCCATCATCGAGTTGATCTCCCTATGTTATGCAGCAACTTCCCACTAGCTATCTATTTTACATTTGGTAGTGTATATATGTCAGTGCTACTCTCTCACTTCATCCCAGCTTCCCCTTTGCCCCCCCACCCCACCCTGTGTCCTCAAGTCCGTTCTCTACATCTGCATCTTTATTCTTGCCCTGTCACTGGGGAATGCAAGTTGGTACAGCCACTATGGAAAATAGTATGGAGGTTCCTTAAAAAACTAAAAATGGAACTACCATATGATCCAGCAATCCCACAACTGGGCATATACCCAGAGAAAACCATAATCCAAAAAGAAACATGTACCACAATGTTCATTGCAGCACTATTTACAATAGCCAGGACATGGAAGCAATTTAAATGCCCATCAACAGATGAATGGATAAAGAAGATGTGGCACATATATACAATGGACTATTACTCAGCCATAAAAAGGAATGAAACTGAGTTATTTGTAGTGAGGTGGATGGACCTAGAGACTGTCATACAGAGCGAAGTAAGCCAGAAAGAGAAAAACAAATACTGTATGCTAACTCATATATATGGAATCTAAATGATTTTAGTCTTTGAAATTTTGGTGCCCTAGCAAATGGACAATTTTAGTAAATTCCACTAGCATTTGCAACAAATGTGGATATTGCAGGTACTGGGGACAGAGTTCTTTCAATTAGGTCATAAATGTTAACTATGTTGTTTAAATCTTCTACATTTTGATTGATTTCTCTGCCTGTTAATCTGCTGTTAAGCTTAACACATTTTTTAATTTCTGTAAGTTATTGAAAATATCACTATTTTTGGTTTAAACCAGTTATTTGTTAAAATTCTAGCTGTTTTATTTTTAAGCTACTCATATTGAGAGGTTTTTGTTTTATATTTATTTATTTATTTATTTATTTATTTATTTATTTATTTATTTCTGCTTTGTGTAGTTGTACCTTTTGCAAAGTTGTAACAAGAAGAGTATTGAGAAATGTGATACATCTGTTAATAAGCACAATTATAAACAACCTCTGCTTATCCCCTGGAGCTATGAGCTTTGGGAACCTTGAATTTGATGAACAGTAATGATGAGTTCTTACTGGGTTTTGCCTTGTTCCTTCTACCTCCAAGGAACTGCCATTGAAGCTGAAATATACATCACTATCACCATTCCTTTGGAAACTTCCATCTTCACAGCGTTTTCCTCTTCATCAGATTTTTGGAGCACAATTATTAATTTCTAAAGGAAAGGCTTACATTTAATTTGTAGGTAGAGGAGAAAACAAGATCGTATTATATCACTGATCACTTTCCCCAAATCAAAAATTTGAAGTCATTGTCTAGTAAGGGATCAGTTTCCTGATTTGGGAATTGGTTAACTTGAAAAATTTTGTGAAGATATAAACTGAAACCCACTTAGAAATCATTTCAAAAAATCACTACTATGGTCAGAAAACAGTTACATGGAAATAGATATAAAATACAGGGATGTGATGTTTGAATACTGGAGATAAGTCTGTCCCAGAAAATTGAGATCATTAGGCTATTGTAAGTATGTAAACTGCCTTCTACAAAACATGTTATCAGAATAAAAATATACCCCAGGTTGCACCACAGCATTTTGCTGTATCAGCGTGTGGTCTGGAATATAATGACATGAGTAAGTTCACAGGGAAAAAGATAATAAATTGAAGGAGTTATCTGAACAGTATTTATGTCTAGTAGTAACAGAAAACACTATTGCTGTTTTTTGGAGAAAATCCACTTCTGTAGAATTGAATCCTTTATTCCCCTCCAGTGGAATCACATTATAGTAAAAAAAAAAGGATTGAATTAGTGCCTGTGAGGTCAGGGTCCCAGTTCAGATTCGACTAGTCACCTGCTCTGTGATCTTGAGAAAATCACTTCCCCTCCAGGTATTAGTTCCATCTATAAAATCCAGGAGCTGCTTTAAACAGCAGTTCAGGCCAAGTTCAGTGAGAATCTGCACATTAAAGAGATAGCAAAGATGAGGAAGGGAGTCCCTGGGACTGAAATGGTCGAGTATCTTTGAGAACATTTTCCCAGCAGTATGTTTCATTCCAGCGTTATCAGTTTTGTTGAAAAAGGATGATGTTTTAAACAAGTTTGCCATATTTTAATCAAATTGTTGGCCTCTAAAAATGAACTATGTTTATTCTTGGGACAAATTGAAGGATCTTGGCCTGCTATCAGCTGGTCACTGGTCTGGGCTCCCACTCTAACTCCCATAGTCCTTCCTATCACATTTCCCATCGTTGCCAACTATTCATCAGACTATTTTAGGAGATAGAGCAGCCCCTCACAACACATTCCCTCGTTCCCATGCCTCTCCTGTTTTGGTCCATGGGTGTTTGGGATACAGGGTTTCAACAGGGCTTTATTTATTTATTTATCTGGCTTCATTGGGTCTTAGTTGCAGCACACAGGATCTTCATTGCAGCATGTGGGATCTTTCGTTGTGGCACACAGGCTTCTCTCTAGCTGTGGTGCGCAGGCTTAGTTACCCTGTGGTATGGCATGTGGGAGTTTAGTTCCTGGACCAGGGATCGAACCTGTGTCCCCTGCATTGGAAGGCAATTCTTAAACCACTGGACCACCAGGGAAGTCCCTTCAATAGGGTTCTCGAGTTGCACAAGAACACAGTCTGTGCTAGCCTGGCTTGGTGTGAGAACATGATCTTCCGTAGCTCGGTTTGGGGGAGCAGAATTCCAAAGGCTTCAGTAAATGGTGACAGTTTCTATAGGAGGGAAAAGAAGCTGGTGTCTACAACTTCTGCCAAAGGAAGAGTTGAGACCTGGGACAACAAATTGCAGCAGAAAAGTGCTTTGGGAAATGTATGGTAGGAAACCTATGTGTGGTTCCTGGGCATAAGCCCCAAGGATGGAAAGCTTTGGAGAAGAGATACTGGAAAACTCTAACTCCCTTTTGTATCTACTTGGAGACCATTACTCCCTCACTTGAAGGTAGACGCTGCTTTTTTAGGTCTAATGTCTGTATCATAGCTTCCTCTCTATTCCATGTCCTGCCATCATCTTCAGTGACTTCATGACCTTCATGTGAGTGACAAGCTATAATTTGGCCTTACAGTTCTTCCACCTCTTCCACTTAGTGGCTGTATCTCCCCCTTTTCCTTCAGCATGCATTCCTCAGCATCATTTGGGACCATTCAATGTTAGAGATCTGATCACAATCCTTTCTCCTCCCAGATCTCTGACCTGCTCTTTCTCACAATCCCTCTCTTCTGTTTCCCAGAGACCTCCAGTTTCTGATTCTCCTACTTCATCTGGTTTGTCAGCTCCCTCTTGTCTTATTCCCTTATCTATAGAAACCCAGCCTTTCCTAAGTTGCTGAACACTTGAGCAACTCTATCATTAGGACTCTCAATTCATAGGTGTCTTGTCATTTTACAGTCCCATCTGAAGAATCCCCTCACCAGCTGCACTTTCCCTTTGCTTTCATCAAGAAAAGGGAGACAGTCTGTGTGATATCCCTCAACTTTTCATTCCCCATCAATACACTTTATCCATGCTGTTATTTATCTTCACCTTCTTTCATTCAGCCTATTAATTTATGCATTCCTTAAAAATTAGAAAGAAAGGAAGAAGAGAAAAGAATAGGAAAGAAAGGAAAAGAAATTAAGGAAGAAGGAAAGAAAGAAAGAGGAAGGAAGGAAGAGTGAGAGGAAAAGAAAGAAAGAAAGAGAGAGAGAGAAAGAAAGAAAGAGAAAGAAAGAAGGAAAGAAAGAAAGAAAGAAAGAAAGGAAGGAAGGAAGGAAGGAAGGAAGAAAGGAAGGAAGGAAGAAAGGAAGGAAAAGAAAAGAAACATTCTTGAAAAGAAAAGAAAAGAAAAGAAAAGAAACATCCTAGATTCCAAATTCCACTGTGGCCATGACCTTGTTCTTCTTATCTAATTCACCCTAAACTAAATTATGCTCATTGATCCCACTTCCACCATCATTCATTCAATTCAGCCATTTATTCAAATAGCATTCATGGAGCACTGACCAGCGCCAGGCTCTGTGCTAAGTGCTGGGAGTTCAGAGTCGAATAAGACGTGGTAGTTCCCCTAAATATCTTGTACAGTTTCAGTAGAGTGACCAATCATGCATGATTATTATAATGCAATGTGCTTGATGCAATGGTAGAGATAAGCATTGCTGTGGGAGCAAGTCACAACAGTGTTAGAGTCAGGTGTTGACCTTTAACTGTGAGGACAGCTTGAATGAAGAGCTGAGCATCCACGTGATGTAGGCAAGGCTGATGAATCAGGGTGGCAGTGACAGATCAGGCAGTGACAGATCAGGGAAGACTTTGTGGACCAGACAACCACATTCACATTTTACATCACTCCTTGAAAGACAGAGAGGTGAGAACAGATTTACAAATACCTCCTGTAGACAGGGAAGAATATTGTGCCTATTAGAGGATTTTTGCTCCCCCTCTTGATAGATCTTTTCTACGAACCTAGTTGAGTTTCCCTTTGGCTCTACAGGCATGAAAGCAGCAGGGTTGTGACTGTGTGTGGGACTGGGGCACAGAAAATAGGGGAAGGAGCATGGAGCCGGTCAGCTGGGCTTGAACACAGACAGGCAGAGCAGCTGCATTCCATTCAGCCTCTGGTTGGAGACAGATACAACACTGATGTTTGGTTTGCCAAGGTCAAGATGAGACATTCCAGGAAACCGGCCTAGGGGCTACATGCAGTTGGACCTGATTCTTTTTAATTTTGAGCAAAAACGCTTCCCACTCTATCCTCTCCTCCCCTCCCCACAACTCCCTTATCCTTCCTTTCCTTCCCTTCCATCTCCTCTCCTCCTTCCCCAGGGGAGACAGATCAGAGGAGGTAGCTGCGCTGAGCAGCATGAAGGGAACCTCTCATCCTAGCAGGGACGTACGCTTGGGTCCTAAATGAGGACAGCCTGGCAGCTCTGCAGACCCAAGATTTGCCAAGTGAATGGGTCTTTGGGTGAATTTAAAAGTACACATTTTCTAGGCTTTAGGTGAACAGCTCCTGTTCTTGAGTCTACTCTGTTATTGCCTGAGCGCTTCCTTTCCGCAAGGCTTGGCCATTGCAGTCATACTCTGGTGTATATAAGCCTACAACAAAGGGCTAAGAATTTGGCTGTTAATTCAGTGCTTTTTTTTTTTTTTTTGGTTTTGTTTTGCTTTTGACTAGGGCAGGAGTGATGACTGACTTTTTTTTCTTCTGCTTAGAGGGTTTTATAAAATCCCATTTGTTATTATCTCATGGGATGGGAGTGGTTGGGAAGAAGGAAAGCACTTGCCAGCCAGTGTGGGGAACATTTCTACAGACTGTTGTTAGGGTTATGTCCCCTTGGAAGATAATTAAAAGTTATGCTGCTTATGTTTAGGTTCTACTCCGGGTCCGTTTAGGTTTAAAATGTACAATAAATTAGAGATAGTTTTATGGCGGTTCCTAAGATCTGACCAGAGGAATGTTTTCCTTTGTGGTATGACTAGAAGCAAACTGTCTCCTGGGGTAAGAAAGAGCAGCTGAGCCAGTACCGATGAGATCCTACTCTTTTGACTGAGACATAAGGGAAAATCATCCAGTGAGAGACAAGAAAGTAGGACTGGGGGTGGGAGCAGGAACACGATGAGAGACAAGTCAGAGTCCCTTTTATTCATGTGACAATGGTGAGGACAAGTGGACCCCTCCCGGCTCCCTGTGGGGAATCAGCAGCCTGAACTGTGGGGGGAGGGGCATACAGCAGCCATCGCATCACATTTCAGGGAGTCACAGATATCACCTCCATCTTCAGCACATGAGGGAAACATGCTCAGGCCTCAAAGGGTTCTCCAACCGAGGATCCATGATAGGAGAATAAAAGGTTGGGCAACTGGTACCACTTCTATCTTTTCCCCTTCTGTCCATGGTACCCATTTATTTCTCTGCCCTTTAAAAAACTTTTTAAGTGCCTCTTTTGAGATTACTCAATTTTACTAAGCCACGAGAAGAGGCTGGAGGATTTGGATATGCTGGTCTTTGGATCCTTAAGCTGGTAACAAAGTCATGTTGCTAGATAAATTGGGGTATACATGAAAGCCGTTCTTTGTTTTGTGCTCCCTGATGACTAGAAATGTGTACGTTCCCCATACAAAAGAAAGTACATCTCAGTATGGTGCCTGTGGCTAATAGTGATGGTGGTGATGATGGGGCTGTGTTAGGCTTTAGACTTATGAAGTACTAAGATCCCTTGTTTGAGCCTTTAGCAACTTGACAGATACCCTGCAGTATATTTGGGCCATGTCACAGATCTGTCTAATGAGAATTCATGGGAATTACTAATCTAAGTCTGGGAATGTCTGAAAAGGCTGATTCCCACCACTCTAAGAAATGTTCAGAGACTTTTAGAATCAAAGTTTTCTTCCAGATTAAATGCTGTATTGTCGTCATTCAGTTTTCTGCAGTAGCCTTATTCTGGCTGTTTGTAAAAAGAAGGATATAATTGATGACTTTGGTCAGATGCTGGAGTTTGTGCAGCGCATGGTGGGGCTACACATAATAGTTGGTCAGCATGTTCTTATTTGTTGATGTAGTTCTCTTTTGAGTGGAAGGAGATAACTTGTTTTGAAATAGATGCCATGTGTGGGAATTCCTGGTGTGATCTGCTGTCTGAATATTTTCCTGACAGGCTGAAACTGTTTAGTTTTGTCCACAAAGACTTCTAAAAAAGTAGCAATGAGGTAGACTTAATCACATATTATATTTGTATGACATGTTGCTTGACAGCTTACACATATTATTTTATGTGATTTAATTCATACAATGATGCCATGAAGTAGCTGTTATTAACTCCATTTTATAGATGAAGAAATCAGGGAGATGAAGGGGTTAACCCAAACAACAGAATCAAGATCAATTTTTTTTTAAACTTCTTATCTTGTGCTCTTCCTGCCTCATTGCTATTAGGAGACCTTGGCTCTAGTTCAAGAGGAGCTATTCGGTAGCTGGATGGCCCTAAATAAATCACTTTGCTTCACTGGTCTTGGATCCCTAATCTATGGAATTGGGTAACCATCTTTGAACAATCTTAGACCCACAGAAGTAGCCAAAGAAAGTTTAAAGCAGAAAAGGCATTAGTGTTCCTCTTTCCTTCCCAGAAAGAAACAAAGTTTAGAGCTTCCCTATGACTGATTTTCTTCTATTTGCTGCCATCATTCTATAAAGTTACCCACAATCCTCTCATGCTTTCAATCATCCTTGACCATGGCCCCTTAGGGAGATAGAATATGTCTTGGACTCATAGCCTGGGATTTTTGCTGTCTATATTAAAATCTGTCTTCCTCTTTTCCTCCGGGCTTATTTCTGCATTTTGGATTTACCCCTGAACTCATTCCCCTGCTACATGGCCTCAGTCTTCAGTCAGATCTCTGGCCTTTATCCAGTCCGAAGGGTCTACCTGGATGACTGATTTTAGAGTCTACCAGTATGACCTGTCTTCTCACTACTCTTCCCCACTGTTCTGGTCCTGATAGACACCTGGCTCATTCAGTTCGCAGCAATTGTTCGCAGCACAGTCATTGGTATTTACAAACTTTAGACTTTCTTCTTAGCTGTTGAGTACAGAGAGCTGTATCTCCCTCTAAAATGGTTCTTCCCATTTGAGGAAACCCAGGACTCTCCATCATAAATGTTACCAGTTAGAAGCCATTACGTCTGACACGAATAGCTTAGTCTATCTATTTTCTCCAGCTGTCCCAGCATGCAGTAAGAACACATGGAGCAAATACCTTCTTTACCCAGTCTCAGGGACAAGGGAGTCTGCATGGAGGTGCCACAGATGGCAAGGAGGTCCAGTGAAGTGAATGTGGGGAAATTAATTTGTAAACATTCCAGTGAGAATCTCTTACCTTCTGTGAATGGCTGTTTTGGAATCTGTTTCTGTGAAACAAAAATGTGTTCCGTTAACTGTCATTTTGTCCACCAGCCAAACTGCTTACAAGCAAGCAACTCAACTAAGTAGCCTAAAGAAAGGGGCCAGGTTTGAGCCTACATATTGGTATTTTTCCACGTGCAGAAATCCAAAGGGAGGCCTGTTGATGACTTTGCAATAAATTTGTGATTTTTCCTGGTGAAAAAAAAAAAAGGTGTATCTTCTGTTTATCTCTCAAGAAATGTTAACAATGGGCCCACACAGCAAGTGTAAACTGAAGAAACTTGGACATCCTCCCCTCAGAGCTCTCCATATTTGCAAGAGCCCCAAAACCTGCCAACTATCCAGATGGATGAGCCTAGAGAAACAGATGTGATCCTGTCTGTTTATCCTTCTGGATAGGAGTATTCTGGGAAGACAAAGACCTGGATTCTAGTGCTGGCCTGTAACAGGGAACAGCCAAAGCTGACTACCTGCTGGATCTGTTTCTTTTACTTTAACCTTTGCTTTCCATTGTTTTTGTTCACTAAAAGGATGCTGTCTATACATAATGGCCTGCCTTGGGGAACCTGTCCCTCTGTCTGAATGTTAAACCAAAGTGCCTTTGCTCACGGAAACATCCTGATCCTGTCCACCTGTGCATGGATGCAAGAAAGAAGAAATTAACACATCCCCTCTCCTAGGCTGGCCATTCCAGGGGACATGGAAAATTTTATGGCCTTTTTACTTCACTTACTCATCTCCTCCCCCTCTCTGTTTTATATAAAAGAAACTGGCATCCAAACCCCCCAAAGACACTAGTCTGTCGTCCTCTTGGTCTGCAAAAGTCGTATTCCTTGCCTCCACACCTCGTCTCCTGATTCATTGGCCTTATACTGGCAAGTTGTGCAAAGAGCAGAACAAACTTGGACTCAGTAACAGCCTTGTAAGAGTGAGTCAGTGCCTAATTCTTTTGGGAAACTTGGTTTCCTTATCTGAGGAAAATGGTGGGTGAAAGAATTTGGCAAGTAGATATTTATGGCTTCCTCCTGCTTTAAATTTTCACAGTTCTCTGTGTTTCCCTCTTTCCTTTTCCTGAAAGTGTAAGTGTAACTATCTGTATTCAGAGATCAGTTCTGTATCCGTGACCTCTTTCTGCCAAGTGGACTGGGCAATGTGTCTCCCCACCTGGGCACCTACTAAATTAATAGATGTTTGACCATATCTACCTGGCATCAGATATTTTCAGATATAACAAAGCAGCTTCTCTGGGTTCCAAAAAGGGAGTTATTAAGACCAACCACATTGCTTGAGAAAGACTCACTCAGGATTCTACAAGATAACATTATAACTAGATTTGTTGAAAACTTAAATTATTTCACTAATTATGGATGTCTGACATTTCACCTCTCAGTGAACTATAGAAGGTTGAATTGAATTCAAGTTTGTTCTTTCTCATCTATAAAGAATTAGTATCTGGTTTTCAGCCAAGAGGGGCTCACCACACTTGTTCCACACTCTCTTCTATCTGCTTAGGTGATCCCCTCATTGTCTCCAGTGGTCACTTGGAATGAATCAGCTCTCTGCTCCTGCAGGGTCTATTTATAGAAGAGTGGGCAGTGTTAAAGCTCTTAATAATGGATGATGATACTGAGGGGCCGGCCACAGTGGGAAGCCGTTACTGCTTTCCGTCCAAGGGGGCGAAAGGAGAGACAGGCTACGGCAACACCAAAAGTGTAAGAGCTAAAACCACAGATGGGGCCTCCTGACAAGGGCTGTGGCTGTAGGGACGGCAGCCATACCCAAACTGTGGGCCAGCAGGGAGGTGGAAGGGAAATGAATACCCCCACCTCCCTCTGTTCTCACCCTATGACAGCCTGCTGGGGCCCTCCCCCCATGGCTGAACCCAACAGGAAGCCAGAGGCAAGGGGTTTCAGAGATGCATCCATAGAGACTGGCCTCCTTAGCCCAGAGCTGGATGAAGAGGATGGAAAAGGGAGCTGGGGTGCAAACAGGACCCATCTGGCATTGTCACTTTTGCTTGTATGTATGTATGTATGTATATATTGGCTGCGTTGGGTCTTCATTGCTGCGTGTGGACTTTCTCTAGTTGTGCCAAGCGGGGGCTACTCTTCACTGCAGTGCATGGGCTCTAGGTGCGCAGGCTTCTGTAGTTGCGGCACATGGGCTCAATAGTTGTGGCACACGGGCTTAGTTGTTCCGCGGCATGTGGGATCTTCCTGGATCAGGGATTGAACCTGTGTCCCCTGCATTGACAGGCAGACTCTTAACCACTGAGCCACCAGGGAAGTCCACACTTTTGCTTTTAAAACTTTGCTCCTTATTTTATCTACTTAGATATTTGACACTTTGCTATATCCAAGCTTTCTGAAAACTAATAAAAAGGAAGTCTAAAGTGGGTCCTAGTTCTCCTTCCATTTTTAAAAAAGCTTGCATGGCTTCCTGCAGAAATGTTTTTTCCAATAGTCATATTTTAAAGAGGGCCCTGTTGGATAAATCAAGGAGAGAGAAGTATATAGCTATTGCCACAGTTAAATAAATTTCTACCTGCCTGCTGAGAATACTCTTTTTTAACAATGATTTATTATGCCTACTATAGTGGTTGATTGGAATTAGATTTTATAAAATGCCTTGAGCTTCTTGGAGGAATATTTCCTCTTGAATACAAAGTCCTGTGTATGCAGTGAAACAATAACATGCGGTAGCTATAATTTCAGAACATATGCTTGTTGTTACATTTATATATCTCAGACATTTCTATCTTGGAATTCTCTCTGGTCAAAAAGCTGTAAAATCATTCAACTGGGTAAATATTGGGAACACATACCTGCTATCAAGATGAGAACAGTCTTGGCTGTGGTATATTTTCCCCTGACATTTTCTCTCTCCTTTTTCTGTCTCCCTCTTTCTCCACATCTCCTACCTCTCTCCTTTTCTCTTCCTGTAGTTTCTAGATAGAATGACAACCTATTGATAACAAAGACATTAGTACATGAATTCAAGCATCCTAGATACATGTATCTTAATACTTGGGGGACTATCCCATAAATTTAATGTCACCTGGAGTAAATTTGTTTTCAAATTGGTGATTTTGATGTCTACATACCATTAGATTTCTTCAATATGTTTACAAGTTTGTTATGGTTTTTGTTGTTGTTATGTTTTTGTTTTACTTTGCTTTCTTTGCTTTTTCTTTTTCTCTATGACCATCTTTCTTTATCTGGATGTTTCACGTTTGTTTGTACCTCGTCCCCAGTCCTCTCACTTTCATTGCAAAACCGGGTCTTAAGATGACATTTTGAGGATTTATCTCATATAATTATTGGGAATATTGCATATGCAATCCCCAAACTAGTGGCTATCCAAGTCAAGGGAAGTTCCTAAATCTAAGGGATTAGGAGGACAAAGATAACAGCCTCATGACCAGAAAATGGGTGTGCAGATCTAACCCCTTGCCAGCAGTGTACAAAAGTGCTGGTTTTACCACTTCCTTGCTAGCATTTAACAAACAGCTTTTAATTTCAAAATAAATATGAACAAAGGCATTTCAATGAAAATTGTCTTTGTTTAAGAATAAATTGGATAAAATAAGTTGAAGGGTGTCTTAAAGTGCTTAGATGGGTTCATATGAACTGGAGAAAATTGATATTCTGTGTCCATTCCTTTTTCTCTTCCAAAGAAAGTACAACTGTCAGATACTAAAACGTATATCATTCCTTTTAGAAATTTTGGAACGATCTTAAACTTTGTGGGCTTACCAAAGTCTACACATATAAGTTCATTACTTTGCCTTCTGAACTGTAAGAGTTTGATGTAGGAAGTCTCTGCCAGCTGGAACTTAAGTAGTTTTTGTTTCTATGATATCTATCCTGGAGTTCTTTGGAACTTTTTTTATGTATATATATACATATAAATATGTATGTGAATAGTTTCAAGTTATGATACTAACAATATATGGCAATATAGACAGCTCCCGAGTCTCTTAGAGGGAAGTGATAAATATTTTTATTCCCCAGTTATAAAACATTCCAGCTGTTTGGTCATTGAATGTTATTGTGTTTTCAAAACCTGTTATAGCTCAATGGTAGAATCTATCCCAGTTGTTACTTCTGAATAATGACTGACCTGGTGGTATTGAGACGCTATAAACCACATTCTCTTTACTTGCCCCAGAACTAAATACTCACCAGCTAAGATATATATATGTATATATATATACATATAAAATTTACAGTGGGATATTTGGATGAGAGATAGGGGCAGTAGGGGATGGCTGGAGATTTTAAAGACTTTAAAAATGCAGTGGCAAAATATATGTGATTCAGAATTCTATAGTTCATTGACCTGGTGGCAAAAAATCATTTTCAGCTGATTCTTTGTGTTTTTGATCAATAAATTTCATTCCTACTCCCTACCCATTATCATCCTCTCTACCACCTCACATATATCTATGTGGTTCATAGTTTCCCTATTTAGATACAAATAGAAAAGTGATGCTCATATTGCTTTGGTTACAGTTGTGGCGAATGGAATGCTTTCAGTAAATTCTATTTTCCTGCATCTTCTTTTACATTGTAGCCCAAGGTCTGTTTGCATCTACACTCTTTTCGTTTGACAGGTGGAGTGCCTTCTCCCAGAATCTTATTAGATGGTATCTGTTAGGCTCCAGAACCTAGGCTTTTCTTTTAAAAGTATTACAGATGCACTTGCAGGAATGTGGAAAAGGGCCCAAGGGTTTCTGAAAGGAGTGCTGACATAAACAAACATTGTCAAATGAAACTGCACAGGACCATTTGTATCTGAATCTTAACTACCAAACTTGACTGTTTTCCTTTTGCTTGTCTTTGTATCCCGGCTGTTCCATGGATTCTCTTTCTTCTTGAATTTTCCCTGTGGAACGATGGCACCTCCAGTACACATCCTAAGATCCTGCCCTGCATCGTAATGGGCCCTCCTGACTCCCCATCCTTCCAGGCTGCTCAGTGCCTTTGTCTTTGTCTCAGTGAGCCTGGACTTCGTAATACAGGACAGTCAGCCCTGTCCAGCCCACATCAAGCGATTCTCCAGTTTTCTGTTTACCTTTGATGCTGGTGTTCAGAGGCAGTGTGGGGAGGCTTTGTGCTGGATCTCTTTTCTATTTCCTTGGTAGCATTTCTTCCAGAATTAATTTCTGTTCTGATTTCATAACCAAACTGATGCTTCTGTGCATACTCTCTGTCTCATATCCATATCATTTATTGAGTCACAATTCTATATATTGAGTCACAATTCTATCTATGGCATAACATTTTCAGCTAATTTTTGGTGTTACATTGGTCTTTAGAATCACTGATAGCTCATTAGCCAACAACTTTTATCATACTCATTTGTGTGGTTTACTGATTAAAATTTGTATTTTTAAATACCATTAGTTTATTTTTACTTTTATGTGCTTACCTTCTGACTTTGTCTATGATCCAAGAAGTTACATCCAGGACAAGAAAAACTCAGTTCTCTCCAGAATTCCACCTCCTCTAGGTTACATGGTTGCTGGAAAACCAAGTCTGGGAGGTGAGTTGAGGAAAGCCACCCATCTTGTCTGACAAGTGTTGCCATTGAGGGGTGGACATAACAGCTATGGTCTTTGAGGTTTAATACGGTCATTTATTTTGAATTGGAGCCAGTCTCAGAGGTTGTGTCTTGGAGCTGTGCCAAAGCATATACTAGGACCACAAGTTCACTCCAAGTGATGGCATAAGGAAGAAGAGGAGTCAAAATAAAGACCTAGGACACCCTTGCCTGCTAAAGTGTTGCTTGGGAAAGTCCTTGCTGACTTAACTCTGATAAACCACCTATTGGACATTCTGACAGCACCACATACCCTCCAACCATTGCTCTCACATTACAGTCAGTAATATGTATTATTGGTAGAATTAGTTATTTTACATCTGTCTCATTCTCCAGAGAGAAAGATCTAGGAGGGCAGACCCCACGTCTCTTCTTTGCCATTTTATCCCTAGAACCTAGAAGAGTAATTAGAAACATATTAGGAACGCACTGCATATCTATTGAATGACTGAATGATTGAAAGAAGGAAAACGGTTCCTTTTCAAGAGTGCATGCACTTGTTCCCCACTCCCCTGACTAAAGAGGAGGGATTTCCACCAAATGGTCCTGGTCTCTTGCTCTGGGCCTTATTCCTTTTTAATGAAGTCGAGTAAGTTCCTTGGTTAAGGAGGGGCATTGATTGGCACATGTTCCTTGATTTGGTAGAGATAACGTATCAAAAGTCCCAAGCAAATGGAATCCACTCTTCTGCTTTCCTTCCCTTGAACAGCGCATGGCTGTGATCCTGATTAAGCATATTTGCTCTGTAACCTCAATATTTCTCTCCAGTATACTGGTCTAAGATCTGACTCGAGGACAGGAAGCTTACTGTTGTTTCATTTCCAAGCCATACCACCTTAAATAATTTTTGACACAAATTAAGATAACATTTAGACCCTCATCTCCAAGGCTCCTTTTTCTTCCTCTCGTAATTGGTTTTCAATGTGGGCAAGAAAAAAGGATCTCATTTTTTGGGCTACCTAAAACCCCAATAGCTCGATGCATAGAAAGACTCCAGAAAAAATCAGTGTAGACACCTCTTAAGATTGAAAAGTTTTGACTCCAAAGAGGGAGAAATCAGATTCAAGACTGGAAATAGAAGAATAAAACTTTGGAGAGAAAAGATTTTTCCTGGAGTCTGATAGTTGGTGAGCCTCCTGAAATTGTGTGCAAAATGGTCTGTGTACAAGAGGTTTCCTCATATTCTCAAAAAAGTCATTGAACGTCTAGTTTAAGGAGCCCTACATAGACCTTGAGTTTATCATCTGACTTGTGGAAATTTGGACCCATCTTCCTGTCTTCCCCCTTGCCTGAAATGTCTTGCTTTTCCCCTTACCATACCCTTCAAAGCTCAGCTTGAGCCCAGCTTATTTTCCCAGGAAGCCTGCCCTTCCCTTCCCAGCCTGTAGGGATCTCACCCTCTGCTGGCTCCCTGGCTCCTCACAGATGGTCTTCATCTCCCATTCTCTTCAATTAAAGTGTGGGCTCCTGAGAGGCAGGGTCAGGTTGTTCAATCATAGCTCTGTGTCACCCAAACCACCTGGCATATAGCAATCATTTCTGAATCCCAATAATACTTCCATATCCAATCTGTTACTTTCCCTAATATAAGCCCTGGAAGAGAGTCATTAGATGTATCTTTCAGAGGAAGAGAGAAGCTCAGAGACAGTTATTTTTCTCGAAGTCAAAAAACTAGGAAACAGCAGAGCCAGGATTCAAACGTAGGTCTCCTGACTCCTAGTTCAGTGCTACTTCTGTTGCAGAAATTGATCCCACAAGAAACCAAGCACCACACTCAGAGGGTTGGAGAACTCAGGTTTATTGAGCCAGTGGCACCAGACGAGCTAACGCTCCAAAAATTCTGGGCCCCGTTTCGGGCCAGTTTTCTCCTTTTATAGATTAAGACATATATCTATAGTTGGTACTAACTGATTGGTTACACAGTTTCTATAAATCACAGGTGTTTACAGAACGCAGGGGCTGCTAGGGGTTACGGGGATTGCTAAGGGTTACAGGACACGGGAGTTGCTGGGGGTTACAGGATGCAGGAGTTCAGACAAAGGTGAGCAGAGGCAGGAACAGTACATTTTACACTTATTCAATCATTCCTATGCAATTATTAACAGGCAGGGTTCACATAGCAGGCCTCGAACTTTAGATTTCAAATTTTCCTCATCATTCCCCCCTCTTGATGCCCTTAAAAGCTTTATAAGGCATCAATTTCCAGTCCATCTGGGCCCATAGGCTGATATCCCCGTAGGGCTAAGAGGTGGGTGGTTGCCCTTGGTCTTTGTCGAATTCCTTAAGCTTCCGCCGTGCATAGACCAGTCAGCCCTGGAGTGACTGGAGCAGGCCTGAGGTTCTTGGGTTGGTTTGGCTGCTTTTGCAGGAAGATCTGAAGTGGCTAGTTTGGATGAGCTCCTGCAGTCCAGGTCTCTCACTCTTCCAGAGATGCTTCTTTCTTCACCCGGGTGTGGTGGATCCACAATGTTATTCCTGTAACTTTAACAGCAATAGGGGTCACCAGAACAACCACATAAGGGCCCATCCAAACTGGCTGAAGTGGTTCCTTTTTCCAATCTTTTACCCATACCTCATCTCCTGGCTGATAGGGATGAACCCAATTGCCCAAAGGAATGGGAGTCCTTTCTAGGGCTTCTCGGGTAATATAGCAAAAGGCCTTTCCCAGGGCCTGGAGGTGTCGAGACATCTTCAGGTCGGCGAGTTGTTGGGGGTCTCCCTTGAGTCTCCCTACCACTGTGTGGAGAGGGGTCTCCCGTATAAGATTTCAAAGGGAGAATAGCCTGAGGACCTCGTGATGCACCGGGCTCAGAGCAAGGCTAGAGGCAGCATGTCAACCCAGGGTAACTGGGTCTCCTGACAGAGTTTAGCTAACATAGTTTTAAGGGTTCGACCACTTTTCCTGAACTTCGTGGTCTGTATGCAGTGTGAAGCTTCCATTTGATTCCCAGTGTTCTGGATATAATCTGGATTGTTTCAGATACAAAGGCTGGCCCATTATCAAATCCTATGGAGAGAGGAAGTCCATATCTAGGGATTATATCCCTTAGTAGGGCCTTGGCTACTTCTCGTGCTTGCTTGGTGCGTCTGGGGTAGGCTTGAACCCACCCCGAGTAGGTGCAGACTATTACAAGTAGATATCTCTAACCTCGGCAAGGCTTGATTTCAGTAAAGTCCACTTCTAAATCTTCAAAGGGCAATGTCCCGACTGCCTGCACCCCTGGGCTGGGTCTTGGCCCTTGGCTGGCATTGCTTCGTGCACAAGTCACACATCTAGCACTGATCTGGGCACACAGGGTTGGAAGCTTAGGAACGAAATAGTACCAGCCCAGTAGACTTTCTAGTGCAGTCTTCCCTAAGTGAGTTGCCTCATGGTGTTGCATCACCAGCTGAACCGCTATAGCACTGGGGATAAAGAGTCTTTGGTCTGGAAGCTTCCACCAGCCCTCCTTTTCTTTAGTCCCTCCTTCACTTAAAGCCCAGTGATCTTCTTCTTTGGTATACCTCGGGAGAAGGGGCAATTCTGGTGCCAAGAGGACCTTAGAGATCGGTTCAGGGCCCAATGTTGGACTCAGTTGGATCGCTGCCTCCTTGGCTGCCTGGTCAGCCAACAGAATTCCTTTGCTGACTGGATCCGTCCCTTTCTGGTGGCCTTTGCAATGGATGACTGCCACCTGGGAGGGCTTCCAAATTACCTCCAACAGCTGAAGAATTTCTTTTCTGTTTTTGATTTCCTTTCCCCCTGCTGTTAATAGTCCCCTTTCCTTATAAATGGTTCCATGAACGTGTAAAGTAGCAAAGGCGTACCTTGAGTCTGTGTAGGTGTTGACTCGCTTCCCTTGGGCGTGCCTCAGCGCCTGGGTGAGTGCCCGCAGCTCAGCCTGTTGTGCTGGCCATCCTTGTGGTAAGGCCTCAGCCTTTATTATTTTATCTGTTATTGTTATTGCATAGCCTGCTTTGTGTCATCTTTCCTGGACAAAACTGCTTCTGTCAGTGAACAGTTCCAGTTCTGGGTTCTGGAGAGGAGTGTCCTTCAGGTCTGGCCTGCTCGAGTAGATTTCATCCTGGACCTCTTCGCAGTCGTGGTCACAGGTTCCCGCCTCCGTAGGTAAGAAGGTGGCAGGATTCAGCGTCCGCACAGTCTCGAGACGGACCCGTGGGTTTTCACAGAGCAGTCCTTGACAGTGAGTCATTCTGGTGTTGGTCAGCCATTTATGTCCCTGGCTGTTCACCAGCGTGGTAACAGCATGGGGGACTTTCACATTTATATTCTGTCCCAGTAGAAGCTTGTCTGCTTCTCTGACCAGGACCACTGTAGCAGCTAATGCCCGGAGACATGGCGGCCATCCCATGGCCACAGGATCCAGTCGTTTGGACAGCAATGCGACCGGGCGCTGCCATGGCCCAACTGTTTGTGTGAGGACCCCCAGTGCAGTATGATTTTTCTCATGCATGAAGAGGTTAAAGTCCCGTGTCACATCTGGCAGTCCTAATGCTGGAGCACTGCTTAAGAGTCTCTTTATTTCCTTGAAGGCTTTTTCTTGTTTAGGCCCCCACTCTAGGGGGTCCTTACCAGATCCTGCCATGGCCTCGCACAGTGGCCTCGCAGTTTCAGAGAAACCCAGTAACCAGATCCGGCAGAATCCGGCAGCCCCGAGGAGCTCACAGACTTCCTTCTTGGTGCTCGGCTGAGGTATTGAGCAAATGGTTTGTTTTCTTTCATGTCCGAGTGCCCGGTGCCCTCTTGATATGACAAACCCAAGATACTTGACCTTTTGTTTGCAGATTTGCACCTTTTTCCATGACACCTTGTACCCTATGGTGGAGAGTAGGGCCAATAGGGCTTCGGTATCTTTCCAGCAGTTCTCTTGGGTGGGACTGGCTAGCAACAGGTCGTCTACATACTGGAGTAAAGTTCAGTTTAAAGTCTCTCTGGGGAAGGCAGCAAGATTCGTAGCCAGTGCTTCACCAAACAAGGTGGGTGAGTTTTTTTTTTTTTTTTTATGGATCTCAGGAATTTTTATTTATTTATTTTTTAATTTTTTTTTGGATTTTTTAAATTATTTTTTTTGGGGTGGGTGAGTTTTTAAAGCCTTGTGGCAGTCAGGTCCAAGTCAGCTGTGTCTTTCTCCTGGTGTGTGGGTCTTCCCATTCAAATGTGAACAAGGGCTGGCTGGCTGGTGATAGCCAGAGGCAAAAGAAGGTGTCCTTGAGATCGAGGCAGGTGAACCAGCTCATTTGGGCGGGTAAGAGGCTCAGGAGGGTGTAAGGGTTTGGGACCACTGGATGGATGGTAATTACTGCGTTGTTGATGGCGCGAACCTCCTGGACGGGGCAGTCGTCGTTTCCCCCAGGCTTCTTTACTGGTAGAAGCGGAGTGTTCCAGGGAGACTGACACTCAATCAGGATTCCGGCGTCATGCAGGCGTTGGCTACGGTCTCGAGTTCCCAGACGTGCCTCTCGCGGTACTGGATATTGCTTCTGCCTGATAGGAGTAGCTCCCGGCTTCAGAGTTACTACAATGGGTGCGTGGGTCCTGGTCAAGCCTGGGGGCCCCTTTTCTGCCCAAACATCAGGCAACTCCTCTACTAGATTAGTTGGGTTCTCTTGTTTCTCTCCTGAAGAGTAAAGATGCCATTCATCCCCCCGGGCATGGTCAGGGCCATTATCAGCGTCGGTTCACTTCCCAGGGTGAGACTTGCGGACTTCCCGGGAGCAAAGGTGATTTGCGCTCCCAGCTTCGTTAGCAAATCTCTGCCCAGTAGAGGGATGGGGCACTCCGGTAAATACAGAAATTCATGAGTCACCAAGTGGCCTCCAAGCTGACATGAGCGGGCTCTACAGAACGAGCGAGCAGTTTTGTCTCCTGTGGCCCCAGTGATAGTTGCTGTTCGACCTGTAAGGGGAGCCACAGGTGGAGTCACCACCGAGTGTTCTGCTCCAGTGTCTACCATAAAAGTCATTGGTTGGCTCCCAATTTTCATTGGAACCGTTGGCTCCCGGGGGCCCAGAGTCAGGCAGCCTGGTTCCCCTATTCTGACTCTGCCCCAGCTAGGCCGATAAGATCTTGGCCAACTGGCTCAAGCTGGTATTGCCCTCCGCTGGGTTGGCTGAACTTCCTTGGGCCTCCAGTTGCCCCTCTGCGGTGAGGACATTCATTTTTCCAGTGTCCGGTTTCTTTGCAATAGGCATACTGGTCACGACGTAGTGGTGGTCTCTTTTTGGTTTCTCCTTTCCGCAGGGGTGCAGTCTGCTTTACTGGGCCTGGATTTCCCAGTGCGGTGGCCAGCAGGGACCCCTTCTGTTTCATATGCTTGTCAGCCATCTTCTGGGCTTCTCTGTCTCGATTCACAAACATCTTGTTTGCAACCTCCAGCAACTGAATGGCATTCATCCTAGTAAAGCCCTCAAGTTTTCGGATCTTTCGGCAGACGTCAGCATGAGACTGGGCCACGAATGCTGCATTAACCATACACTGATTTTCTTGTGCCTCTGGGTCAAAGGGAGTGTACGCTTGGAAAGCCTCACAGATCAGTCATTGCTTGTGGTTTCTCTGAGTAGGATGGGGTACGGTGTTTCCAGTTGAGGAGGTCGGTAGTACTGAAGGGCTGATAATAAAGGACCAGGCATCCTGGCTGGATGGAGCCATCCTCATTGACCTGGGGAGGACCTCGGGTCTCTTGCAAGGGCATCTGCAGGGCTGTGGGCTGCTGTGCTGGTTGGCTGGCTGAGCGAAGCCATCGCAGGCTTAAAGGGGGCTCTGGATTTGGAGGCGGTGGAGACACAGAGGGCGGAGGGCTGTCTGGTACCGGGTGAGGGGGCTGAATGGGAGCTGGTAGAGCTGTTGGTATGTAAGGCGGAGGTAGGGGGGGCTCCTCTTCAGGATCCCCTTGGTAGATAACCTTGGCTGGCTTTTCTCTGCCTTTTCTTGGAACTGTTTAAGCTACTAAGACCCTACATTGTCCCTGCCTATTCACGCAGAACCGAACCCATGGAGGCAGCTGAACAGCAATTTGTAACCAGGAATCTATGTATGGAAACTGGTCTGGGTGTCCAGAGGTCCCTGTCACCACTTGGTATACTGCTCTAACCGTAGGGAGGTCCAGGGTACCCTCCGCAGGCCATCCCACCCTGAAGGCGGGCCATTCCAGTTCACATAGCGTGTAGAGCTTTCCCGCAGTCATCTTAACCCCATAGTCTCCAGAGAAGCCTTTCCTGAAGTTTTTTATCATACAATCTAAAACAGTTGGCTTTGAGGAATTTCCTCCCATGTTATTAAGTACAGCTAAATTCTTCAAACAGGAGGGAGAAGGGGAAACTCAATATCCTGGCTCAGAAGGTTAGCTGAGGTAGGGGAGGATAATCCAAAGTTGTAGGGGCCCTAAAACAGAGGGCAATTATTTTCCTCCCTGTGTATCCCACCCTGTGTTGGTGGCACAGAGACAAACAAGGACGGGTGCCCCCTCCGAAGTTGAGACCACTCAGATGCCCACCTGGCCGTGTCCTGGTGGGGAACTTAGGTGTCTCTTAGCTTTGGCGGGTGGTATAGAGTCCCAACTTGAATCCGTCCTCCAGAGACAGATACCGCCCTGAGCCATATGAGGTCACCATGGAACTGCAGGTTAGGGCCCACTCGGACTCCGTAGCCATGAAGGCCGTGGAGCCACACAATCGCCCTGGAACGAGGGCGAACCAGAGCGCTCACTCATACACACATTCACACCAGAGTTTATCACAGTGCCTCCCCCCTCTAGGAAGGTCCCTCACTGGTGGGTGCCTTCCTGCTCTGGGAAGGTCCCTAACTGGTGGATGCCTTCCCCATCTGGGAAGGTTCCTAACTGGTGGTCTTCTTACTGAAGACCATAGGAGGTGATCAAGCTCCTCTTCCGTCTGGAGACTGGACCTGACTGGGTTCAGTGCCCCGGGGTCTTACCTGGTCCTGGGTTGCAACTGTTCCAGGTGAGTTGGTCCGTCTCTCTATAATGAGCCCAGTCGGGGCTCGGCCGTCCGGAGAGTTAGAGCACCGGTCCGACAGAGAACCCGGAATACCTTCAGGTGGCACGCCTCCTCGTTTGTCTCGGAGCTCCTTCACCCCGACCAGGCCGAGCCACCGGTCTGGCGGCTCAAGGGGCCAGCGTGGTTGGAATCTCACTGGGGCCTCCAAAAATGTTGCAGAAATCGATCCCATGAGAAACCAAGCACCACACTCAGAGGGTTGGAGAACTCAGGTTTATTGAGCCAGCGGCACCAGACCAGCTAACGCTCCAAAAATTCTGGGCCCTATTTTGGGCCAGTTTTCTCCTTTTATAGATTAAGACATATAGCTACAGTTGGTACTAACTGACTGGTTACACAGTTTCTGTAAATCACAGGTGGTTACAGAATGCAGGGGTTGCTAGGGGTTTATGGGGGTTGCTAAGTGTTATGGGTCGCTGGAGTTGCTGGGGGTTACAGGACGCAGGAGTTCAGACAAAGGTGAGCAGAGGCAGGAACAGTACATTTTATACTTATATCAATCATTCCTATGCAATTATTAACAGGCAGGGTTCACATAGCAGCCTCGAAGTATAGATTTCAAATCTTCCTCATCACTTCCACTCCACAATGCAGCTTCCCCCAGAAAGTATTGACCCGAACTTACTACATTAGGATTTTTCTCCATAGGAGAGATGTCTTTGCTTAGAAACACTCCTGAATGGAGGGGCTTGATTTTGAAGCCTCTGGTTTATGGAGGGAGGAGAGGGATAAGACCAAGAGAAAACGTGACTTTCCTGCACAAAAGACTGAGGAGAATTTTGAGTTGGGTGTGGCCCCCCGAAAAGGATGACTGTATTTTGCAAGACATAGGGAAACATTAGACATAAGTATGACCCATGAAAAATTTCCTAAAGAAGCCTTGACAGAAATATTTTTGAAGAACAAGGTTTAATTTTTCTGTCTTTTCTCTTACTCTCAGTCCAGCTGTCTAATTAAATTTCACGGCACACAACTGTCTCAAGTGTCTGCTTTTGGAGGAATCAGGGGAAAGTAGTGTTGTTACATTTTGAGTCAGTGGACCAGAGAGGAGAGAGTGGCTGAAGTGGAGGGGAGCAAGGGGGAACGCAAGAAATCAGTGGGGAGAAGGTTTAGAAGGACAAGGAAATCGGATTCAGAGGTGGCATGAGAATGTCAGCCGTGGGAATTCACCAGCGTCTTGAGGAGGGCCCTGAACATCTGCAAGATAAGGGCTAGAAGTTAAAGCCAATTTTATTTAGATCTTCAAAGTCAGGGTGACTCCATCGGACATTTGGGTACCAATAGATTGACAGTAGCCCTCCCTACGTTTTCAGAATGAAGAGCAGTAGGTGGTGGTAAAGGGAGAATGGTGTTTTATGAGGAAAAAAAAAAAGAATCTTTCAGTTTCCCAAAGTCCTACATTTTGGGGGAGGGAAGGTGTTAGACAGATGAAAACTTTCCTGGTGATGACAGTTGAGGCATCTGCTGAGGAGCAAACTTGATGGCATTTAAAATGCATGGGCTTTGTCTCCATAGCAGGCATTTGGAAGCTCTATATGCCTTTCTGCAAACTCCAGGCTTCAGTCTCCTGTGAGGAAATGTCCTGGGTACAAAAGATAGATGACAATGTACTCATTGTAATCTCTGAAACAAAATCCTGCCAGCCAGCAGAACCTGTGGAGCAACCACGCAGGTGACTCCTTGTCTTTCTCAGCCAACCAGCATCGCTGAATTTAGGTCCTGCAGCTGCTGACAAGGGCCCAGGGAAGCCAAGAGCCAGAGCGCCATTAGTTGTAGTGGGAGGAATTCTTGGTGCCTGTCTGTCCCCTGGTTCCCAGAAGCTGAAGTTGAGAGTCTAGGTGATTTACCTCACAAAGTATCTAGCACACCTGAGGGACATTGCAGTAGAGACAAAATCACAGAGTTAAGTCTAAGTCAAGGGTGGACGCACGGCTCTGCCCCCAGGAGTTGACGTCACCAGACCATTGAGTTCTCGTTCCCTTTGGAACTAATCATGCCGCTGCTTCCACACTGCCATCGCCACTGCCTTTCCTCCCCTTACAACCAGCTACAGGGGCCCACTGCAGGCCAGGTGCTGTGCCTAAGGGCTTTAACACGATCTCACTGAACCCTCATCCAAACCCCATGGGACGCGCACTGGCATCACTCCAATTTTACATATGAGAAAACTGAGACAGACACTTAAGTGACTCATTTCCCATCTGAGGGGATGGTTCAGGAAAATAAAAGGAAATTAGCATGAAATTTGAGAGGAGATATTCAATAATGGCTAAGAGTTAAGGGCTTTCTCAAATCTGAGTTGGAAGCTGGGCTCTGCAACTTGCTGTGTGAGTGTGGGCAAGCTGTCAATTTCTCTGAGGCTCAGTTTTTCCACCTGCAAAATGAGGGTGATAATAGCACCTGTTCCAGTCCTACTACAGTGAAAGTGACCAAGAAACGTTATCCAATTGTCTTGCTATTATTAAATAATGTTTTTTTTTTCTACTCACAAATCAAAAAGGCTTGTCATATGAGTCCCAACGGGGTAAAATAGTCTTTCAGGTAATGATTCCCTTTAAAGAGTCTCTCAATATTTAAGCAGAAAGTTGCTCTGGAAGAGCATTTTTTCCCCCAGGTTTAGGAGGTGGTGGTAAATGACCAAATGGTCTGGCCTCAGTCCCACTAAGTTTCACCATTTTAATCTCTACTTTTAGGAACAGTGTTGTTACTCCATAGCACAGCTGAAACTGCTGGAGTTTACAAAAGGAACATTAATAATGATTGTATCAATTATCTTTGGCTGTGTAACCAAATACCTGAAACTTAGGACTAAAATAAAAATTATTTATTATTGATGAGGATGTTCTGGTTCTTCTGGGTTTATTCCTATGGTTCTAGATGATGAATGGGATGGCTGGATAGTCCCAGATGACCTGGCACATATGTCTGGGAGCTGGTGCTGGCTGTCTGCCTGGGTACCTCGGTCCTCCTGGTCCTCCTCTACATGGCCTTGCTGGACCAGCTCCTTACAGCATGGCTGCTTCAAAGAGTTCCAAGAGGACAGGCACCAGTGCATCAGCACTTACAGAGCCTCTTTTTGAGTCATGTTTGTTCATAGCCCATTGACCAAAGCAAGTCAGGTACATGGCCAATCTCAGTGTCGTGTGTGAGGAGACTAAGACTCCCTCCGACCCCCCCCCACCCCCGCCGCTTGATAGGAGACGTGGCAAAGGAGTCATGATCATTTTTAATCCATCACAATTACAAACGTAAAATGTGAAAAACAAAGGGAAGGCACCTGGGAGATATAATAGAAAGAAAAAGAATCCAACGTGCAAAGTATGGATTTCTGGTTTTCCTCGGTTTCAGGAGCTTTCAAGCCTTGCCCCATTTCACTTCCAGTAAAACACCACCCACAAGCCCCTGGGCAGGTAAACTTGGTAGGGACCATTTTACATGGTACATCCTCTCCTTTGGGAACTACTGGACGTCTCCATTCCCTAGACCCTATTCATGGGACAATTTCACTTCCATAAGTTTCCCCCACCCCCTGCCCTTAAGTCCTCTCCAGCCCCATTACCAGGGTCTACTTCCAGGATTGAGGGACATAATGTGGTTGACTGATCCATTATCACTTTGATAATTTTTGCAAATTGAAATTGCAGCGTAATTATTACTTTTTGTTAATTCCGTTAACATTTTGGAGACTACGTTTTAGCTTTATTTTAATTAATAAAGAAATACAAGTGTTGCTTATAGAAATGGCTTATTACTACACTAACTATTGCCTAACACGCCTTTTTAATTAAAGTTGTAAACTAGGCATCTTCCCAAATCTCTCTCTTTATATATGGATTTATATAAATATTAATATAGTTAACTACATATGACAAATATTTCATATTTTTAAGATCAAGTATTTTATTTGTGTAGTGGTGCTAAAATGTATTTCACCAACCCTCTGCTGATGGACATTTACATTGTTGCCATTTTTTAAATTAGAATAAACCAGTTGCAATGAATACCTTTTCACATATAACGTCATACACTTACTATGATTATTTCCTAGAAATGCGAGTGTTGAGCCAAAGGATATACACAATTTATGAAATTGATTCTATCAGCTTGCTCATCAAATGATTTAATGGATTCCTATTCCGAAGAATTGTGTATAAGAACAAGAATGTCGCTTCCAGGTTTCATGTGAGTTTCTTTAAAAACCCTAATTATTTTTTGTTTTGTTTTTCCAAGACAAGAAGCAAAGAGCTAAAAGTTAAGTATTGCCAGCCCAGGGAAAGAACAAAACCCTAAACAATGTAATTTCCTTGCAGCCTGAGAGTAGCCCTGTTGAGAACATTCCCGTCCAGAACTCCCTGCAGACAGAGAGAAGTCAGAAAAGCAGTAGAAGCAAAAGCCCAGTTTCCTGTGTTCTGTGGAACCGCAGCGCATTTGCTGCGGGTCAGGCCTCAGAGAGGGGCCTCCAAGGCCAGACTCTACTGACACCTACCCCCTGCAGGAGGACCCCCAATCCAGAGGCTGGGACATTTTCCAAAGCTAACTCACATCTCCCATTGTCCTGGGAAGATTATAAGGTCTCAACACAGCCTGCTCTCCTATAGGGAAGCCATCATTTCCACTCCAATCTGATCATTGCTTCGTGCTTTGGGACTGATGCAACCTGGCAAGGAAAAAGTCCTTTGATAAAGTGAATAGAAATATTCCAGGAACCCACCATGGACACAACTTTTTGCCTCAGCCCCAAACCCCAAACTGCCTCTCATTTACCCATTGCTTTTCCCAATAACTCTCTTCTCATTACACTTAGAATTCTGCAACAGAAAATAGTTAAAGGGATTTTTGACATTTGGCACTAGAAAAGGGCATTTTATCTCTTTGTTATGCTCTAAGTATCCTGATTAGTGTCTGAAGGAACACCAGGGATGATTTTGTGAAGTTTTTGCATGGGATCCTAATTCCAGGGGAACATGTAAGTGGGGGCTGTGGGGTCTAGAGCCTTCTAGAGATGGATATTGTAGAACTTCATCCATTTTCTCTTCTGGACCAGGGGAAATGGCTGTGGAAGCAACCATCGAGATCAAGGGGCTTCCAAACTTCTGAATCTCACACTGAGCCTATGTTATAATAATATCTTATTCCTTCATACTTGGATGCAAAAGTTTTATAGCTTTTCATTTATATTATTCATCCATGTCAGAGCAGGAGGTGCCCTTAGAAATTCATCTTCTAGTCCAAATTCCTCCTTTGGGAAAACTGCAGCCCAGAGAGAGGATGAGAGTTGCCTATGATCATATACATCCCGTAGGTACCAGGCTCTGGATCAAAGGGAGCCTTCTGACTTGTGGTGAGAGGAATTCCTCTGCTTTCTTTTTAAAGCCCTTTGGTGGATCCATTTTTGAGCCTATTTCTAGGTATTCATTAGGTATCAGGCACAGTGCTCACCACTTGGCACTTTATGCCAAATTCTCACAACAATTGTATTCTCACAACAGAACCATTATCTTCATCTTACAGGTAAGGAAAATAGGTTTTGGAGAGGTTTTATAAGTTGCTTAATATGATGTATTAGTTTTCTATGGCTTCCATAACAAATTACCGCCAACTTAATGGCTTAAACAACACAAATTTATCATCCTACAGTTCAGTAGCTTGTAAGTCTGAAACAGGTCTCATGGGCTAAAATCAGGATGTTGACAGCACTGTATTCCTTTCTGGAGGCTTTGTATGAGTGTTTTCTTGCCTTTTCTAGAGACCCTTCCTCAATCTTCAGAGCCAGGAACAATGGGCTTGGAATCCCCATACTGAATCTCCCTGACCCTTCATCTGCCATCTTATCTCTCCCTGGCTACAGCCAGGAAAGATTTTTTTAAGGACTCATGTGGTTAGGTTAACCCACCGGGGTAATCTAGAGTAATCTCCCCATCCTCAAGGTTTGCATTCCAGTTGCAAATTCCCTTTGCCATGTAAGGTAACATTCACATGTTAGGGCATAGTCATATTTGGGAGGGGGTCATCATTCTTCCTACCACAGTCTACTCTCTGATCCCCAAATATACACACCTGTCCCACATGTAAAATTCATTTTTCCTATCTCATGGTCCCCCAGGGTCTCAACCCATTACAAGGGAGAAGCTAGTACGTGGCAGGGCTAGATCTCTGGTTCCAATGCCCTCTTAACTGCTGCCCAACCGTACATGCTGCCGTTTTGCTTTAACATGGGGAGTGTGATTTCCTTACTGATTTGCAGGAGCTCTTCAGATTATAGAAAGTAAAACTGTAAGCTCTGTGAAAGGCAGAAAACCTATATTTTGCGAATCACTCTATCCCAGTGCCTATCACACAGTAAGCAACTCAATATTTGCAAAGTGAATAAATGTTGAAGGAAACAAGTATCTAAGTAAACCAATGACATAAGCAGTGGATGAAGACATACAAAGTCATTACAAAAATATACTTTTCCTGTTCCAAAAAACCCTGTATTCTTCTCGATGTTTTTCAGAGTTCCTTGAAACAGGTTACAAACTTCACCAGAGTCCAGGTTGCCCTTCCAGATCAACTTATCAAACTGCTTGTGTTTCATCTGGGTTTTAATCACAAATAAGTGTCTTTTCAGGCATCGTGATTCCTGCCCAGATTGACTCCCAGCCCATGGATTCTGTTTTAGGTTTACATATAACCATTGAACTTCTAAATTACCAAATATTTGTTATTCTTGGTACACTCAGGTGCATTCTGGATGTAAGTATCCTGATTGTTTTTGTAGATAGAATGGTCTCCTGTAGTTTTTTTTTTCTTCTTACATTCCCCTCCATGATGACTGTTCCGATGGAACATAAGGGAAAACAGCATCATTTTCCCAACAAATGTATTTAAAATAATTTGGCTTAGATTAGTGGTAGCTAGGTCTGCGAGTGGAGATAGGCATTAACCATAAATGGGCACAGGGGATTTATTGTATTATTGGTAATGTTCTAAAATTGAATTTTGATGATGGTTGCACAACTGAGTAATTTCTGTAAAAAATATTGAATTGCACCCTTAAAATAAATGAGTATTATGGTATATAAATTATACCTCAATAGAGCTGTTTAAAATAATTAGCCCAGCATCCACTCAAAAGCACTGTCCACATGTTTTGGGTTAAATGCAATTATTTTGGACAGAGGCAGTCTCTAAGTACATCCTTTATAATCAGACTTAAGCTTCTTCAACTGTTTCTTGGCTGATTAATAAGCAGAGCTGAGCACGGTCACACTTAGTTGCTCCAGATATAAACAGATCATGCTTGTTTGCCTTGTTCTTCTCAAACAATTTAAGAACAAATAGATATGCATTCTTCATCTTTACAAAATCCTGATATTTAGTTGAATTTATCTTACATTTTTAGGAGTAATTATTTTGATGTGATTCAGAACTATGCATTTTTTATGTCCTACAATTCATTTAGAAGTAGTCATTTTAACCCCTCACTCTGTCAGTGCACTGCTAAAGAGTTGAGTCTGTTTCCCATGACAAAGCTTAATACACAGTAGACAGGTAAACAAAAAGAGAAAACTAAATACTTAGCAGCTTCTTAGCATTTGTGGACTGAAACATCGATTGCATAAGTACATTTCTGGATAAATATACGTAACATCAAAGATAGGTGTACACTGTTGCAAATATAATGATTCTTTAAAGAATTACTGGGTTTAAAGCAATAAAACTTCATTTTGAAATTGTATAAATAACTCACATATGCTTGATGGAGGATTCCTTGTTTCTCAGACAAAGACTTGGACTGGCCACCTCATCGTTAGTGTATGATACAATTTTAGAGTTTCCGGGCTTGGTTCCCATGTGAACCGGGGAGGGAAGCTCGGATCTGTGACCTCATTCCTGTTCCGTGTTCCCTAGTCCAGTGTTGCTTTCCCATGAGGATCATTGACATACCTACCTCCTGAGTCAGATTCCAAACCTACTGAGTCAGGATCTCCAAGGTGGGATTCCAGGAATCTAAATTTCTCACAAGAGCTATAGGTAATTATCACGCACGTTAGTATCAGAAACATTTTATCTGAGTTCTTGCCCATATTTGGAAGATTCAGCGTGGACTCTTCAGATTCATTAACATTCCAAGAAAAAGTGTTTCAAAGCAGTGTTTCTTAAGCGTTAATGTGTATATGGATCACCTGGGGATCTTGTTAAGATGCTGACTCTGATTTTGTAGGTCTGGAGGGGAGCCTGCTGATTCTGCACCCCAGGAATGCTGAAGCTACTGGTTCATGGACCAAACTTTGACTAACGGAGCTTCAGAGCATCTCTGTGCCATGCGAGAGGATTGGAACACCTCCCAGAGGACAGAGCACAGTGGCTACAACAGAGACCATTCTGTGCAAGATGCTCTTCCAGTTGGAGTGGGGAGCAAGTGTACTTCTAGGGACTTGGGCTAGATGTACAGGTCTGATGGGAGATCTTCTCTTGGGCTATGCAGAGTGGAGTCAAGAATGGGATGAAAATCACCATGGAGAGGGAGAAGCCGGGAACAAAGCCATTTGCAAGATCATAACTATGAGAGGCAGAGAAATAAAGCATATAAAAATGGAAATAGAGACTGAATGTGGAGAACAAAGTCAACATGTCTGGAAAGGAGGACAGGAGGCAGAACCCCAGGGGTTCCCTGAAAGCTGAGGGGTAGCTGCAGGGGATGTTTATAGACCGCCTGAAACTTCACTGTGGGTGAGGAGGAAGACACTTTAGATTCAACATCTTCAGTTCAATCCTGGATGCATAATATGTTTATTTTTATGGGGTCATAAATTAATTTTTAATCTATCCTTAGTATATGAAGCAGTAGTTCCCAAACTAAAATATGTTAAGACTCTCCTAGACAGAACATGTTAGAACAAGGTTGCTGGACTCCACGGTCTGAGATTCTGACTCCAGTAGGTCTGGGGTGGGATCCAGGAATCCAAATTTGCACCAAGCACACCAAGTGCTTATGATACAGGTGGTCCATGGAGTACACTTTGAGAAAAAGGGACCTGCAGCAACAAAATCATCAACATGACCGTTTGGCCCTTCACTGCTTGAAATTCAGGGCATCATTTGTCCCTCAGGAAAACCGAAATGTAATGTTGGCTATCTGGAATGATACAGTGTATAAAGGAAAGGAAAGGAAAGGAAAGGAATAGTATTGATTGTGTCATTACTGGGCAGTGCCATCTTGGTCAGTTCTTCCTCTTGTACCTTAGTTTATCTGTAAGAATGTCCCTATGCAATAATAACTACTAGGGGTGTGTGTGTGTGTGTGTGTGTAATTTTATAATTTTACAGGTAGCAATTTCTTTTTTATATTGTCTCATTTACTCTTCAGAACAAACTAGGAGGATAGGTATTGTTATTTGGCCTCATTTAAAAGTTGAAGAATCAGACTCAGAGACACTAAGGAATTTGCACAAGATCACACAAAAGATGAGTGGGATCTGACCCCAGACCTTACATTCTGACCAGCTTATCATGTTGTCCTATTGATACTGGCTTGGGAGGGTCGGTAAACCACTTCCTTCTTGTCCTTTCATAGCATATGTTAATGTGAGTTTTGTCCTCAAGCCTGGTTTTTCTGTACAAAAGAAAGCAGTAACCCTGGTTTCGGACCTTAATATTTAATTTTTTATAGTTACAAATTCAAAAACCTAGTTCTTCCTTAATCTTTTAAGTTCATTTACAGATATTATTATACTATTTATATAATTAGCATATTTAACAACCAGTTTGAGGTGTAACAACTTAAGTTCCCCTTATATTTCAAGCTGTATTTATAGATTTAATATATCTGGTTTCATTTAGAAGTACACCAGTTGTCTGACTCACAAATAAAACCTTCCCAAGTACTTATATAGCTTATAAATCTAATAAATTAAGCTTATAATTATGGTGAATTTGAATTCTCTTAAATACTCCAATACATGACTGTAAACTTGGAAAATTTTCAGTTTTAAAAGGTCTAAATTAATTATTCAATTGTGCATTTTAAATTGAAATTGCAAGCCTCATCTGCAAGAAAATAGGCCAAATTTTTTTAAAAAGTTACAGATTCCTTCCTAAATATAAAAACGTTAAAAATGTCATTTTTAAATACATTTGCATACTTAATTCTAAGTCATCTTGGTTAAAAGATGCTTATCCACTAATTAAACAATTCTGTCATCCTAAGTGAATTTGGGAGATACCTTTCCCAGCAGTAAGATTGAACAACAAAAGCTTTTGGTCCCAAAACTGCCTGGATTTTTTATTAGCGACAATATCCAGTCCTGAGTGTTATTTATAAACATCTGTAACAAGTCCTCCAAAATTTAAAGGAGTCAGTCACACAGCCCTCATTTTTTTATAAAGTATTCTTGATTTAATTCTTTTGGCCACTCAGGTAAATTTTCATCTCCACTCAGATGAGATTTTTGCATTTTTGGCTCTTAAGGCATTTAAACATTTTTAGTCTAATTCAAAAGATCTTCAAACATGACTCCATTTAATTATTTTTATTTTTCTTCTTAGTTTTCAAAGACAATGCTTTTCTAGATATTGAAATTATTTCTGATCGAATTTTGTTTTTTTTTTTGTTTTGTTTTGGGGTTGTCTGATAGGCAATCCCAGATTTCAAGACTAGTGTCCAGGGTGTTGGATACCAATCAGTAAAGTGATAGGAACCAGATAAGTGGAGACGTGAATATCACCTTTATAACTGGGGAAGTTGGATTGAAGGATGAAGCCTGCAGCTGCAACCATGCTTCTTCCCAATTGCCTTTCCCACCTGCTTCCCAGTCAAGACCCTGGGACACCCCATCAGAGGGAGAGCCTGAAAAGCAGAAGCTTGCTACAAGATAAATTAGGGTTTCAGAGCCTCAAGAGAAGGAAAGAGAACAAGACCACAAATGGGTATTTTTTACTTGCTGACTCCACACAGGCTAGAAACACGGTACTCACCAAAGAGATACATATTCCTCCAGAAGAATTTTACTCTAGATAAGAATTCTATTCATAGGAATAAAAGCACAGGGCATTAGAGGTCCTTCTAAAAGTTCTGAGCAGTAAATAAGAAAAATAGTTATTAAACTGCTTTGAAAATTAGAAAGTTCTACTCAACTGTAAATTACATTGATTATTGTGTCTAAAAGGCTCTGAATGTTGGAATTGTGTCAGAGGAATTATTCAGGTTGAATTCTTTACTGGAAAGAAATATTTACTGGCACCTATGCCTTGGGTGACAATTTCAATATATTGGATTAACAAAGTAGGACAGGAGAGAGAACATGAGTGGATGGGGAAGTCTGTTTAATGCAATAGCAACAAATATGAAGTATTTGGATAATCCACAACCTTTCTGCACCAATCGTGTGGCTAATCGAGAGTTGACTGTGGAAATTTTTATTCAGCTGTGCTTTTTAGTCTCCAGGACTGTCACAAATCGGTGGGAAGCCTGGCTGATGCTTTTTGCCTGACTCACCGTTAACTGTATGAGGTTGGTGGAACTTCAGAGAATTGAGCGAGGGGGGTTATCTTTAAGATTCCAGATCTCAAGTCCTTTGCAAAGTGTCTGCCTTGTAACTGTGATAAGTCTACAGCTATCCCTGGACTTGACCTTCTCTCCTTGGAGGGAGAGATGGTGAACTCTCTTTCAACTCTATCCTGTCACATAGAAGACTGTACCTTTAGCATGGGGACCGGGAGATTAGATAGAATAAAAATACCTACGCATAATCCCTGGTCCAAGCCACAGCCTCTTTTTGTTGGACGATCACAATAGCTTCCTAACTGGTCTCCCTGGTCTCACTGTGTTCCTTATAGTATTTCCCAAATAATTATTCTATTATTCTATCTATTAAGTAGAGTGTTAAATAGATCTAATTATTCTATCTATTAAATAGAACCCAGAATAGTTATTTCAGGATATGAGTAAGAATACGTCACTTACCTGGTCAAAACTCTCCAAATCTTTCTTTCGTCAAATTTCAAAATCCCTATTTGACATGACTTATCAACCGTGTGTAATCTGGTCAACTCTCACTATTCTCTTCGCTTACTTTTTCCAGCCAAGCCCACCTCACTTACTGTTTCTAGAGTATGGTGAGCATGAGCAAAGGAAGGTTAACCTGAAAAGGAGTTTTGAACTTGGCCCTAAATGCTGTGCATCTCTATACTTATGGCTAAAGTATGTATTTTCAGCCATCTTCCTGGCGCTTGAATTGCACAGTCTGCGCGATCCTTATCCTGCCGAGTGAGCGTGAGGGGAAAGCTCAGACAAATACAGCTAGTGTTTGGCCAGCCCAGGAGATAAAGCACAAAAGAAAGCATGAATCAATAACTTTGCCTATCTTTGCTGAAAACTTGCAATTTCAATGCTCTAAAAACCGTGTTCCCTCTAATAGCTGAGTGGTTATGCCACACTCAGAATTGGGTCCATCTGCAGGGCTTGCCAGATTAAGATGATGTGGATGACTGGGTTATTCTTTGTAATGGAGGCATGGGCAGAGGCCAGGAATGTGTGCAAACTCTCCAGACTGGCATTCAAGGCTCTCCTCTCCCCAAGCTGCTTCTATGCCTTGTCTCTCACTGTTTTGTGTGAAGCTTCTGTTTCACTTCCAACAGAATGCTTACTGTTTCTTGGGTACACCCTTGACCTTCCCATCTCTGATTCCTTTCTACCTGGTTATAAGATAAGCAGTTGGGTGAGAACAAATATTATCTTTGTTTTGATAATAGACTATACTTTCCCACCCCTCATTTTTGTGTAAAGATGCTATCCATCTTCCATGGCTGTTCTTAGTTAATAACAAAAAGTAGCTAACAGTTAATAAGTAGTTACTACATGCCAGGAGCTATCCTTAGTTTTTAACAAGGGATAAAGTATTTGATTCTTAAATGATGCTATGATATAGGTACAAATATTACCTCCAATTTATAGATGAGGGACTAGGAACAGGGATGCCACTTCCACTTCTGCAAGAAACCTTTCCTGATCCCTCATACGTGATCTAATTGCTTTCTTCGTGAAACCTCAACAGCTCTTTTGTCACTTTGCTTATTTGGTCTTGTAGAATAGTTCTAGATATACTTGTCTGACTCATGATGCGGGTCTATGAGCTCCTTAAGAGCAAAGGCCATGTCTTAATAATTTTTTTATCCATCATATTACTTTTTGCTAGGCACAAGTGCTTAAGAACCGTTTCTTACATTGACTTGAGTTGACTTCTCGGCCTTCAAAGTCCTAGGTTGGTTGTTGACAGTATCCCAGGACTCAGATCTACCGGTGCATAGGAGAGGTACTGACTAATTCCAACCAACTCTTTGGTTGTGGTTTCTGGGGGTTTGTGTGCCTTCACCCAGGACCAGGGCCCCTTCTCAAGAATAGATCCAACCAGGGTCATTGTCTCTCTTTGGTGATGAGGAGATTTGGGATAGTTTTAGGGATGCAGTGGCAATGGAACCCATCTGGGAAGACTGGGCTCCTCCCATTTGCTGGGCTCTAGGCTGGAGGTTTTAAACACATCTCTTTAAAACTTCAACACGAATTTCACTCCTGGGTCAAGTCTAGCTCTCCTCTCTAGAAAGATTCCTCTTCCTTCATCTCTTCCTCTGATCTCTTCCAATATCAATACATGTGCCATTCACAGGGCATGAAGCACAGATGGCCCTGTGTGGCGTTTAACTTTTCACGGGTATGTATGTTTCATCTCTTGAATATGACTGCAAGCTCCCAGACACCAGAAGTGGAACCTTATACTTCCAAGTTCCGTGTTTGGGTGCAGAACTCAGAAATCTACCTTTGTGATGGACCCACTAATCGTCTACCCCATGCTCCCAGGCACTACGCAAATCAGGTAGGTACTGTGGGGTCAGACGATTGAACAGATAATGAAACAAGCCAGGGTGCTGTTGCAGAAAAAAAACTGATCCCACGAGAAACCAAGCACAACACTCGGAGAGTTGGAGAACTCAGGTTTATTAAGCCGGTGGACCCAGACGAGCTAACGCTCCAAAATTCTGGGGCCCCGTTTCAGGGGAATCTTCTCCTTATATAGGTTAAAACATACAGCTATAATTGGTACAAACTGATTGGCTACAAATTACTATAGGTCACGGGCAGTTACAAAGTGCGGGAGTTGCCATGGGTTACCCACATAGTAGGGGGTCCTAACAGGAACTTGTAGGAGCCGGACATTCCATTCCTATCAGGACTAAGGTCCCAATTTGCATTCTCACATTGGTTGCAGGTTGAAGTTAATGGTCACTTAACAAGTCTATGTGCAGCAAAGGGTCTCAAAGGCTTGGGGTGGGTGCCTGAGAGCGAGACATTCTTCCCTTATCTGATCACTCTTAGTGATTCATTCTACTGTTTAACTGAGAGTGGCGAGCAGGCCTTTGCAAGATAGAGGAGAGTAAGCAATTACAAGCATGGAAGTTTCAATTTCCTCATCAGTGCCCCACCAGTATATCTTTGATAAATGAAGAGAATTTCAAGGAAGTGTTTGGAGTCTGATATCATACCTTAATGGCCACTATGGAAATCGTCCATAAATTACAGGCTGAGGCTTTAGAAATGTCCAGAACCCTGCTCACTTTCCCCAACTAATGAAATGCAGAGTCAAGGTTTGAATTCAGGTCTTTTAAAACTGCTTCTGCTTTTCACACTCATTATACTTACGCTTAATTGTTAAAGGATTGTGGAATTGAAAACCAGTCCCCAGCTCACTGATGAGGTAAGAGAACTGAGCATCCCCAGAGCTATGTCTTCTTGCCTTAACAGTTCTTTCCTCAGAATACATCTGAACCAGGTTCCATTTTCTTTAGCCCTTGGCTTTGTCAATGTGCAAAGCCATTTGAAATTAATTAAATTGATTCTTATCTTCAAACAACTCCTTTGTAGTTGCCAAAGGATCTTCCCCAAAGGCATGTTAATGATATATTAGTTTTCCATTGTCCCTTTTTTTTGTTTTTTGGTCCCAAAATGTTCTATCCTCCCAGAGAGATGGAACCCCCACTAGGCTCTAGTGACAATGGTGCAGGCTTTGCTCTTTGTCTGAGAGCTTCTCTGAGACAATGGTGGGACTTTGGTTCTTGGATGTGATGAATTCACAGTCAGATGTTAGGGCTGTTGAGACACTATCTTCCATGGTGATTGATGGGAGCCTGGGTTACTGCAATTATGCAAGATGAAAAGGAAATGACAAATCCTGAAAAGTTTGTGAACACTTTTATTTTATTTTGTGCCAAAGTACCTTCATATCATTATGTGGAACAATAAAATCAATTGTACGCCTTAATTTGAAAGTCTTCTTTATGATAAACATCCTCAGGGATATTACAGAGCTGTTTTGGTATTCCATGTGTCACCTCGTTTAATTCTTCCAATTGTAAAATAAGACTAGGGTCCCTTATGGTCTGGGAATGAAAGATGTGAGAAGGTGGAAATATCAAAGTTTGGTGACTTGAGGACATTTCTCTCCAAAAGTCAAAATGCTATGAAGTCCAACTTTTTAACTTATTTTTTATTTTATGTTTTTGAAGTCTAGTTGATTTGCAATATTGTGTTGGTTTTAGATGTACAGCAAAGTGATTTGGTTATTCTCAGATTTATTCCATTACAGGTTATTACAAGATGTTGAATATAATTCCCTGTGCTACACAGTAAATCTTTGTTGCTTACCTATTTTATATATGGTAACAGTATCTGTTAATCCCATACTCCTAATTTGTCCCTCCCTTTCTCCTTCTTTCCTTTGGTAACCATAAGTTTGTTTTCTATGTCTGTTTCTATTTTGTATATAGATTCATTTGTATTTTTTTTTAGACTCCACATATATGTGATGTCATATAGTATTTGTCTTTCTCTATCTGACTTACTTCACTATAGCAAATCCAGCTTGGAAAGCCTTCCCTT
Source organism: Hippopotamus amphibius kiboko (assembly GCF_030028045.1). Lineage (NCBI taxonomy): Eukaryota > Metazoa > Chordata > Mammalia > Artiodactyla > Hippopotamidae > Hippopotamus > Hippopotamus amphibius. The sequence continues at coordinate 135,690,467 of NC_080192.1, read as the reverse complement.
GAAATGTGCTGGGAGCCAAAACAGTAGAGTGTGTAGCTGGAGATGGTAATATATTAGCATAGAGAAGAAGCTTGACTTGGTTGATATCACCCAGAAGAGCCATGGAGAAATGAAAAAGAGAACTTGGACTTCCAAGCTAGTTAATAGCTACTTCTTCATTGTGGAGTTAAACCCATTAAATCAGAGGGCACTAGAATCCCAGCCCCTGGCTTTGCTCAATTCTACTAAATCACTGTGGGCAAAGAATGCCACCTGCCATATCAGTAAACAAAGTATGTTGTGGCCATCAAGCCAGCAGCCACTGCAGCCACCCTCCAACTGTGCACCCTGAGGGGATTCAGGATGGAGACAAGCAGGATATTGGCCCTAGATAGTTAAGGTGCATATCAAAGGAATGATTTCAATAAGCCCAGATGCTTGCATCTTCCCAATAGGTAGAAAAGCTCTAAATTCATTAAGTTGAAGATGTCTGGTTTTCTTTACTTAACAGTAATCTTGGATGTTCTGACTACCTGCTTTTTGTTGCAAAACTCCTACCTATCCTGGCTCCTCCCTTACCTCTCCAGAGCAGTCCCTCAGACCTATCTGAGAGGATGTATTCTGGGCTTAAGTCTTCAGAAAGTCCACTGACTAAAGCATAATTATCAACTTTTAGGTTATACATATTTTTCCTGTCAATAGTTTTGGCGACCAACAAAGGGACCCAGAGCAGACATGTCTCCTTTGCCTGAATTCTACGAGGACCTGCAGCTTGGTACCAGCAGAGGCCTCTTGGGCCCGTCCACCTCCTCGGAGAGTCCAGAGGAATTTGGGTGAGTCTCTTCTGGTTCTTGGATCTCCTGTTATTGGCTGATGATCCTGAGTTTTATTCAGTGGTGTTAAACTCCTCTCTGGAGGAGTGGGTTATCTTTCAAACTTGGTTTCAAGACGAGGTACCTGGGTTTTCCTCAGTTGAAAGACACTGGGGACACTTTTGATCAGTTTAGGCCCTGAGTGGGTTATCCTCAGTTAAAAGGCTGGGAAGACTTTACTCAGTGGAAAGATACTGAGTAAGGTTGGACTGAGTAATTAGATGGAAGACTGGCCTGTCATTTTTCCTTGAATTGGCTACCTTAATAGAGTTTGTCAAAATAAAAGTGAAGATATCATATGAGAGCTTTCAGCTTCGAAGAAGGGACATCTTCCAGTGAGCAATGTTTTTTTCAGGCACCAAGAAATTTGCAGGAGTGGTGGAGGCAAGTCCTTGTACTGTGCAGCAATCCCAATTGGGAAACCCACTCATTTTAATTAAAAGCTTGCTCTGCCAGGGACACATCTAAGAACTGGCCACTCCATGATCTGAGCACCCATGGTGGTCTTATACTACCAGAGGGAGGACCCAAGACACGTAAGAGGGCTAAGGGTGACTCTAGGGAAGTTTTACACTAAAGAAGTTAAGCTCACAAGCCGCACATTGGGCCACTACACGATTGTCACTCGCAATTTTATTTTGACAAATCCCCCTTGGAATGGGGAATAAAGCTGTCAAGACAAAAGAAAAAGGAATGACAGATTGCCAGCCTCCAACTAACACCCCAGCCAGGTTTATGTACAATACATATGGAAATTATATTTGCAAATACTTACTGGATTAGGGAAAGTGTACTAAAGGAGATCTCAACCTAAAATGGGGGGCATTTTTGACATTCTAAAACTAGTTTTTTGTGTACACAGTTAGGAAAAGCCGCCTTGATAGAACATCCTTTCAGAATCCTGAATTTAAGGAAGCAAAAGCTCTTCTGAGGAGTTGCATTTCTCTTCCTGTGCCTTTGAGATGTAGATGCTTTACCTGATCTTCTTTGGGTGTTGTGTGTGTGTGTGCGCTCATGCATGTGTATGTGTGTGTGTATGTGTTTTGAGAACTTGGTCTCTGCCATCCAGAAGCTACACTTACGGTGTATACTTGGCAGCCAATCGAATAGACTGGGGTTCTGAGCAGTCTTTTGTCTGACTGTGCCAACTCTCAGGGCCTTTTTGCCGTTTTAACCTTCATTGTGTCAGTCTATACAACGAAGGCCTTTACTTCCCTAGACTATTTTGGGGAGTTAACTTTCTGGATCTTGTTTAGGTGGCATCCTTTTCACTCTTTTGTGGGGATGCCTCTTGTGTCTTATTGGTTTGAGTCACTATTATGAATATATCTCATTAATGACTAGATGATGGATCTTTTAAATCTAGACAGAACTCTGACTGTTTTATCTTCTAAATACAAATTAAATCTACTTGTCTCTCCCCCAGCCACACCCTTACTCTTGTCACCACAATCTCATCTGGGACTATGTACACTGACTTTATTGGTCACCTACAATCTACTCTTACTTACAGTCTCCAATCCACTCTCCATCCTGCAGCCAGAGTGAAAAAGGTGTCAGAGAAGATGGGTTGGCAGATTGGGTGGCTGGGCTGAGTGAAGAGATGCAGAGACATGCTCTGTGGGTGACGTCTTAGAGGAGGTTCTTCCAGGGCTTCTCTGCCCTCAGAAGTCACATGCTTCTCTCTTCCTTAGTGCTTGTTTGGCAAAAGTGGTTTTTAAAATTAATTAATTAAATTAATTAATTGTCTGCATTGGGTCTTTGTTGCTGCACGCGAGCTTTCTCTAGTTGCAGCAAGCGGGGGCTACTCTTTGTTGTAGTGCATGGGCTTCCCATTGAGGTGGCTTCTCTTGTTGCAGAGCACAGGCTCTAGGCATGCAGACTCCAGTAGCTGTGGCACATGGGCGCAATAGTTGTGGCTTGTGGGCTCTAGAGCACAGCTCAGTGGTTGTGGTGCATGGGCTTAGTTGCTCCATGGCATGTGGGATCTTCCTGGACCAGGGCTTGAACCTGTGTCCCCTGCATTGGCAGGCAGATTCTTAACCACTGTGCCACCAGCGAAGTCTGGCAAAAGGGTTTTAATTAGCACAAAGGGGCAGGCTGGACCTTGTTACCCCCAGGCAGTGATCCTGTTCCAGAATGAGGAGCCAGCATGTGCCCTGGGCTGGAGCTATCAGGGAACTGCTGAGAGTGAGGGCTGAAAGGCACCTAGCAGTTTACCTGGTCCAAACAAGAGAAAAGTCGATTGTGTGATTCCATTTAGCATGAAAACAATGGTCCCTTATTTATTTTTATGAAAGTTTCCTATCAGTGACCCAGCCCATACATTGCACGTGTGTCCTTGTTTTCCAGATGCCACGTGTGAGCCATAATTGCAGAACAGAAGCCCTCACATTTAAGTGTGCGTCAGAATCACATACAGAACATTTTGTTTTTTTGGCCACCCTGCACGGCAGGTAGAACTTCTGCAACCAGGAATTGAACTCGTGCCCTCTGCAGTGGAAGCATGTAGTCTTAACCACTGGACCTCCAGGGAAGTCTCAGAACTTCTTAAAACAGTTCCTGCTTTTACCACCAGGAACTCTGATTTTGAGGACCCAGGGTGAGTTGAGAAATCTGCATTTTTATTTTGCTTTAAAAAATTACTACAATTAAAACAAATAGTAGTAAAATGCACATAAAATTTGTCATCTTAACAATTTTAAGTGTATAGTCCGGTGGCATTAAGTACATTCACCTTGTCAAGCAACCATTATTACCATCCATCTTCAGAACTCTTTTCACCTTGCATAACTAAAACTTAGTACTGTACTTGTAAAAAATTAATAAACACAAACCTCAATTAAATAGAGTTGGGTGAGCAGAAGGGAAAGCTGTCAAGCCCTGGGACCACAGCAGAGCCCAACAGGAAGAAGAAAGACTCCTCCTCTTTCCTGGCAAAGACTCTGCCAATGAAAAGCCATGGACTCTGTTTACTGTGGCCCTCCCACCTTCCTCTTCCTTTTATAAAAGGGTTCGCCTTCCCTTGCTGTGCAGGGACTTTCACATGGTTCTTCATGGTTGCAGACCCTCAACTGCAGTTCCCTCCTGATTCTCAATAAACTCATTTTTGCTGGAGAAATATCGAATAGTCTATTTCAGGTCAACACCACTAAATATTAAATCCCCTTTTCCCTCTCCCCCTAGTCTCTGGCAACCACCATTCTACTTTCTGTCTCTATGAGACTACTCTAGGTATCTCATACTTGTGGCATCATACGTATTTGTCTTTTTGTGACTGGTTTATTTCACTTAACATAATATCCTCAAGGCTAATCCATGCTGTAGCAGGATTCCTTCCTTTTCAAGGCTGAATATTATTCCATTGCATCTATATATCACATTTAAAAACAGTTATTGGAGTAGAGTTGATTTACAATGCTGTGTTAATTTCAAATGTACAGCAAAATGAATCAGTTACACATGTACATACATCCACTCTTTTTTAGATTCTTTTCCCACATAGGCCATTACAGAGTATTGAGTAGAGCTCCCCATGCTGTACAGTAGGTCCTTATTGGTAATCTATTTTATGTATAGTAGTTGTGTGTATATACCACATTTTGTGTATCCATTTATCTGTCGCTGGACCCTTGGGTAACTTCTGATATTTGGCTACGTGAATAGTGCTGTCATAAACATGGGTGTATAAGTATCTCTTTGAAACTCTGCTTTTAATTCGTTTAGTGATCTGCATCGTTTACCAGCTTCTCAGATGACTTCTGTACAGAAGGTGCTCAGCCTACACTTTGAGAATAATGGATGTCGGGAAAGCACCAGCTAAGTGTGGATGTGAATTCTGGCCCATGCATCTTGCTGCGTCGCGAGGCAGTGATCTATCCCAGCCTTCCTCAAAAGGGCCTGTTTGAACCAGAGCATTTAATGTTATATCTTGAAATGAAAATGCCAGAAGCTAAATTTTAATCTAGGGGCTAAGCTTCTGAAGGTAATATTTGTCAAAGAGTTGTGAAGAGTACATTGTTCACAGAAGCAAGGTTATCTCCCCTTCTACACAAGGAAAAAGGTATTATTTTACTAACCAAAGATGCTCGTAGCCTGTGCCAGACATCGTTAAGCATTTTCATATGTCTTTCATTGATCCTCACTAAGATCTGTAAGCTCTGTAAGAAGGGCATTTATTATTAATTCTCCCATTTTCCAGTGTGGAAACTGAAGCTTGGAAAATGTGTGTGACATGTACAATGTCACGTAACTGGCCTTGACTAGACTCCTGACTCAGAGCACACTATCCTAGAACATAAATGGAATTGGAAACAATACGCCCCTGAAATTTACTGCTCTGGAATCTATAGCTGGAGAAAGTACGTGGACTTGATCTTTGGTAGGAGTCCCTGCTTGTGAAGGCAGGGCCAGCACTGGGCACACCTGACCAAGGCAGAAATAAGAGCTGCTGGGACGGCCACACATGCAGGTGAGGCCTCTGAGGATGCCTCAGGCAGAAGCAATGACAAAGATAGGGAGGCAGTGGGATTCTGCCCAAGACGGAGGGAGTGATGGCTTCCTGGGAGGGCAGGGGCTCTCTGGTCTGACCACCAAGGCTTGGCCAGTGTAGCTGAGCAGAGGTGCTGGGGAGGGGCTGGGGCAGGTTACAGGGTACAGTGCTCACTGCCATTTGCCCTTATTCTGTCCTGCCCCTCTTTTCTTGACTTCTTCCCTTCCATGCTTCCTTGAGGGAGAGAATGGGGGATGTCCTGCTCACCTGCTCTGGCCTGGAAAGTCACACTCCAGTTTGGGCCTCAGTTACATTTTGGGGGCAAGCACAGAGCAGTAGCTTGAACTGGCTTCTGAAAACCCCTCATTTTTCAATGGCAAAATCCCTTCTGCCTTCACCAAAGCCCCCTTCTACCTGAGATGCCAAACCATGGGATTCTTCAACCTCTTCTGAACTGTGAAAAGACTTAGAAAGTGATCAAAGTCCATTGGCTGAAAATTCCAGGAAGGTCTTGGTGAACTTCCTCTACACCTGAGCCACACTGGTCTCTTGACAAATGAGGAAGAACCAGCTGTCCCAGCAACAAGTCTTCCTCCCTTCCCTCCCCAGCTCCCCGGTAGGTCCCACGGCTAAGAAGAGGCAGGGAAGCTTCTGGGTAGAAGGACTCTGTTGGTGTGGGGGAAAGCTCCTGTCTGCCCAGGGCACTTCTCCTCAACTTGCGTGCTTCTCAGAGGTGTCAGCTACAGGGAAGGTGTCTCCTCTGATCTGTCACCTTGGGACAGTAAGGAAGGAAATGTTTGGGCTATATTTTTAGAAATATCTTAAGCTTTAAAAAATGAAAAATTGGAATTTATATATTAGAATTTGTCTTCCTTACCGGGTTTAGAGGTTTAGCTGGTGTAGGAGCCCACCTCCCTAAATAAAATGCCACTCAGAACTGCAAAGTTAAGGCCCTTTCCCCAAAGGACTGCTGTGCCTCCTGTGGCCCATCAGGTGGTCTCTGTAATCCTGAGACAACAGTGTAGACACAAGAGTCCCCTTGGCTCCTGCTAGTGTTCTGGAAATGGGCCGGGACTCTCAAAAGATTTCATTGAATCAAAGGGAAAACTTTAGGGAGAGAAACACAAATGGCAAGGTGCATAAAGCAATACAAATCACACAACATGGGGTTTTGAACTTGACCATGGCTGGCTGGCAGATGTAGCCCCTGAACGTGCATATCCTCTTTATCCCACCATCTGTCTGGGCCAGTTTCCAAGCTCTTGCTCAGAATGGCTGATCTCACTCTTAGACCCTAGAAGGCCAGCAAATGGAGCCCTCTCTGATGCCTCAAAGTCTTCATGGTCAAGGTCAAGAGAATTCTCTAGCCCTTTTGCTCTTTCCTTCAGCTATTGTCAGGTATGGTAACTGTCTCGGTGAATAATTCCACCTTTTCTGTGAGACCCCAACCACCTGCATCTAGTGTGTTGCCTGGTCCTTGGCACAAGGTAAAAACGTCCTAATCCTGCAATGACCCTGCATATCTCTAGCATCATTGCACGTGCACGGGACCACAGCAACCTTCTGACAGGACACCACACCAGAACCTTTGTCTATTCAGACTAATACTGCATCAAGTTTACTTTACCTGCAAGTGTTTTGTGTCACCTTTAAAACACTAGCTGGCTAACAGAGTAAATGAATTAGAGTGAGTGACCTATTTAGATCTGTTTAAATCAAACTTTGCGTGAGTTTTGGTTACAATGGTTCTTTTATTTTTAGGAGGAATGAAGGACGAATGCCTTCTTACAGATCAAGGTCATATTTTCCTGCCTTCGTCAGCAAGTAGGGCAGATGTAAGCACAATTAGTCAGTTCTCTAGACAGGATACTTTGGGCCTCTGAGAATCTGATTTTCAGCACAGAGTCTACTCCTCATGTCCAGCCAGAGCCCGTGCGGGGGCTGTGATAAGCTCTTAATTAAGTCTGTTCGCATTAGCGTGCAGGTACTTAACTCTAAACAGCAGTGTGGGGGTTGGAAAATGAACCAACTGCAGAGTCAACACTCTGGATTCTACTTCGGATTTCTCTCCAGGTAACCTTGGGGAAAATGTTCACCTCTTTAAGCCCCAGTTCTGCCATCTGTTTTGCTTTTTGTGTTTTTTAATCTGGAAAAAAAAATACCAGTCTACGAAAAATCACATTGCTTTGTAGGTTCAAACACTTCCTACAAAATACTTTAAATTAGTTCACACTAAAGTGTTAGTGACTCATCGGTCATCGTTCTTCCTGTTTTTAAAGGAATTTGAAGTATCCTGATCTCTTGGAGTTTATGGAATTGGGTGCTAGGCATGGCACTTTGTAAATGTCATCTCACTTAAGGCTCAAAATAATCCCCTAAGGCAGTGGTCTCAGTCTTTGTATGCATCAGAATCAGCAGGAGAATTTGTCAATGCAGATCTCTGGGCCCCACCTCCAGAGTTTCTGATTCAGTAGGTCTGGGGTGGGACCTGAGAATTTGCATTATTTTCTTTAAAATTTGTTTATTTATTCATTTATTTATTTTTGGCTGTGTCAGGTCTTTGCTGCTGTGCATGAGGTTTTTCTAGTTGTGGTGAGTGAGCAGGATCTACTCTTTGTTGTCTTGCGCAGGCTTCTCAGTGCGGTGGCTCCTCTTGCTGTGGAGCACAGCCTCTAGGCATGCGGGCTTCAGTAGTTTTGGCTCGCGGGCTTCAGTAGTTTTGGCTCGCAGGCTCTAGAGCACAGGCTCAGTAGTTGTGGCGCACAGGCTTAGTTGTTCCGCGCCATGTGGGATCTTCCCAGACCAGGGATTGAACCTGTGTGCCCTGGAGAAGAACTGCTGTGAGGCACGTACACTATTATCTTATCTCACCAATGAGGGCGCTGGGACATAGAGAAACAACTCAGCCTTTTCCTTCATATTTTGAACATTCTTTTTTTTTTTTTTTTTTTTAAAAGCTCATCCTACCACAAGATCAGAATGGAATTCTCTGACACTGTCTTCTAAAACTTTTATTATGGTTTTCCCTTTATAATTAAGTGTTTAGTTAACTTGGAATTGATTCTGGATATAGTGTGAAGTAGGGAACCAGTTTCATTAATTTTTCCATATAGGTAACTAAATACCCCAGCATCTATTATTGAACAGTCTGTCATTTGTCCACCGATCTGCATTCTAACATTGTCATAAGTTTATGATCTTTTTTTTCTATGCCTGAACCAACACCATTTTTTTTCATAATTTCTACAGCAATTTCCTTCTTCTCCCTTTCCCTTTTCTTCCCTTCCCTTCCCTCCCCTTCTCTTCCTTCTACTTCTCCTCTTCCTCCTCCACCTCTATCTTCTTCTTCATGTCAAGTTTCAATAACTAGCAAGGCAAGTCATTGGCCTTGTCCGTCTCCAAGAGTGTCAAGATCTTGCCCTTTGCTCTTTTCTATTTATATTAGTTATTTTTTTCCCCAAGTCCCACACAAAATTCTGTATAAATGTTAGTTGCAATTGTATTGAATTTTTACATATATTTGGGAACATTTGGCAAGATTACAATATTATCTTCTTTTCCAAGGACATTGTGTGTGTATCTCTTAATTATCTGTCATTGTTTTTTAAGTCTCAACAAAATTTTATCATATTCTCAATAAGGATCTTGCATGTCTTTTGTTAGATTTGTTCCTAAATTTTATCAGGGTTTTCATTGTTATCGTTGCTATTATAAAGGTATGCTTTTTTAAAAAATTAAAATTTCTAGATGTTTACTGTTGACATATAGAAATATAATTAATTTTATACTGAATTTGTATCTTGTAAATTTTCCAAACTCTCCATACAATTCTAGTAATGAATTGTAGATTATCTTGCATGTCCAGCATTAAAAAGTATACTAGCTACAAATAGTATATTTTGTCTCTTTTCTCTCCGGTTTTTATATTTCTTCTTTCATTTTGTTTTTTTATTTGTTTTTGTTAAGGTGCTAACTAGGCCTCCAGTACAATGTTGAATAGAAGAGTTCACAGAGATTTTTTCCTTGTCTCTCTCTTTTCCCTTTTATCAAAGTTCTGATGGGAAGCAGTTATTTCCTTTGAAATCTCTGCTAATGAAATCTCTCCCTCTTACAATCTTAAGATAGGTGATAATGTGGGTTTGTAAGGTAACTGGCAGACCGCACCAGCCAACGTACGCTTTTACTTCTGAAGTCATGGCCGGTCTATTTCATTTAACTAAAATGCAGGTTTAAATTTGAATAATTGGAAAACATCTTTCATTAAAGCTGATATTAGTACTGAAATTTGTAATTCTACTGTACACGTGCATAACACTTATATGGTAAAACACTTTCTGTGGGATCCCAAGGTTCCTAACCTAGAAACATTGCATTTCCCTCCCTCACAGGACTCCTGGGAGTAGCAGGGATCAAAGCACAACACTTCTGATGGTTTCTTAAAAAAAAAAAAAGACAAAAACCAAAAACTAACCAAACGAAAAACTCATCAGGAAAAAACTGAATTAAATAAATAAATAATTAAATTAAATAAATAAAGGTCTCACATCATCCTTAGTTCTGTGGTAGCCCACGTTCTCCCCAGAATTCATAGGCACTGGAGGTAAAAACTAAAGGAGTAAGGGTGCAGGGGTGCTTTTCACAGCTCAACACCTGGGCCCTCTGTGGCTGAGTCATGCCCAGCTGTGTACTGCCTCTGAAACCTGACAAATGTTTACTTGCTTCCAAACCACACAGCAATACTGCTCAACTTTTTCTTGGATGCCATCAACCTGCTCCTAGGTCAGTGCCTCTCAAAGTGCTCATTTACTGGTCTACAATGACATATGTATAGAAAGTGAGAGCAAGCATTTAGAACTTTTTATAGCAAATTGATATCGTTCTGGCATTTTTACTGTGTTTATCAAAAGTATCAGTCCACATTAGACATTTTTAAAATAAAATGTCCTTTATTGCAAAGAATGTCCCTGACATTTAACCCCTTGTTTTGTTGGAAGGTTTAAGGAGAAAATACCATCCCAGTCTTTTATTTTATTCTTTTACTGTTCCCTCTGCCTATAGCACTGACAAGAATTTCTTCTTGAACCTGAAGGCTCATCTTAATATCACTTTCACAGGCACATTCTACTCAGTCAGATTTAACTGCTTCTTTCCTGGTGCTCCCACACTCATTATAACTTTGTTTGCTGTTGTTTCATTCTTCTTTGTTTGATAGATAATTGTCTGGGTGTCTGTCTTCACTCCGTGTTAGGCTGTGACTCCCCGAGGGCAAGGTTCATGTTTTGTTTCTGCTCCTTGTCACTGGCCTCTCCACTTGAATACTGTGCTTCTGTCCTTTTTGTGTCTGTCTGTTCAAGACACACGGAAGGTACTAAGCACATCTTTGCACAATAAGTGTATAGATACTCTACATGCATTTACTCATCCAAAAAATAATTTGGGATGCTGCCTCTGTCAGGAACTGCTATCCAAGCTGGTGAACAAGTGGCTAAGACCTATTAGGTTTCTGTCTTCATACAGCTTTCATTCTATTCTAGTAAGTAGGAACGAATGAATGATAAAGTCAGTGTTCAGGGAATATTTGAAGAAGTACAACAAGGCTCCTTCAGTAATGAATGCACCTTCCAGATTTATCATCTCGAGGCAGCTTTCCCTTGGCTTGGCAAAACAAATCAACCAAGGACAGTCAGTCTGGCTTCAGAAGAGTCCGACAGAGAGGCTGCACTGAAAGTACTTCAGGAATAGGCACCAGCCCCAGGACCATTCATTTCAGGGCCCAGTCCTGATGTAAGAAATCCTGCCTGTTAATCGTGTCACACTGACAATGTTGCATGGGGACGCCCTTATCGTTGTGTCTCAGTCTCACTGTGGGAACTTACAGATTGTGCTGCCGAAAAGGATCATTTAAAAATCAGCATGGGGGAAGGAATAGGAACAATTGCTTACTCTTAAAAACCAGGGCTTCTATTTTGGATTTAATTCTGTCACTGCCAATGGTAGAGTCCAAGACACCTAAAATAGAGCTATTATTTCAATGTTGCAAAGTGATGGACTAAATTTGTCTGAGCAATAGCTTCTGCAATGAAGAGCAGTGGTTTTCAGACTTCACTTTTTCTGAGGGAGCAGCACCCTTTAGTGGAACAAAATCTTATGCGAAAGCTAACGTTACAAATTGGATTAATTTCTTCATTCCAAAGGTATTACTTGAACTCTACCAAATACCAGACATGTACTAAGCACTTTTTTTTTTACTAGTAGTAAACAAAAGAGAAAAAAGGCTGGTTTTCAAAAAGTTTACATCCAAATGTGAGGAGAAGACAATAATAACACTAACTTTAAAAAGGCCACATGCCATGGGGAAAACAAAGGTGGGGAATGGACTTAGAGAATGCCAGGATCAGTGCTGTATGTAGGGTGGTTAAGAAAAGCTTCTTTGATGAGTTAACATTCGAAGAGACCTAGAGCAAGTGAGGGAAGGCATCTTCAGGATATCAGGGGGAAGAGCATTTTAAACAAGAGAGCAAGTGCAAAGGTCCTGAGGTAGGTGCATGCATGCATAATTCCAGGAATGGCAGGAGGCTAAGGAGGTCTGCAGACAGAATAAGGGGCAAATGAGTCTGCAGAGGCAGTGAGGAGTATGAAGAATGGGCAGATTATGATGAAAAGCCATGGCTTTATTTTTTTCTGAATGCTGAGGACAATGCAAAGCTGTTGAAGAGTTTTGAGCAAAGAAAAGATGTAGTTTGGCTTACATTTTAAATTGTGCCTCAGGAAGCTGCACAGCTATGTATCTGTAGTAACTGGAAGAAAAGCAGAGTATATGGGTACCAATGAAGATGTGATGACAGGGAGTTTGTGAAATAGCTCTTCTGATTGCTTCTCTTTCCTCAGTGAATTAAGAAGCAAACTAATCAGCTAAGAACTAGTATGGGAGAGGAACGGTTGGAAGTGTTAGGAAGGAGGGGAACGCAGAAAATAGCTTTTCAGCAAGATGGGAGAGCAAATGAACAAGGAAAATGAGGATTGCCAGGCAGCACAAAGTCCTGGTCACGAATTCATCGTCTGTGATCCTGAATCTCAAGGGAGACCAATCAGAAGTGTTGTGCATTTTTCTCGAGCCACAGTTCAGGTTTGGTCGATACCCTCTTTGTCCATCTGCCATAGCATGGTACCAGGGGGAAGGGGACAGAGGGCCTGGCCTCCCCTCAGTTACAGTAGGAAAAGTTGGACTGAATGAAGAGGAAGGGGCAAGGCAGAAATTATAATGATGAACGAGAGTATCCGATTTTGGATGTGAAGGGAAAGGAAACTGAGCAAGGGAAAGATCAAAATACTTTAGGTCTTGGTGAGGGCAGGTCCCAGAGTCGTGGAGACAGATATCAGGGCAGTGTTAGGAAAGTGAGGTAGAAAGATACACGAAAGGACCAGAGGTAGAGTGTCTGAAATTATGATGGGGGAGGGGCCGGTGCCTTTATTGTTACAAGGACTAATACAAGGCAACGGGAAGAGGCTAAGGGGGTGGAGGGCAGATCATAGAAGGAGACAATGTCAACTCACTGAAAGACCCAAGAAGGACCATCTATGTGGACACTGAAGCCACCAAGATTCAGGACAGGAGTACATATGTTGAAGAGAAGAGCCAGAGGAAGAAATACGTGGGAGCCTACAAATGACTGCGGCAGGGTGGTGAGTAAGATAGTCTTATCGTGGGAGCTTCTAAGACAGATGAGGGCAGTTTCTGGGGGAGACTGGGGCAATGGCCAGCATGGAAAAACCAAATCAATCCTCACTTCTTTTCCTAAAATAGCCACTGAGACACGACCAGGAAACATTCAGGGTTTACGCAGAGGACTGGAATATTTCAGATTGAAGGAGCTGCAAAACTTTGAAGCGAAGGTCTTAAATAAGCATTTGGGAAAAATGCAATGCCCTACAAATTCCTTGTGCCCATTGGCTTGTGCTTCCCTGTGCTCTAGGGAATACCCTAGTCTGTCCTTTGTCTACCTAGCACTCCGAGCACCCAATCTCTGCAGCCATTTACACACGGAGTTTGAAAAAATTTTTTTAAAGTTTTTTTTTTTTTTTGATGCGGACCATCTTTTTTAAAGTCTTTATTGAATTTGTTACAATATTGCTTCTGTTTTTTTTTTTGTTTTTTTGGTCGCGAGGCATGTGGTATCTTAGCTGCCCGACCAGGGATTGAACTCGCACTCCCTGCGCTGGAAGGTGAAGTCTTAACCACTGGACCACCAGGGAAGTCCCTATGCACAGCTTTAAATAAACAGCCACTCCTGGTAAGGGGTTGGCACATCTTCCTGTCCATTCTCTACCAGCTGTTATTACGTATTTTTTGGAGGCCCCAACCCTGCCTCTGTGTTGCAGCCCCTGTTACCAATCTTTGGACCCTTGATTTGGGAACTTGTTTACCCTCCTTCCTTTGCTAACTGGACCCAGTCTCCTCCTCCTCTATTGAAACAAGGCAGGATTCTATGGTTCCCCCTTCCCCCGCCCATGTCCTCAGCTTGCCTTGGTCTGTGGAAAAACTTGAACCAAAGTTTAAGTTTAATGAGAGAAGTTAGAAGATGCAGAAGCAAAGGAAAGCTGTCAAACAGAACATAACAATAATGGTTTAGTCATTAAACAAAGTCAAGGACCTTTAGTTCCTCCTCAAGGGCTATAGATAATATTCTGAGCCATATCCCTGGAGCTGTTTTGTAGATGCTGAAACCCCAACCAGGTAGAAAGTTAACTACGTGATGACCAGACCGTAGTCATGACATAAGCTGCCACAGTTCCAAGAACTGGCCTCAAAGAAATGGGAAGGAACCGATCCTGGAAATGAAGATTAACGGTACTTAAAACAATCAAGATGATGCTGATCAGACCACTGATGATCAATTTCAAGATGGCTGTCAGAGCTCACTGTGCTGTTTCTGCATGTAGCCCTCTCCCCCCACCTATAAAAGCCTTTACTCATTGATTGTTGGTGGGGGAGGGGAGTGTCGGTCTTTGGACATGAGGCTGCCTTCTCCACCCCTCTGCCACCATGCCACCGGTTGCCTGCCTTCAAGGTAAAGAAAACTTTTCCTTCCTTCCTTCCTTTGCTCTTTCTTTCTTCCTTCCTTCCTTCCTCTCTTTCTTTCTTTCTTTCTTTCTCCCTTTCTTTCTTATAATTTTCTCTCTTATTTATTTATTTTTATTTAAATTTTTTTTCCTGTGTTGGGTCTGCATTGCTGCGTGTGGGCTTTATAGTTGTGGCAAGCAGGGGCTACTCTTCATTGTGGTGTGCGGGCTTCTCACTGCAGTGGCTTCTCTTGTTGTGGAGCACGGGCTCTAGGCTCTCGGACTTCTGTAGTTGTGGTATGTGGGCTCAGTAGTTGTGGCATGTGGGCTCAGTAGTTGTGGCTCGCAGGCTCTAGAGCACACGCTCAGTAGTTGTGGCGCACCGGTTTAGTTGATCCATGCATGTGGGATCTTCCCGGACCAGGGATTGAACTCATATCCCCTGCATTGGCAGGCAGATTCTTAACTACTGTGTCACCAGGGAAGTCCCAAACAAACTTTCTTTTCCACCAACCTCTCCTCTCAAGTATTGGCTTTAGAGCATCAAGCAGCTAGACCCCACTTTCAGCAACCCTCTCAACTCTGAATGCTCACTTGGTCTTTACAACACTCACAGTGTTGGCTTCACCCATCAGCCATAAGCATCTTATCAGGAGGAAGGAAGATCATGGGGTCTGTTGCTTCTCAAAGTAACATGATGATGTTTTAGATGGGGAAAAACACTGGATAACCATAACCTGATAGAAGTAATACAAGTACATATCATCAGTTATGGTTCTATTTGTTTTGTGACAATGTAAAAATGTCACAGCCTTCATCAAGATAGACAATAAAAAACAAAGAAAACATGAGTATCAGCTTGGGGAGGAACCACTGCTACCATATCCAGATTATTTTATTTTCCCTCCAACTAATTTTGACAAGTAGTATCTCTGTCATAACAACCAGGCCAATTGTACTTCATCTCCCCACATACACACCAGTCACACACCAAGAGATAGAAATTTGGAGACAGTACCTCCCCATCTCACTACTTTTCAAATTCTTCCCTCTAAGATCCTAATCAGGCTCCAGGTCAGATTTCAGAAAGACTTTCAGAAAACTCTTGCTTTTTGCTAAACACCTACTTGCATGGGGCCACGTGATTGAATGGGCTTCTCTGACTTGTTGATTGTCTCAGTTTTCTGACTGCCTCAGATACATTGCAAGCTCTTGGAGGAAGGACCAGCATCTAGGAGCACCCATTGCCTCATTGGTGCTTGATTTGCTGGTCCTGTCTGTTTCCCCACTGCATGGCTGATGCCTAGATACTGTACAGGGAGCCTCACGAGCACAGCAGTTTATCTACCACTGAGGCAAGAGGTGGCTGGAATCACAGCTGCTGGAGAAGCCTGCCTGGTTTCGACTCTTTGCTTCATGGCTTATACACCGTGTACACCATTGTCCCCAGTCTTATATCTAATACCTTTGTGTAGTATTTTTGTTACTTGTAAAATGAGGGTGACAACAGTACTTACCTAATAGATAGTGCTGTGGTTTAAATTGACAATACATGTAACATGCTTAGAGCAGTGTCTATAATAAAATAAACACTCGACATATGTCTGCTACTGTGATTATTTGCCCCTTTTTTCCTATGATCTGTAATTTACTTCCCTCAGCAGGTCAAAAGGCTTGTAAATTTTCCCATCTGCCATGGTAAAGTTCCATGTGGCTGTTGTGCATACTCTTATCAATTCAGACTGTTCGTAGCTCAGTCATGCCCCTGGATTCACTGTTGGGATTTAGATAGTCTCCTGGATGTCCTGGGCAATAGTTATGATGATTATAGCAGCCCTTTATAGTTTATAAAGTAGTTTCACAGCTTTATTCACTTGATTCTCTCTACCCAGAGCTGCCATGTACAGTTGTGGAGGTTGTATACTGCTTAACTCCAGCAGGCACCATTCACATTGCAGTTTATGTGAATGGTGCCCCCTAGAGCTCTGCACTGCACTGCGTTTCGCTGCCATACGGTGCTGAACCTGCTCACAGCTGCCCTGTGAGGTTAGTGTTATTATTCTCATTTTAAAAATAAGAAAATTGGGGCTCAAAGGAATTTTTTAAAAATCTAAAATACAAAGAAAGAAGTTTTACAATAAGTTTTGTGCCTACTTCTCATAGCCTGTGTATTTTATCAGTTGCCAGGAAATTACCCTGGAGAGAAGCAAACAATCAATTTCAAACTATTTGCTTTTATTGCATCTTCTTCTCTACGCCCACACTGAGAAATGGAAAATCCAATAGCTAATAAAGAGCATGGTAAAGTCCTTTCCCTTTGTTGAAAGGATTTAATCATTGGGGTGAACTCCACAAATATTTGTGCAGTGGATGAGGGAATGAGTCAGTGAATGTGGTGCTTCCTTGTGCCAAGGCTCATTGGAGCTTTCTGCATGGTCTTTGGCGATAGGGTGGCTCTGACCTGAGTGGGTCTGTCTGTTGGAAGGAATGCTTGGCTCCTGTGCTCACCAGGTTCCTAAGAATGAAGGCGCACATTGATGATGACTATTGCATGTGCAGCAGCCTGTCCATGGTTGCAGGTTCCATCTCTGTCTGTCTGTTTGTCAGGACTCATTGGGACATCGGCTGAGACTCAGGCAATCCACCAAGTATCCATTTTCAAAGAGAAAGGCTGTCAATGTACACAGAGGTTATTTTTAAGTACCCACAGTTTTGAATGATTCTCCCTTCCTCTTGCAGTTTTCCTTTGAATGGGGTCCACCAGGGTTTGGGCAGTGAGAATTGTCTGTCATATTTCCCTGGCATCTGGCCTGCAGTATGACTCCCTCCCATCCAACCCCTATAGTGTCTGCCCCAGGGGCATTCTGTATTCCATAACTTTTGCCAAATACTAATTGCTTGGGGAGGGGGAAACAAGCTTTTTAGCAAAGCCTCAATGCTCTTGCCATAGTCCATTATCTGATCCCAAAACATACTCTGACCCCTCTTCCCAGCCTGTCTCTCTTCACTCTTCCACAAACTCCCGCTGCACCAGAGCAGTGCTAACCCTCAGCCTACCTGCCTCTGTTCTCCTCCTGCTGTTTGTTCTGCTTGGGATGCCCAGGTTTCTCTGCCTGAGCAGAGTTCTCATCTCCTGCAATGGCTCTTTCTCGCATGCTGGTTTGGTCAGCACCAACTGCTCTTTCCTTTTTATGTGGATGTCATTCCAATTTAGAAAACATCTCTTTTCTCAAGATTCCACTCTGCTGCCTATTACAGTCATCTTCCATGCGTTATCTTTAATCAGTCTTATATTAGGTGCTCCTGAGAATCACATTCTGTGTTTGTCTTCCTTCTCTACTAGAATGCAAGTTTCTAGAGGGCAAGAGTCATTATTTATCCACCTTTGACTCCTCCATGGGGATCAGACCAGGGCCACTCTGTGGCTTGCCAAATTCAATCGAATTTCTAAACAATCTAAATGAAGCTCTCCCCTTGATGACAGGTGAGTTTGTGTGCATTTATGGGTTATTTGTTGCCAGGAGACACAAGGCAATCACTTTCAACATTGCTCTTTGGAAATGAAGCAGAAGGCAGCTGGATGCTGGAGAAGCCCTTTCTGGCAATTACACTGGCAAGTAACCAAATTCAGCAATGGCAGGTGGGAGGTCTCATTAGCTCTTACCCTGCATCTCTGTCTGGCTTTATTCCCAGGATAATGCCTGAGCAGAGACGATACTGGGAAGCCTGTAAATTCAGAATGTGATCTCCAATTCAGGACGAACTGGGAGGGAAGCCATATATCCTACCAGCTCCTGTGATGAGTTAGTGCTGCAGGTTGAGTAGGATTCCTGTGACCCACAGGGTACAGACAGGGACAAGGCAGATTCTGCCTGCTATGGAAGGTTCCAGGGTGGCCACAAGTTTTGCCATCACTTAGGTGGTCATTTCATCTAGCCATGTGGCTCTCATACAGTTGCTTTACAACCTTCTCTTGTAAAAGCCAACTTCTTTTAGGTCCTCTAGTTTTTCTGCTCCTGGCTCTTTCCCCTCCCTTTAGTCGTCAGAATCGTCATTCTCTCTCTTTATTCCAGGCAAATGCTCTCAGCCCCCTCAATTACAAACAGGGATTAAAAAAAGCCCTCCTAGGGGGTTTGCATTTTGAATTCTAGGCATCAGCCATCAGATAAAGGAATGCTAAGACAGGGTAGCTTGAATTATCTGGTGTCACACCACGGACTGCCCTCTTCTTTCAGCTAATATATATGTAGATATCTACCACCATTCCTGGCACATGATGAAGGTTCAATGTTTGTTGAACTTAACTCTTAAGCTGTATGGAAACAAACCTGATCCGTAAGCTTTTATGAAAAATCAACGGTTATTATAGTATTAACAAGAATAAAGAAGCAACAGGAAAATAAGTGCTCTCTGGCCCAATATATAGACCAACTGACAAGTCAAGACAGGTAGAGAGGAAGGAACAATGGTAAAAATATTAACAACAGTAGTGATAGTGATGGGACCTCCCATTTTTTGAACAGCTGCTATGTGCCAAGGACTTGGCATACTTTTTCACATTGTTTCTCACATTTATTTCACATTTATTTCTCACAACAAGCCTGTGAGGTTATTATGATGCCCATCTTACAAATGAAGGAAATGAAACTTGGAATTTGAATAACTCATCCAAAGACACAAAAATAGTAAATAATGGAGCCAAGATCACAAATACAGTCTGCTTGAGAAAGCTAATATTCTTTCTATGACACCACTTTTGTTGCTTTGAGCATGGCAAAGCTAAGATGGAGGGAAGAAGAGAAAAAACAGATTCCATACACGTGTGTTTAAGGGATTTGGAGAAAAGGAGCTTGCTGCAGAGTAGGGGTGGCCCAAGGGGACATTGTGGAGGGTTTGGCTTTATACAAGGAGCAGGCTTCATTCTGAAGCTTTATGTGCAGTTCTTATTATCCTTAAACTACATCCTTCCAATGATGGCTAGTCAGGGAACTGTGTTCAAGAGTCACTTGAAATAATACATGAGGAGCTCTGTGGGAAGAGCTTTGGGATCTGACAAAACACAAAAGTGGCACACTGCCAGGTCTTGGTTAATGTTGACTACATGGCAGGATAGAGAAATATGTCAAAAGTCGATGGCTCCTCTAGACCACCTACACTACGTTGATAGGTTGAACTTGCTGATAGCATTGGTTTTAGGCATTTATGAAGCCTTTTGCATTTGAATCTTTCAAGATCTCGTTCACAATATTTATTCCAATTATGCTCTTCAGGTCTAGGTCACAGCCCAGCTACTCATGTTTATCCTTGTTTCAGACCTCATGGCCTCCTGAAATGAGAGCTACTTTCTGGCTGGAACTAATCCCAGGTGTTGCCTTATTGCTGAGATCCTGGGCAGCTATCATATTCTCAGCACTGGGGAAAATCTGGTTGACTATGGAAATTTACTTATTTACTAATTTAATAAATGTATAAGAAATTCTTACTGTGTGCCTGGTGCTGTTCTAAGCTCTGTAGATCAAGGGAAGATGAAGTTTCTGTCCCAAGGGAGCCCATATTTCAATGGGCAGAGATGGATAATAAACAAGGATAAATACAGATGCATGCATTGATTGAAGATAAGGGTAAATACCATGAAAACAGGCAAAAGGTGAGGCAATATCAGGGGATAGTTAAATGGGGTGTCAACAAAGACCTCTTTGAAGAGCTGACATTTGAACTGAGTGTTGAGAATGAGACACTCAGAAGGAAATCAACAGGGGGACATGCACTCCAGGCAGAAAGCATTGCCAAGTGCAAAGGCTCTGAGGTCAAAAAGAGCCTGGAGGGTTTGAGGAACCGAAAAGCTGGGGCTGGAGCATAGGCCTGAGAGGTAGGCAGGGACTAGATTGGGGCAGCCTGTCACCCAGAAGAAGGGGGATTTGTGTGTTATACCGATTGCAGTAAGAAACAACTGGAAGCTCTGAGCAAAGGGATGACACAGTTTGTGTTTAAAGATCACTCTTGTTGACCCAATCTTCTTCAATCCAGTTCTGAGTTTAGTAGCATTTACCAGGCATTTATCTATCTATCTAGCTAGCTAGCTAGGTATCTATCATCTATCTCTATCATCTATCTATCATCTATCTATCTATCTATCATCTATCTATCTATCTATCTATCTATCTATATCTATCTATCTATCACCTGTCACCTATCTATCTATCCATCCATCCATCCTTCTACCATCTCCACTCTCCAGCCCACTACTCAAGGCACATGTTGTTACTCCCATTTTATAATGGAGAAGCCATAGCACAGAAAGGGACTGACTCCAAGTCACAGAGCTGTGGGTTGAGATTAAAGCCAGGGTTTGAACCAGGACTGGTTCCACTTTGCCATGCTATCTCATCCATAAAATTATAGAGTTTACAAAGTTTTGATTAATAAAATTATCTCAAGAGTTAAAAAGCCAAGATACTTCTGCACCAGCTTTCATTTATTTGAACAGTTTTCTGGCTAGAGCTGCCCTGGCTTTAACTGTGCTGCTTCTGAGGTCCTGGTGTTGCCACCCTGAGGACGCTGCAGACAGAGGTGTTCCTGGTCCCTCAGGGCACTTGCAGGCAGGCTTCATAGAGCAATGCCTTATACCTGTACTATGGGTCTCCCACCCAGAGCTTCTCTGTGGCACAAGATGCTGCAGGATCCACCTGACATCTGAGCTTGAACAACATTCCGTGGGTGGGGACTTCCCTGGTGGTGCAGTGGCTGAGAATCTGTCTGCCAATGCAGGGGACATGGATTCAATCCCTGATCCGGGACGATTCCACATGTTGCAGAGCAACTGAGCCTGTGTGCCACAACTACTGAAGCCTGTGTGCCTAGAGCCTGTGCTCCGCAACAAGAGAAGCCACTGCAATGAGAAGCCCGAGCACCGCAACAGAGAGTAGCCCCGGCTCGCAGCAACTAGAGAAAGTCCGTGCGCAGCAATGAAGACCCAACACAGTAAATAAATAAATAAATAAATAAATAAATAAATAAATAAATAAATTTATTAAAAAAAAAACCCAAAACATTCCATGGGTGAACTTCTATGGGATTGAACAATTAGCTTGTAGAGGCAGTAGCAGGCTGCTTTGTAAGCACTTTCTTATATTTTCTCCCCTTCTTTCTTTACCCATTGAGGTTCCTCTCTCTTATGCTCCCTGGGTTGTTACCTCTCCAGTAAACTGTTGGTACAGAAGCTGTTGCCTCAGGCTCTGTTGTCTAAGACAATTTTTCTCTACGACTCTTACCTTTCGTCCACAATGGTTCTCTCATTCTGTTCTCAAGGCTGGTTCTTTCTCTAGGTGGACAGAGCAGCTGGTTATGACTTGCCAGGCCCAACAAAACCCTTCCACTTAATGTTACTCTGAATCTTAAGTTCTAGTTTCATAACTGGCGGTTGTAGGTTGGAACCGTTTACCAAGGAAGTTGGAATGTACAAGGTGATGAAAGACATCATGTAGTAACATCTGTTAATCAAACAGCTGAACTTTCAGAAGCACTAAACACAAGGCACCATTTTTAACCTTGCAGAGAAGAAGGAAGAAATGAATATTGATTGTGCATCTGTTATGTTCAATAATTCTTTCATGTGTTTGTTCACCACGTGTTCCTCTACTGCTTCCCGAATGCTGGCTGTTGTCTTAGGGGAGTCCTGGGGGTCCCAGCTGAAAGAGGAGGCCCTTCCCTCCAAAGGGCTTTCGTTTAATGAGTGTTGGGCTATGTGCTGGGCAGTCATATTGAAGCGTGGTGGTTTGTTAAGTGCTTTTATATCCATCATTTCACTGGACCTTGGAGAACAACTTTGTATGGAAGATTGTATCCATTCTACTGGTGAGAAAACTGAGGCTTAGTGAGGTTACATGACTTCCCAGAGGTCTCATATTGAGTTAGGTAAGAACTTAGATCTCCTGACGCTAATTTCACAGCTTTTCCTAACCTACCTAGTTGACTCTTGACTACACATAACTGTTAGGGTGGCTTTCCTCACTTCAGACTTTGTCCTTTGGTCACTTAAGTGTCACTCTGTGCAGCCCTGAAGCTGCCAGAGAAACATGGGGAGTTTGTATGTGCAGCTTCTGTTAGAAGTATGCGGCCTGCAGCAAGAAGTGTTCTCTGAGGTCCTCACTTGTCCTGGTCACGTGGTTTGTTAGAAAGAAAATGGACATTGTGTTACAATATCAGAAATGTAAACCCAAGTGTTCAAAAATCTCTAGACCCAAAAAATGCCTTTGCAAAGTTTAAATTGATTACTGGGTTCCCAGTCCCAAAACTAAAGTTAACATATGATTTTGTCTGGCAAATGATATGGGAACTAGAGGACATTAGGAGACATTCCAGAAGGCTGTGCAGGGTCACCTTATTCTAAAGGAGGGCAGAAGCTTCTGAGCTTTTCCCCAAAGCCAATCAGACAACGTCATTCCATCACTCACTAATTACTTTGCTTCATCTTTAAAAATTACTCCCAAGATAAAAAAAAAAAAATACTTAAACAAGTTTTTCACATGATAACCAAATAAGATTTAAAAAAATTTGTAAAACAGAAGCTTAACCTCAGATATAAAAGCCAAAGCAGTAACCAGATCCAGAACTCTGTGGTATTAGAATATTGGTATCAAGCAAAAATGAAGCACTGAATCACTTCAGCTAAGTTTACTCAGGGAGAAAATTCATTTATTTATAAAAAGCAAGTTAATTCACCATCCCAGGGAACTGCTGTTCCTTCCCACTTATGAAATCAGGGCTCCCTTATTAAGCCAGAGTACTCTTCCAGGACAATAATGAAGAATAATGCAGCTTTTTATTGCCTCCGGGGTATGTCTGTGCACAGATGGCCTTGAAAATAAAACAGTATTTTGGAGTGAATTCAGTCTTTTTTTTTTTTTTTAACCCAACTCCCTTGAATGGAAGCAACACCATGTTCTTTAGCTCCTGAGGACCCCTCAAGATAAATGGGACAAACAAACACTTATGCACACATTCTTTACATTTATACTGACAGCCTATAAATACATGTTTATGCAAACTCTCTAACTAGTTATGGATTGTGACAACCTCTAGAAATAAATTCTAGACTGCACAGATTTTAGCTTCACTGCTGCTGAAGCTTTCTGAGATATGGCCCTTGGCTCAGCTGATCCTCAAAGGTCTATGCAGCCTGGATGCCAGAATTTTGCATCTTCAGTGGCCTAAGGCAGTGCAGAGGCTACATTGTCCTCCAACTTACACCTCCTTCCTCAGAAAGTGCAGATTGGAGTGGTTCTGAAGAATGTCATCGGAAAGCATCAGCTTTCTAAGCTGACTTTCATTGACTTCTAGGGGTTTTCAGCCTAGAGGCATCCAAAGTATTAACTGGGAGAGGTAGCACTAAAT
Organism: Hippopotamus amphibius kiboko; assembly: GCF_030028045.1. NCBI lineage: Eukaryota > Metazoa > Chordata > Mammalia > Artiodactyla > Hippopotamidae > Hippopotamus > Hippopotamus amphibius. The sequence goes on along the minus strand of NC_080192.1, from coordinate 135,666,671 downwards.
TCCCTCAAATTTATTCTGGGGCAGATTGGTGAAAAATTTTATGCATGTTGTTTCCAGTTTCGGAAACCTTCAAGGTCTTCTTACCTTCAAACCAATAAAAGCTAGCTTCTCTAACCTGGCAGCCAAATCTCCTTTCACCTGGAGTCATTCATTCATCAGGTATTAACTGAGGGCTTACTGACTAAGCATTGTGCTCTAGGGGGTCAGCATCCCTGGCTTCCTAGACCTGACATCTATGGGAGACAATCACATTGTTAGTATTTCATTATAACAGTCTTAAGTGTCATGATGGAGCAGTGCGGGGTGCTATGAGAGCTTCTCAGTGAGGACCCAGACCTGGGCTGGGGAGCCTGAAGAACTAGGAAACAGTTGGGGCTGAAGACCAAGAACAAAGGGGCCCAGGGCAAGAGAGACAGGGAGTCCTAGTCGTGCTGGGCCTTCAAGAAACTTCTATGTAAAGAATTTAGGTTCTTATCATAGGAGAAATTCGAAGCCACTGTGGGATTTTAAGCGGGGGGCTAACATGATTAATTTTGTATTTAAACACATCACTCTGGTTGCCATTTAGAAGTGGTTTGGAGGTAGAGCATCAGGGGCCAAGGAAGCAGTCAAGAATCTGTCACTGTGGCCCAGAAGGAAAAGCGAGGGCCTTTTGGATAAAGGTGATAATGTTGGAGAAGGTGAGAAGTGAATGAAGTTGTATAGTGGGATTTCTCTTGTGCTTAAGATCATTGCTATTCTTTCCTCTGTTCTAGGGTCACTACCTAAGAGGTCAGGAGGAAATAACACAGATTTTGGAGACAGGGGTCCTAGAATACACTCTAATTCTGCTACTCACTAGTCTATCACAGAACAGGCCATAAATAATACTTGCTAAATGATAAATAAATGGATGAGTTACTTAAAAGAAGAATTGTCATAAAAATTAAGAGAAATAAAAAATTAAAACTTTAAAACGTTTTTAATACTTAGCTAACCCTCAGGAATGTCAGTTCCTTTTCTTTACTTTAGTTCACTAAACATTCTTTGGACCCCCAAAATGTGTGGTGTGAAATTTCTGTGATGGCAATAGGAAGCCAGGACAATTAATTTGTGTGATTTCTCCTAAGAACAGATAACAGGGTGATGAAGGAAGCGGAAGTTAATTATGTTAATCAATTCAATAGTTGTCCTCTGCCTTGGCCTTTTGAATCGAATACAGCGAATTACTATTATCTTTGAGGAAATTTGAGTTTGTCTGTGTTCAGATTTATATTTCACTCTTGACAAAACATCATTTCCTGATTCTATAAAAATAAAATTAAAGGGCTTTCTTCAACATTGCCTAGTTCTTAAAAATACCATTTAGACAAATACCGATTTTCTCTTTCAAAATGTATGACTGCTTCTCTTCCACTTGGGACCATCCGTCCTACAGAATCTATGAGTGATTCAGATGGAAATGTTTTCACTAATTTCATATTTATTTCATTGACTTTCTTAAAGAACAGCACTGTCAGAACAACTCAAAAGTCAATTTTATACAACATAGGAGCATATTGTACTTGAATTTATAGAATAAATGCAAATTACTTTATCAAACATTTATCAAGGACCTGCTACATGCCAGGCCCTGAGCTAGGAGATGTGGAAAATCCAAAGATAAGCAAGAAATTTCCCTCATGTAATAGAAACCCACAGTCCATTAGGACATAAATATAAGCCCATGAATGTCTGCTATATAAGAAAGGGTAAGTTCCAGTGAAATCTCATGGTATAGTGGGAGCATGGAGGTTGAAAAATGTACTCTCTTTGTGCTTTCACAAAGCAGAACTAGAAAGATGTCATCCAGGTGGGTTTTACTGGAAAAAAAATGCTAAATCACAACGACAACTTTCTTAATAGATGGATGGAGTAAATGATAAATTTAGCTTATCAATTTTCCCCCTTAAATCATATCTAGAAGTTAGGAGTTTGGGGTTGTAAGTGACAGAAAATTTAATTCAAAATAGCTTAAGCAAAAGAGAGAGTTTATGACTAATGTAAATAAAAACTCCAGTGGTGGACCTGGCTCAAGCCATGGTCCTCTAAGGTGCATGGCTCTGACACCTGCTGTGTCACCGCATTCTCAAGGAGGCTTCACTTCCATGAATAGACATTGGCTGCATCCAGCCAGGCCTTGAATCTTGCTCCCTCCAGCTTCAAGTAAATGAGGATCTAGTCCCTTGAAACTCCAGCAGTTTTTGGGGTCTCATGTTGTCTGATTGTGTGTTTGAACCATTTCTAAACCAATCACTATGACCAGGAGAATGCAGTATACTGATTGGCTCTGGCCAATAAGGATTTACCTTAGAGCTTGGAGTGTCTCCAATCATACTACTTAAGCTAGGAGCAGGCAAAATTCAAGTGCACTTTACCAAAAGAAAGTAAAGGAGTTTGGATGGCAAAAAGTATACTTTATCGAACTAGGCAGATCAGTTAATGAAGAGTATATTAGAAGTGGTAATTAGAACAAAAAAGGGACAATTTTTTCCAAATTGTTTTTAAGCTAAAACATGACTGGTATACTCTGATGTTGCTTCTCATCTTTGGTTTTCAAAAATTATGCATCTTCTCCATATGTCAATTTATTAGACATTTGCTGAGGCCTCACGTAGTTAGAACTGTGTTGGGTATTTGGGGCATAATGACATTGTCTTTACAGTTAACAGCTTGTTTTCCCCTGAAATAAACAGAAAAGACAGAATCAAAAAACTTCAGGGTTTCTGCTTTTCTTTTTTTTTAAGTGTTTCCGGATAATATGAATGCTATATTATTAATAAATTGGAAAAGAGACTCAACAAGCCAATAAAGGATTCTTGGATATTTGGGGCATAATGGGCTATTGGGTTGCATTTGTTGTCTCTGATATATGAGTTCTTCAACATATCACGATAATGTTTGTCTTTAGTCTAGCTGCCAAAGTGACCCTCCTAAAATGTGGATATAATCAGAGATTTGCTTATGTTGATCAACTCCAAATTCCTAAGCATGACTCTCAACTGTGGCCTCATTCTCTACCACTTCCTGTTCAAACACTGGATATTTCAGATCTAGTGAATACCTCAGGCCTCATACGTGCTGTTTCTTCTGTCCTATTTTCCACATACTTACAGATCTAATGTCACCTCTTCTGTGTAGACTTCCTATAAATTTCCTGCACAGATTTAGAAGTTCCCTTCTATGATCTTCTATAATATTGTAGAAAACCTATGTCTCTGTTGAGCACTTATACATTGCATTGTGGTGGATTTTTCTTTGCCCATCTCCCACTCCTTGGGACTATGAGCACCTTGGGATGGAGCAGTGTCTCATTTATCTTTGTATCTCCAAGACTAGCTTAGTATAGGGCACATAGGCATTAGTTAAAGAGATGTGAACTGAGGATAGCTTGTAGATGGTTGCAACAAGAGCCATTTCCAACTATTATTTTCCTGCAGAAATCTATTTTCTTAACTATTCATCTGGAAAACATGTTTAAATGAATTTTTACCTATATAGGACCATTTTCAAAGTGGTTCAACTATTTAAAAAATAAGCATGCTGGATCATTTATCAGAATCACTTTAAGAAGCAGAAGCACCAGGGTAGAGAAGGAACAAAACCAGAAGGGCGTGAGAAGATCTGAATTTCTGTTCTGTCTCTACAGCTAACATGCTCTGTGAACTTTCTGTTAGTCACTAAGCACCTCAGTTTTCTCATCTGTAAAATGGAACCTGAGAAGCTCCTCTGAGATAGGGCACCTCACTCTATACCATAGATAGACTCAAGGAAACCATAAGGTTGTAAGGAACTGTAAGGTTACCTTTTCCAACTTTCTTTCCAGATACAGAAATTCACTGATCAGCCTTCCCAGGAGGTGGCATCTGGGATCTCACTGAGCTCTTCAAGAGCAAGGCATTCATTTCCTGTAAGGCCCAGCACTCCACTGCTGGTCAATGCTCACGTTAGGAAGTTCTCTACACTGAGCTGAAATCTGCTTCTTTTCTGTGACTTTACTGGTTGATCTTGATCAGCCCTCTGGAGTCACGAGAATGTCAATTCCATTTGAGTCCAGGACGGCCCTTCAATCATTGTGAGGTAGCTGTCACAGCTCCCCAGAGCCTCATCTTGAGATTAAACAGTCTAAGCTTATTCAAGCATCCCTCACAGGTCTTGGACGCTGATCCCCTCATTATTCTGACCACCATCCTTAGAACATGCTCCATTGCACATCTGGAAGAGAACAAAATGCACAGAAGTGTCTGATCCAGACAGATCCAGGAAGCCATGGTTCTCTTTGAGCCGGGTGTTGTGTTTTTAGCCTCATGGCTTTAATGGCTCAACAGTTTTAGGTTTCTTCTGCCTCAGATTCCTGTTGGTTCAGGTTGTGCTTGTGATCAGTCAATATTTGAAGTATTTCATAATTTAAAATAAAAAGATCTCTAAAAATCCTCTGTCAATCTAAGTCACCCCTTCTTGTACTTAGGCAATTCGCTTTTTAAAACTAAATGAAGGTGTCCACATTTATCTATATAGCTCTCAATCCTTAAATACCACAACCCTCCCATGAATCATTGTACAGAGTAGTGACCACAAGTAACGATCACAGACCGAGGTATTGAACCAGGAGTGCCCTTGGCGCTCCTGTTCTCCCTGCCTCATCTGCTTGGCTGGCTGACGTCTGGCTTGAAAACCTACCCAGACTCTTTTCTTTGCCTGCTTCCTTTCTTCTCAGAGCAGTGAACTTTCCACTCTGCAGAACCCTTCTTTTTTGGAATACCTATGTCTACAAGTAAGAAATAACTCTCATAAGCAGCCTCAACAAGCAGAACTACTACCGACCTAGGAAGACCCCTAGTCCCTCTTCATAGGAGGTACATTATGGATTCTGGAACATGGAAGCTGCTCAATAGATGCTAATTAAAGACCGGATTTAATGGGATGACTCTATCAGAGAAAAGGAAGTGACTCACAAATAGATAAGTGATGCTAAAATCCTTTAAACCCAAAACATCTGAGAGTGATACAATTTCTAGTTGAAGAGAACTTGAGGAAAGAGGCTCTAGAGAAAAGATATGATGCTTAGAGTTAAGTAAGGATAATGCATGATGAACTTGGTTTCAACTGTGAAACTGCTAAAATAAGCTGTGTAAGAAAGGATCATATTAAGAATTTTAGAAAGAAAAGCTCCTTTGACGTGGTCAGACTCCCTGATTTGATATATCAAGTCCAGTGGAGCAAGTATAATGTCTGAGAAGTTATCATTTTTGATTGGAAAGTCTTGGGTGGAGTTCAGCGTCTCCTCACTCCACACTCCAGGCTTTTCAGAGCTACTTAGGGCTGAAGAGGTGCACTCAATCCTGCATGTAGATGATTCATCTGTCTTAGATTCTCCTCAAGAAGTAGCACCACATGGTTGTTGTTACGGGCATAACAATTGTGTCTCTCCAAAATTCTAATGTTGAATTCCTAACCACCAATGTAGTGGAATTAGGAGGTGGGGCTTTTGGGAGGTAACAAGGTCATGAGAGTGGAACCCTCATGAATGGGATTTGTGCCCTTATTAGAGACCCCAGAGATCCCTCTTTGCTCTCCACCTTGTGAGGATACAAGGAGAAGACAACCACCTGCAAACCAGGAAGAGGGGTCTCACCAGAACTAAGCCATGCTGGCAGCCTGACCTCAGACTTCTAGCATCCAGAACTGTGAGAAATAAATTTCTGTTGTTTATAAGTCACCCAATCTATGGTATGATTTTTGTTATAGCACCCAGATCAGACTAAGACTGTTGTGTTAGATTTGAGTAGCCTACCCACTCGTTTAGTTTTGTAGCTCTTGGAGGATACCAAGAATTCTTGTCCCTGAAGCCTGCCATACTCTCGTTTGTATTATTTCAACTGTTAGAGGGATATGCCAGCCAAGTCTGGAATTAGAAAAGAATGATGTTTCCAGCTCCTTTCCTCCTTTCTTTTTCCACATGAATTTGTTAAGTGCTCACAAAAGCTCAGAAACTATACTTGGCCCTGGGACAATCAGGAGGAATTCAATAGAACCTCAGAATGATTTTAAAGCATAGTAAATATCGTCGCAAAATTATATGCTAGGTAACAGCTGAGAGCATCTGTGTGGTCAAAGGAGGTGGGAGAGGCACAGTTGGAGGCAGGAATCATGTGAGGAGAGTTTCAAGTTGCAAGCATGAACATGATTAAGGGCTACAGGCAGCCTTATAACTGTGCTCCAAATTCCACATAACTTCTGGAATATACTGTCACTAAGTATGCTGTTTCTCAAAAGCATCTCACTTCTGGGCATTGAAACAAATATATGGTTCTCAAATATAATGTGTCTCAAAGAATTATTTCATATCTTGTCAGCAACAAAAAAGTAATAATTCTACGCTTTAAAGAATGAGTAGAAGAGGATATAGTGACAGAAAGATTTTTAAAATTCCACCCAAATGGATAAAAATGCCACAAAAAGAGAGTATATTTAGATAGCAAAATCATTTAGGAGTAAGTTGTCGAATATTAAATGATGCCGAGAAAAGAACAATTTTGCCATATTTTTTTTTTCTCTTAGAATAGTTCTAATCTTTATTTTGAATCAATTAGGCACAAGATAATTTTACTGTTTATTGTGCTTTTCTAATTAATCATTTGACCCCTGCTATTTTAAACACTACAAGTCATTAATCATTGCCTTTGTTGTTTGGTCATCATGACTTGCCATATTTTTTGAAACTGGAAAGTAGAGCTTCATAGGCTTTATGGAGCTTAAGCTATTTGAATAAAATGAAATATCTCTAGGCTAGAAATTATATAGCTGAGGTCTTTTTTATTTCCTTAGGACTACAACTCGGATGGAAAGGAAGAGATTCAGATGGCGTAGTCTATTGGTCCTTGTTTCCTGCTGGGTCAGATGCTGAGAGGAAAACCAAGAGAAGAGAATGTGGAGGAGTTTAGCTTGAGGGAAAAAAGAAAAACTGGACGGAGTGTGTGACAAGACATCTTCTCCTGGAGATTAGCAGCTACATTCTTCTCTCTTTCTCTCTCTCTCATCTCCCCCCCCCCCCCCCCCCCCCCGCCAAACTGAGCAACTAACTGCAACAAGGGCAGGATTTTTAAAAAATCAATCAATTAATTAATTAATTTTTTTATTCGCTGTGTTGTGTCTTCATTGCTGCATGCGGGCTTTCTCTAGTTGCGGCGAGCGGGGGCTACTCTTCGGTGTGTCAGGAAAGCAAATATAATCTTTGATCTGTACAAGTCACAGGGCCACTTGCAAATTACTTGGAGACCAAACATTACATTTCAAATACTTAGACTTACAAGCCCCTTCTACAACAATTTATTTACTTTTACTTTTTGCACATGCTCTATAGGGTTGCAATTACTTTGTGTGTTCTGATATAGTTTGCATAGGAAAATAAAACAATGCAATAATGAAATGCTCTTAAAATACTATACTTTCCTTAAGTTAATTGCTGAGATTTGTTAATATGAATATGACTTAGAAACATTTTACATTCTTTGTACACATATTATATAAACCTGTATATAATATGTAATACGTGCATTTTATCATATCCATCTGTACCGCAATTTGCAAATCCATAGAGATATTCAAAACCCTTCCTCTATGTACAAGTGAAGGTTGTGTTATGTTTTAATAGTTTTGAATTATATTTAAAGACTGAAGGTTATATAAATGTGCTAGATATTGCTCTTAATTGCCTTCAAAGTTAATGCCAAACTTTTTACCCTGATTATGGTAATTCCTATTTAAATCTTAATCATGCCTTGATTGTTCTCCATTTGTAATGCCCTCCTGTCAAAACCTGACCATTTTCAAATATCTGCTCAAATATCACTTTAGCATAATCTTATTATCAATCTCTCCATTTTACCTTATCACCACACTTTGTTTTGAGCATTTTAATGCAGAGATAATATCTTGTCTAATATTACAACTATTTACCATTCTTTATTCTCCCATTTAGACTAAAACTTCCTTTAAGGTAAGGGCCTTATTTTAACTTCTATTTTCTTCTATTTCCAAAATACCAAACATGGAATGTAGCAGGGATTCAGTGAAAAGGCATTTACTTAATAAATTAATGCATGGTTATATTTTGCATTTTTAAGTATTATTGCATTTCAGTTTCTTGAAAAGTAAGCATAATACCTGCCCTGTGTTAGTGGTGCCTGTTTTTCTGGAAGAAAAATAAGTTATCAGGCTATGAATAGATTCATGTAAAGGTCTCGAGTCATATCACAAAATCATGTGTTTGGATTCCAGAATGTTATTATGTTCGTCATTCTGTCTTTGTGTAAGGCCTTTCTTGCACACATATGAAAGCTGGATTGGAATAATTTAACTAAGTATTCCCTGACAAGGAATTCTGTTTGGGGTATATCCTGCATCCTTCATGATTTTCCATAGATCTATGAGCTCTTTTTATAATCCCAAAGGAGAAAACTGCTGGTTCTCTGAAAGAAGTGTCTGAAATCTTGAGCACAGTACGACTCATTTGTGTTTTAAAGTATATTTGCTAGAAAGCATAACCTTAAAAGAAGTGAGCAGAACTCACAATATTCTTCACTTTTGTGTCAAATGAGGATTGTTGCAAGGAAGATAATAAAATTGAATAAAGTATATTCTTGGCAAAATGGCAACTATGTCATTTTCCCAAATTACTATAGCAATAAACTATTGCTAACATCTTCTCGGTTCAAATTTTCCATTGTGGATCTTTACATTGATCCATTCACTCACTCATTCATTTATTCATTGGTTCACACTTTCATTCATGCAAAACATCCACTAACCTTGCACCAGGCATGAGGCATGAGTGGTAGAGTGATGACTAAGACACAGATCCTGTCCTTCTGGAGCACACAGCCTCATGGGGAGGACAGGCAATACAGGCACATGGTAAGTGCAATGTTAGGAGGACACTCAAGTGAGGAGGATGAGGGCTGAACTCAGCCTGTGAGAGTCAGGGACAACTTCCTGAAGGAGGGATGCCTGCTCTTGCTTACTATTTTTTTTTAAGCTCTTTATTGGAATAGAATTGCTTTACACTCTTGTACCAGCTTTTGAGGTACACCAAAGTCAATCAGCTGTGTTTATACACATATCCCCATCTTGCTTACCATTAAAATAGGAATTTAGGATTGAAACTCTAGAAGTTGTCCTCAGAATTGCAGCTATCTTCTTGCCTACTATGAGCATTTGTGAATAATGTTTTTAACACAGATTCCTGCATGGACAAAAGTTAAGCTTATGTGTTTTGCATAGGATGGTATCTTGGACTCCCATCATGTCACTTCAGTCTATTCTCAGAGAATATTGTAGATAAGCAACTCTTAAAATAGCTATGTATTAGCATCATCTAGTGGGATGTTACAATGTCCAGGCTCCACCCCTACAAAGGCTGATTAATTGTTCTGGGGCAGGGGTGGCATTTTTTAGACACTGCCTCACATAATTCTAACATGCATTGAAAGTGCTAGAGAGAACGTTAGAATGGTCCTGATGAGAGGGCCCTTAGAAATCATCCAATGCAACTCCTACTTCATAGATGAGGAAACTGAGAATGAGGTTGTGCCTTGTTTTTCTTGGAAGGCGTTTGTTATGGGTTGAATTGTGCCTTCTCCAAATTCATATGTTGAAGTCCTAATCCCCAGAGCTTCAGAATGTGAGCTTCTTTGGGAAATAGGGTCATTGCAGGAGTCCTTAGTGAAGCTGAGGTCATACTGGATGGATAACTAACAAGGACCTACTGTGTAGCAAGGGAACTCTACTCAATATTCTGTGATTACCTGTATGAGGAAAGAATCTAAAAAAGAATGAATATATGTATATATATAACTGAATCACTTTGCTGTACATCTGAAACTAACACAACATTGTAAATCAACTATACTCCAATAAAATTAAAAAGATAAATAAATAAACAAAACAAAAAATCATAAGGTCTTACTGGAGTAAGGTGGGTCCCTCATCCAATATGACTGGTGTCCTTCTAAAAAGGGGAAATTTGAACACAGGGAGAATGCTATGAGTGGAGTTATGCTACCGCAGCCAAGGAACTACCAGAAGGTAGGAGAGAAGCCTGGAAGAGATCTTTTTCTAGCATATTCAGAGCGAGCACCTTTGTCTTGGACTGCTAGTCCCCAGCGTAGTGAGAGAATAAATTTCTGTTCTTTTTTTTTTTTTCTTATTTAATTTTTTTTGGGGGGGGAGTACACCAGGTTCAATCATCTGTTTTTATACACATATCCCCGTATTCCCTCCCTTCCTTGACTCCCCCCCACCTCGAGTCCCCCCCACCCTCCCCGCCCCAGTCCTCTAAGGCATCTTCCTTCCTCGAGTTGGGCTCCCTTTGCTATACAACAACTTCCCACTGACTATTTTACAGTAGGTAGTATATATATGTCTGTGCTCCTCTCTCGCTTCGTCTCAGTTTCCCCTTCACCCCCCGCCCCCTCCCATACCTTAAATTTCTGTTCTTTAAGCTATTCGATTTGTGGTCATTTTTTACAGCAACTGCAGCAAACTTACACAGTATTTTTAACATGAATGTATCCCTACCTTGTTCAACTTGACCATTCTCACGCCTAGTGGGATGGGTGCATTGCCCTTTCCTATTTACCAAGAGCCAACAAAGGCCGGTTGCTGGTTCCTGCTTATCTGAGGGAGGAGGGTACAAATGTATGTGTCCTGGGCAGCTGGGATGACTCTATTCAGCCATCTCTGAGGCCTTCTCATGAAAGAGGACAGTGCTCTGATCCCACTGAGAATTTAGGCAGGCATTGTGCTATCATTTGTAAATCATCTCCTGGAAACAATCTGCCTTATTTGTTAAAATGAAATCTATGCGTGTAGAGTTAATGTGCAGCTTTATGTTTGTGTGCATGTATTCACGTGTGTACATGTCTGTTTATGGGCATGAGAAGACCAGGGTAGACCCCTCTCTTTGATTTTGGCTCTAAGCTGAAAACACCACTAGTGTGAGGAAAATTTCTGAGAGGCCAGGGCTGCAGCCCGTTCCTGACCTGGTGAGGCCCCTTTTTTGCATTTCTTACCATCTTGTTCTGTCTTCAACGTTCTGACCCTTCACCTCCCTCCTTTCCTTTTCCTATTGCCTTAGATACTTCTAGAGCCTCTAGGCTTGGGGAGAAGACCTGCATAATCACTTTTCTCCTAGATCCCCTAGGTTGGGTGGGATGTGTATAGCAAAGGCTTTCTAAGAGTTCCTGAAGTAGCGCTGTGGTTTTTCTTTTTTTTCCTTTCTCTTTCCATGTTTGCATGTTTGTATCATAATAGGATCATAGCCATGGAGCTCTGATTATGGACGCAACCTGGAGATCATCTTAACCAAAGTCAGAACCTAAAATTCAAACCCTGGAAGGGAACATGGTTTTCTAATGACCGCACATAGGATGAGTGATATTGGTGACCAACTGCAGCTTGGTCTTGTGTTCCTCAGTCTGGTACATTTTCTTCCACTGCAGTTCAAGCTTTGCATTTATGAAGACCATATTATTTTGGTGACAAGACTGAGGATTGTAGGAAATATATGCAAAGCACCAGCTCCATTTCTGGCACCCAGAAAACACTCAGCATCTAGTTGAGTTTCTTTAAGAGTGTTGTGAGGACAGATAAATGTGATGTTCTGGAAGTTGGAAAGCCTTCACAAATACAGTTTATACAACTTAACAATACAAATCATTTGTCCTCACAATAGATTCTCTGTTGAAGTGTATGCTTATCAGCTTCTGAAATTATGAATTGCCTGAGTTGCATCAGCAGAAAGGAGAAAAAAAAACAACAAAGCAAAAACGCAATAAATCTCTGTCTAGCCAATTTACCTATTCAAGCTGGTTGATTTTTCATTTAACATTTGTTTTTTATCTTATCAAGATGGAAATGGGGGTGTTTTCTCTTCCTTTTTCAATTATATTTGGGATTAAAAGCTTTGAGGAGAAAGGAGATGAAAGGGGGCAGGTTAGCATAGAAGTCAGCCTCAATTCTGGGAAGGAAAGACATCATGGCAGGCCTATGGCAGGAGTAATTGGGATACAGAAGAGGCTGGGCTGGTTAAGAGGCCCTAAGCAATGGATGGGGTCCTGCCATGAGATGAGGCACTTCAATCTGTACAGGAGTTACTGTGATAGAATGTCAGAGATTGAAGGACCTTAGAGGTCACCTTGGCATCTTGAGAAACTACTGTCTTTTAGGGATAGGAGTCAGAGGCTAGGGAGGAAAATGAGCGAGGGGCTGTTTATTACTCTACAAAGCCCATGATAGGTCTTATCATATATTGTCTCATTTGGTTTCCTCAGCAAGGCTTTCTCATCCTTGGCAGAAAACCAGGCATGAGATCACAGATGGGAAGAGGCTGCACCTGCCTGGCGGCTTTGAGGGTCTTGACAGCACCTGCCTTCCCACCTTAGCTCTGCCCAGATGTGAAGGAATGTGCTTCTTAAGTCATGAGGGTTAGTTTTCCTCTTTATGGTTTGATGGAAGTGAAAGTAACAATCTCAACCAGTTATCACTCAATGAAAAGAAGATTTATCATTTTAATGGAAAAGACACTTGACGTCAAACATAGGAGGCTGAGCAAGGCCCTCCCCCCCAATAACTAAGCTAAGAATATTGAGATGGGGTTGGCCCTAAATGTTATCACAGTGTCCTTATAAGAAGGAGGTAGAGAGAAATTTGACTCCAAAAGCAAAAGGCAATGTGAGAACAGAAGTGAGATGCTACGCTGCTGGCTTTGAAGACGGAGAAGCTGCCACAGGCCAACTAATGTAAGGAATACAGCTCTAGAAGCTGGAAAAGTCAGGCACAGATTTTCCCCTTGGGTCTCCAGAGGGAGCATGGCCCTGTGCACACCCTGACTTTGGCCCCGGGGAAACTGACTTCAGACTTCTGATCCACACAACAATAAGAGAATAAATTTAGTGCTGTTTTAAACTGTCAACTTTGTGGTAATTTGTTACAGCAAGCAAAGGAAATTAACACACCAGAGGACCACTATTCACATCAGTGAAGATGGAGTCTTGGCATGTGGTGGCCTTGTGCGGCTGTGGTTTCAGGTGTGCCCATTTCCTGTCATAAGCATAGAGTCATAAATGTTCAGTGTGTGGCATCTAGGCCAGTTATAGAATCCACAGAACAGCAAGCTGCCACTCTGGGGTCCCTAGCTATGTTTTTTCACTGGTTAATCTGAGAATGGGAGAAATTGCCCTTCTGATGGCTAGCAAGCTATGTAAGGGCAAGGACATCCTCTATGGTCTGGGTTTCAGTGGCAGGGGAAGTTTGGGAGGGCCTGCCATTTGCAATGTTGGTTGGCATCCCAAGCAGGCATGGCAGGAAAAAAGTTCAGGTGAAAAGCATCACCCAATGTTAGATGAGTGTGGGGAACAATTTCTTCTTGTCTTTCATGGTGAAAACTGCACATTATATTCTTACCTAAGTACAAAGATGAACTTATAGGGTGAAGTGCAGACGACAGTCGCTACCCCAGGCACTTAGAGCAGCAGAGTCTACACATGTGTGTAGTAGGCACTTGAAACACACCCTGTAGAGTTGCACGATGGTGAAAGTAGGATATGAGCCCTGAGTTACCCAATTATAAATTCTTTGCCTCCTCTGCCATCCCATATGGCTGCATACAGAAAAGGACACACAGAATTAGAGCTGGAACACAAGTTCCCTGCCACTAAGTCCAGGGGTCTTTCCACCTCCGCATATAGCTCTCTTTTGTAAAAAGAAACGTTCTTAGCATGGTGTCCTGCTTATCCACATCCAATATGTTATTTAGTTCAATCTAACAGAGATAGCTTTTCATTTTTTCTATCAAAGAGTCAAGTGTATTAAAAGGAAAAAAGTGAGTAACTTTGCAAAGAGAGGATGTAGATTGTTTAAGGATCCTGAGGGAGAAATGAAGATATAATTCATTGAGTGCTCCTTTGGGCAATGTGTTTGATATCCATCTTCTCATTCATCCTTGCAAGGCTTTCTGGTTAGTTTTATTATCTTCAATCTGCCAATGGGAAAAACCAAGGATTAGAGGAGTTAGGGGATTGTTCAAAGCCCCTCAGTTAGATCAGTGGTTCACAAACTTGAGCATGTCAGAGTCTCCCAGAGGGCTTGTTCAAACACAGATTGATGGGTCCTGGCCCCAGAGTTTCTGATTCTATATGTCTGGTGTGGGGCTCAAGTATCTGCGTTTCTAGCAAGTTCCCTGTACTGTTGATGCTGCTCATCTGGGGACCAGAACTTCTTAGCTTGACTGTTTTAAAAAGGATCTGGACTCAGAACAGTCTGAATCCAAATCATCCTGTCTCAGGATTCCATTTTCTGGAACTGACTTCAGGTTCTCCGGTGAGCAGAGAACCATGGGACCCAGCTGCACACATGACACACATTTGGTGGCAAATGCCCTGAGTGCCAAGCCTGCAATATCCAGCCCACTCACTGGGTCTGGCAGTGGCCAAGAGAACAGAACGTCAGTGAATATTTGAGAGAAGGGGGGTGCATGCGGATTGGACTCCCACTGAGAAGTAAAGCAATTACTAAGAGTTGGATTTTCTCTCCTATTCCTAACTCCTGTTTTATTTACTAGAAAGAAAATGGATCTTGTTTATTTAAAAATTTGTATTCGCATGCATTTATATTATTATTATGCTTACATAATAATATTAAATTACAGAATAATATGAAATTCAAAATAAGATGAAATTGCAGGAGACTGCAACATTAGTTCTATGAATCATCAAGTATAAAGAGTTTAAAAGTTGTGCTTTCTTGGAGGTAATTCCGATTGTGGTTAATTTTAGCATCAGTGTATATGAAGGATTGGGCATAGTTTAGGTTCATATCTGACTTCACTTATTTTCCTTTTTTTCACTTCTAGCTCTGTTACCAACATGATGCCTGCTCCTCATCAAAAGTTTGGAAAGTACAACGGCTACAAATGAAAAAATCACTCACTTTCAACACAACTACTGACATTTTATATAATTTCCTTTACTCATTTTCTTTTGTGATCATTTATTTTAAAATATATATTTGGCCAACATCTCCAAAATACTAGAATTTCAACACGTAATTATTGCAAAAATTATTAATCAGACATCATATACATATATAAATAACCTTAAAATGTATTTTTATTTCTATGTTGCACATTATCAGAACTAGAAGTGAATTGGGGTAATGTCATAGTTATTTCCTGTAAGTTTTAATTCAGTTAAAATGAGCTCCTTGATAATTGTCTTTAATGTCATTTCAGATACTTGTTACTTACTCTTAGCTCTAATGTAACTGGTTTATTTATTGTCCTAAAAATACCATTAGCTTTTTTAAAGGCCTTGATTCTTTTTGCTAATGTTTTTGTTAACAAAGGTATGGTATTAGGTAGTTTGGAAAATTTATTTATTTATTTATTTTTATTATTGTTAATTTTTATTAGAGTACAGTTGCTTTACTATATTGTGTTAGTTTCTGCTGTACAACAAAGTGAATCAGTTATACGTGTGTGTGTGTGTGTGTGTGTGTATCCCCATTTAGGTCACCATATTTTTATATCAACTTTTGGAGATTTGTTTTGTATTTATATCTATAGCCCATCTCAGTTTGCACTAGCCTGCTTTTAAGTGCCCAGTAATAACATGTGGCTAGTGGCTACCGTATTGGACAGCACAGCCCTAGGGATTATGCTGGGATTGAGAAGTAAGAGAGATAGGAAGGTTGAGGGTTTTGTGATCAGGGACTGGGGTAGTTTTAGTACCAGAGGCAGGATTTCCCTGGTGGCGCAGTGGTTAGGAATCTGCCTGCCAATGCAGGGGACACAGGTTTGATCCCTGGTCCAGGATGATTCCACATGCCATGCAGCAACTAAACCTGGGTGCCACAACTGCTGAGTCTGTGTTCTAGAGCCAGTGAGCCACAACTACTGAGCCACATGCTGCAACTACTGAAGCCTGTGTGCCTAGAGCCCATGCTCCACAGCAAGAGAATTCACCATGCTGGGAAGTAGGCCCACTGCAACGAAGGGTAGCCCCTGCTCATCACAACTAGAGAAAGCCTGCACACAGCAACGGAGACGCGGCCAAAAAAAAAAAAACTGTCATCAGTGAAATACCTGGCTATGACAGTACCATGGATGTGGGTGCCTGAGATGAACTGGACATGAATGAAGTTTCTTAGATCTGAGCAGGGAGGTCAAGATGCTGGATGGTTCATCCATTTGAATGGTGAAGTCCCCTCGGAAGGTGGCAGTGGCTGGGAAGGAGAGGTGCTTGGTACTTAGTGGGGATTTAGGTTGATGCCCTAGAGAGAAGCCCTGATGGTAAAGAGGTAGGTGCAGAAGCCAGTGGGTGGGAGAAGGATTTCTGCCAGGGGTCAGCCTACAGCCCTCAGGCTAAATCCAGCCCACTGTCTCTTTTTATAAATAAAGCTTATTGGAACACCATCTCTCCCATTTCTTGTTGCATTTTCTATGATGACTCTTGTTACAACGGTAGAGTTGAGTACCTGAGACCAAGGCTGCATGTCTCATACAAAGCTTAAAATATTTACTATCTGGCCCTTTACAAGAAAATTCACCAACCTTTGACTTATGCCTTGGTCAAAATGAGCCTCAAAAGTGGAGGAGTTTCTCTGTAGTGGGGAGAGGTAAATTCTTTAAGATTGCTGAAACTGTGGCCTGGACCTCAGAATTTTGCCCTTAGTTTGTGACTGTTTCAGCTCAAACTCAAGGAGGCAGCAGTACTGTTAAACCTGCAACTCCTGAGAGATCTTAGGGCCAATATTAGCTTCCAAGATTGCAGTGTCTTCTCCACTATGCATTTTTCAGGTTTCTGCAGACACTAGCATTTACTAATGGAGTCACTATATGCTTATAAATGGAATCATGATAGTGATATTTTTATAAATTGGCATAGTGACTCCCAAACCCATGGAAATGTTTAACTTGTGTAGTGTTTCTTATTTCTATTTAGAAACAAGGAAAGTTTCACTCACTTTCTCTTATGCCTTACATACAACTGGAGTCTATTATGGGAAAAATTTTTTTTTTCTCCCTGATGATAATACCTGATGTATTGCATGAAAGATCTTATTTGTCAGGAAATACATAACCCTGCTACTTCTCCTTTATGTAATTATCTTCTCAGTAGGAAATGGTGTAGCACAATGGAAAGGGCAGTGGACTGGGAAGCATTAGACCCAGGATTTATTTTTAGCTTTGCTTCTATTTTGGTGCATCTAGATTTCAGTTTTCTCATCTATAATAATAATGGCAATAAAATGTTACCACTTATTGAGTGATAATAATAATTACATTTCCTTGAGAGACAGTAGAGTTTAGTGACTGTGAATGTAGACTCTGGAGCCTGGCTGCCTGGGTTTGAATACTGAAATCCCACTGGATGAGTCAATAAACTTCTCTGGACCACAGTTTCCTTATTTAAAAAAGAAGCTACTACTTCATTAATTGAGTTAATATTTATGATACACTTGAAACAGTGCCTGCCACATAAAGAAGTGCTATTTTAGTCTGTTTAAAATATAAATAAAATAAAATACTAGGTCCTTTATATCTACTGTAATTACTATAGTAGTAATTGTACTGTACTATTATAATTACTAATAGCATATTAGGCTTAGTTCTTTATGTGTACTGTTATTTAATGATAATGTCAATGCTGCATGGAAATTATTATTTTCCCAAATTTTGTATCTGAATAAGCAGACTCAGAGAGATTAACTAAATTGTTCAACATCACATAGCTAGTAAATGAAGGAGCAAGAATTACTCCAAGTCTTCTTATGCCAAGTTTTTGCCAGAACTAAAGCCTTGGATTTGATCACTTATTGCCAGATGTAAATAATCCCAGTTAGTAGCAAAGTTAACTTGTCATATTTAATGTAGGCCCATCTCTTGGCAATGTTCCTGACTTGTATGAGACCTTGGACACATGGCCCAACTTTTGCATTTTTTAGGTATCTTGTATAGAATAGAAATGACAGTAACCTATTGTGCAAAGAATGTGAACATGTATTAATATTAACCTGTGCTGTGTCTATTTTACCAGTTCTGGGAAAAGAAGGTTAATTTTCTTTTGGGAAATCACTTCTTTTCTGGCTCTCAGTCTATGTGATTTGGATGCAACTGGCTCCACCTACATGACTCTGGTTTGGGGCCTTTGACCTACCCATTATTGATCAGAGCATGACAATCTTCCAATCAGAGGCATTGTTTCAGAATAAGCAGATGTAACTGTTTTTGTAAGGCTCATGTCTCTATAAAAATTTTAATTAAAAGTGTATTAAAAATTAATGGGCTCATGGGACACAGCCTTGCCCACGAGCAGTCTGGCAGTTACAACATGAGGCAGGGCCTGATAAACAACCAGGCCAGAGGCCAACACCACCCATTAGTGCTCCAACAATAGTCAGTCCCATCACAACAGAAAGGCCCATGCAGCGCCAGTAGGAGGCACCCCACCTAGAGAATATGGCTCTGACAAGAGGGGAGTGTGTTGCTGGGCCTCATAGGATTTCTCCTACATAAGGACACTTCTCTAAGATTAGAAAAAGTAATAAACTCACCTAGTACATAAAAACAAACACAGAGAACTATGAAAAACAAAGAGACAGAAGAATATGTTTCAAAAAAAGGAACAAGACAAAACCCAAGCAGAACTAAGTGAAGTGGAGATAAGCAATCTGCTTGATAAAAGTTCAAGGTAATGATCATAAAGATACTCAACAGCTTGGGAGAAGAATGAATGAACACAGTGAGAAGTTTAGCAAAGAATTAGGAAATATAAGGAAGAATCAAATAGCAATGAAAAGCACAATAACTGAAATAAAAAATACATGAGAAAGAATCAGTAGCATCTTAGATGATACAGAGGAACAGATCATCAAACTGGAAGACAAAGTAGTGGAAATTATCCAGCTGAACAGAAAAAAGAATTTTAAAAATGATGATAGTTTAAGAGACCTCTGCGATAACATCAAACATACTACATTCTCAATTTAGGGGTCCCAGTAAGAGAAGAGAGAGGGAAAGCATTAGAGAACTTAACTGAAAAAATAATCGTGAAAACTTTCCTAACCTGGAAAAGGAAACAGAAATTCATATCCAGGAAGCACAGAGTCCCAAACAAGATGAACTTGAGGAGGTCCACACAAAGATGTGGTATAATTAAAATGTCAAAAATTAAAGTGAGAATCTTAAAAACAGCAGGAGAAATGCAACTACTTATGTACAAGGGAAACTCCCATAAGACTACGAGCTAACTTTTAAGCCGAAAGTTTGTAGGCCAGATGGGAATGGCATTATATATTCAAAGTGATAAAAGGAAAAAAGTCTGCAAACAATATACTCTACCTGACACAGCAATCATTCAGATTTGAAGGAGAGAAAAGGAGCTTTACAGATAAGCAAAAGATGGAAGAGTTCAGCACCTCTAAAATGGATTTACAAGAAATCTTAAAGGGGCTTCTCTAAGCATATAAGGAAAGACCACAACTAGAAATATGAAAATTACAAAGGAAAAATTTCATTGGCAAAGGCAAACATACAATAAAGACAGTAGTTCAACCACTTATAAAGCTAGTAGGAAGGTCAAATCATCTATATCTAAAATAAGTATTTAAAAGATACAAAAAACAAAGATGTAAAATATAATGGAAATTCCTCAAAAAATTGAAAATGGAACTACTGTACAACCTAGTAATTCCACTTTTGGGTATTTACTAAAGTAAACAAAAACACTAATTCAAAAAATTATATGCACCCCTGTTTTGATTGCAGCATTATTTACAAAGGCCAAGATATGGTAGCAACCTAAGTGATTATGAATAGATGAATGGATAAAGAAGTTGTGGCATATATATATACAATGGCCATTAAAAAAGAATGAAATCTTGCCATTTGCCACAACATGGGTGGACCTAGAGGGTATTATGCTAAGTGAAATAAGTCAGAGAAAGACAAATACCATATGATTTCAGTTATATGTTCAAAACAAATAAACAAACATAACAAAATAGGAATAGAATCATAGATACAGAGAACAAACAGGTGATTGTCAGAGGAGAGAAGAGGGGAAGGATGAGTAAAATGGGCGAGGGAGATTAAGAGGTACAAATTTCCAGTTATAAAGTAAATAAGTTACAGGGATGTAATGTACAGCATGGGGAATATAGTCAACAATAACTTTGTGTGGTGACAGATGGAACTAGACTTATCGTGGTGATCATTTCGTAATGTATAAAAATACCGAATAACCATGTTGTACACCTGAAGCTAGTAAAATATTTTAAGTTCATTGGACTTCAATTTAAAAAAAGAAAAAAAAGAGCTTCTCTGAAATTGATAAGAAAGGCCAATAACCAAATAGAAAAATGAGTTCACAGAGAAGTGATTCGTAATAGAAAATGATTCATAATAGAAAATATACCCTCCTCCCAACTAATGGGCTCACGTGAGATACAATGATTTATTGGCGAAAACTTAGAAAGATGGGTAGAGAAGAGATACTTATGGATGTGCTATTGTTCAATCAGGTCTTGTGAAGATTCTTCATAATTTCCAGGTACCATCTTTTTTGTTCTGGTCCAGAACCTGCTCTTCATGTTCTTTTTCGCAAGCACGTCATTCCAGGCTAACTTCATATCTTCTACTGATGAGAAGAAGATGGTAATACAGATGGTAATGCTCACAATACCATGACTCTTGGGAATGTGCTTGTATTGAAACAACATAGAATTTCTTATCTCTGCAGTTTTCCAACACTATTTATTTAAGGCTGTTTCCATCATTACTCATGACACTTCAGTGTCCCTCCATTGTGCTATCCCGAGGCACTGATCCTCAGTGGCTACTTGAAAAGTTGTAACTTTGCTTTGTTGATGATGGCTATCAATGTAAGTCTCACCCAGAGCAAGCTGAAAACCGTGATCAATAATCTGTTTTTTTGGTCATATTAAATTTGTTGTTTGGAATTTTATAACACAAATGTAGAATAAGATATCTTCCAACCATGTCTTCTCTTGACTTTTCAGTCCATAATCACTGCAAGCCTAGAATGTGATATCTTTCAGTGTTGACCACACCTTTGCCTTCCTTACACCTGCCACCAGTAAGGACAGGTGAGGTGACTGCACAGAGCAAGAAGAGCAGTCTGATTCACTCAAAGAATGACCTTTCCTCATCCTGCCTGGCTTGGGAAAGCAACCAGAATCAGCCCAGAAAGTGTGGTGTTACCACATCCATCAGAGGCAAGAAAGGACATTGATTGGAGGGTCAGTTGGCACTGTGGAGCAATAGTCTGGAAAGCCCTCTGAGGAGATGGGCACGTCCATCCATAGAGGACTGCTTGGTACATAGTAGGAAGACTTGGGAGAGGGTGGGATACTGCCTAGGTACCAGAGTCAGGGGGTCAGGGAGCACAGTGGTTGGGAAAGTGAGTAACTATTATTTGCTGCAACCCCCACTTCTTTTGGGTGTTTTGGACCACAGGAAGCACCATAGCAGAAATACAGATGCAGGGGAGAGTGTGCACAGGCTGTGCACTTGACTCTAGCCAACAGGTGTAACGTTAACAGGACAGAGCCTTGAACTCATCCTTTGTCTGATATGAATGAGAGTCACCCCAAATGAGGGCTTCAGGACAAATCTGGAAGCCCAGTCTTGTGAAAAAATATAGCACCAACCAGCAGAAAAATCTGCTTGTCAGGCTGCTCTCCTGGAAGCAGGGTTGGGTCACAAGGTCCTGCTAAGACCCCATAGACATGAGTCCTAGAGCTCCCGGGAGTATGTGGTTGACCTCGTGCTTGAAGCAGAGCAGAGATCATCAAACTTTTTTGGTACAGGACTAGATAGTAAATATTTTAAGCTTTCAGGGTCATATCTCTGTTGTGACTTCTCAACTCTGCTTGTGCAGTGTGAAAATAGAAAATGAAGGCATGTAGCTACGTTCCACTAAAACTTGATTTACAGAAACAGCCAAAGGGCTGGATTTGGCCCTCGGTGTGAAGTTTGCTGGCTCCTGGGTACAGGGTTGGAGAGTGCGTTGAAGGGGACCAATTGGGGCTAGGTATTGCTGGGTGTGGACATGAACAAAGGGAAAGTGGGAAAGATGAAAAGCAATTCATATTATTTTTACAACATGGAGAATGTAGAAAAGGGCATTCTAGATTTAAAAAAACACCATTATGCAAGGGAGCAGATGAAAGAGCAGGGCAATGTGGGGAATGGCAAGTAGCTTGGTGCAGCTGGAGCACAGAGAGTCTGATAGGGTGTGACTGAAGGGTTTACTAGGTGCTACAAGTCTCTTGGGAGGATTAAATGAGAAAATAGACATGAAAATGTTTTTGCCAACTATAAAAATGTCATCATATTGTTTATTAACTTAAGGGCCTGATATGTTAAGCTTATGAATTTAGATTCCCCCACTCCCATAGGTATTTTGTTGCTTGGAGTCACACAGTGAGACTTACATTTTAGAAAGGTGACCTGATACTTTATGGAAGATAGCTTAGAGGGCTGGACTGAGACAGGGAGGCTGATGAAGGGGCTGTAACTTGAGCAAGAGGTGGTGTGATAGTTAATTTTATGTGTCATCTTGGCTGGACCACAGTGTTCAAACTTTATTCTGGATGTTTCTGTAAGATTATTTTTGGATGAAATTAACATTTAAATTGTTGGACCTTGAGTAAAACACGTTGTTGTCCAGAATGTGGGTGGGCCTCATCTGATCAGCTGAGGGCTTGAATAGAATACTGGCCCACCCTGCAGATTTGGGACTTGCCAGCCTCCCTAATATCATGAGCCAATTTCTTAAAATAAATCTCTCTATATATATACCTACATGTCTACTGGTTCTGTTTCTCTGGAGAACTCTCACTGGTACGGATGGTAGAACCTGCACCAGGGCAGTGTCTGTGGAGCTGGAAAGAGGGGTAAGAGTTAAAGAGCTAGTGAAGAGATTAAATTGGCATCATTTACTTCCATGCTGGGGGTGGGCAGAGAGGAAGTAAGAAAGGCCTCAATGGTGAATAGATGGGCTGCTGCATGACTTCTGATGCCATGTGTCAAGAGCAGAAGCCCAGCGCTGTTGACAATTGTGCCCAGGCCCCATCTAGAAATTGTGCACATGCCTGAAATAGAGGAAAGTGAGTGGGAGGTCATGGAAATCCCTACTAAGACAACGGAAGCTGCTGAGGGTGGGAGGAGAACAGGAAGTCTGTGAGAAGGGCTGGATCTTCTGATTTTCACTTCCTGTCCTGATTTGCTGGCTGGTCAGAGGAGAGTCCTGTGACCTGGTCACTCAGGAACATTACTGCTCTGCAGGTCAGCATTTCTGGCTCCACAAACTCAGCAAAGCCTATTTATTTGCCATGAATATCCTGGTAAGTGTCTTTGTCTTGATCAATGAAAGCTACTTAAATATACAATTCTACTGTCCACTGTTTCTATTCATGGTGTGGTTGCAATAGGATAAGAGCCAGCTACATGTTAGTGACCAGCCTTCTCTCCTCCGGCAAAGATGGGTTTGTTCCCCTAGCACAGTGGTTAAAGGCCAGGCTCTGGTTCAAACCTCACCTCTGCCATGAACCAGCTGCGTGACCTTGGACAAGCAGCTTCAATTTTCCGTGCCCCAGTTCCCTTTGTTGTGCCATTACCTTCTTCGTAAGCTTATTTGAGGTCTAATAAGTTAATACGGGTGAAGCCCTTGAAACAATCCCTGGCACAGCAGAAGCACCGTGTAAAGATTATGGCAGAGTGCTGAATGCACCAGGAGAGGTGAGCTCCAAACTGTGGACCTTCAGTCTCTTGGCAATTTGCCTTCTCCTTCTCCGTTTTCAGCCTTTGTTGGGTGGTCAGTGGTAGACCCAATATTGGATCCCCGGAATGCAGTCCAGAAAACGGATTTCAGAGGCCTGAGGTTCTGATGGGTAGGTGACATTTGAATCTCTAATTCCTGATCTTTCTTTGGGTCAGTTATTATTTCTGCAGAACTGGAACATTGTCATTCAAACAACTTTTGGCCCTTTCTATCGGTTATTTCAAGCAAATGATAAATTTCTCTTGAATAGCTGATGAACAGAAAGGGTGTGGTGAGTCAGCTTCTGGCTAGAACAGAGCCCACAGGTCAGGTATGGGCTGACCTACTGCACTTGCAGTTAGTGGGCATCACAGCATGAATGGGGAGATGGGAGTTAAGATTTCCAAACAATAGATGGGTTTTAGGAGAAAAAAAAATACAACCTTGGTTTATTGGTTTTTAGAGATATTTCTTTTGAAATGTAAACCAGGGCCTGGTTACAAAGGCAGAGTGGACAGGCTCTTACACATTAAGAATAGCAGGTGCCAGGAGATGTGTGTAGGGGTGTGAATGCACACACTATAAGCATTTGAAACGTAACCCGTGACCTTTGCAACAAAGAAAACTGCCATGTCACTCATGCTCCCAAAGTCTGACTTTGGTCCTATACAAAGAAATGAAGGGAGAATACCTTCTGGTGGCAAGATTACCTCTCCTATGTGAGTGGAGGGATGTTGTGGGTGCGGAGTCCTCCTTGCTGGCAGGTAACTAGGAATAGGAAATCAACCCAGAAGTAGCCACCAAAAATACCCCCATGCATCCAGCAGTGTGCTGGGTTGTGGGGATTCAGATGAAGTGGCGTGAGTATCCAGTGAGACTGAGAAGGCACAGCTAAGATCCATGAATCATTTTTAGAATAAAACTCTAAGTGATAAATGAGACTCGGGAAAAATGATACCTAAGAATTCAGAAAAAGGATAAAGCTTTAGAGAAGCTAGAGATGACTTCCTGGACGAGGGAAAGTAGGATGTGAACGTTGGAGCCCACTTTATGCAAAGTTTCGAGCATTTGCTTATTAGTAAAATTAACTGGTCAGGAGAAAACATTGCCTTTTTCTAAATGACTTCTCTGCACAATTGCAGGTTACACGGTGCCACCCATTGGTTGAAACTGGGATTGTAAATATTCTCCAAGTGCAGCTACGTGTAGAAGGGATTTTGATAGCAGTGGAGAATGTGAGGATCTATATTGCCTAAGCTGGAGTTTACACCAGTTCTAAATTAGTATTTGGAATAAAGGGAAAAAACCTCCACTCAATCACTGCATAAGCAGATTTAAAGTACCTGGCATATTTTACTGAGCGCATTACAGATGTGTATAAAGCAGCTGCAATGCATTTTTCTCCTTGGATCAAGGATAAAATGCTAATCGCTAGTGAAGTTTCTAGAGAGTATGTTAAATTGTTATCTTAGCAAATTTTCAGGCTAAATTCCTTTCCTTTCATCTCCCCTGTCTTTCAACAGCCACCTGTTCTGATTATATTAGAAGGGTGGAACTGAAAAGCTATTGATTTCCGATTGATCGGTTTTACAATATTTCTTGCAAGATCTCAGGATTGGTTTTGGCTTTGGATATCAGAATTTAGGCTACTTGAAAAACCATAAAAATGTTCCTGAACATGGTAGAAATTTCAAAATATGACATCTTGAGGAGAGGATATTGTGTGCTTTTATGCATGTGTGTGTGTTAAACACTGTGCCCCAAATTATGGTCATATTTTATTATTATTATTGTGAAAGGTTTATACATTCCCAATGCAGATCTTAAGCAATACCTCTGTAGTGTATATAAACATATTGGAAATCTAGCCTTGCAGGGACGTTTATAATTCTCGTTCAACAAAAACTACTAAAGTACCATTAATCTCTCCAGGCCCAAATCCTTAATTTTTCCTCCCCTTCCTTCCACACTGAACCTGTTCAACCAAAGCAGGGGATGGCAGCTATACGTACGCAACTGAAGCATAGATTTTGAATGTTTGGGAACATTTAACATTTAGGTTTTCAATCTCCTGATGAACAAAGTGATTGAAATTCTGACCTCATGGTGGCAAATGGGCATAATGCATGCTTGAAATCTACATGTGAGGTTATCTCATGAATTATTCTATTTGAGAATAAACTGAAAAAAAACCCCACAGATGTATTTCAAACTCGAATATGATGCTGGTATTCAAAAAGAGCAAACATACCACAGAACTAAAGAAACACTAGAAGAAACTGATCAAGATTTGGAAAGGTTACAGGACATGTATCTAGGCTTTCATTGGTATATACAGTCTACTCGTCTCTTTCTATTAGCTGTTTGTAAGTATATCAATATTATGGACTTAATTTTTTCCCTTATTTTGTCATTTTCTTGGAAAACTGACCTTAAAGGTTATTTTTGTTTTGTTTCATTTTAGAGTTAAACATTAAACCTCAGTGCAAAGGAATTTTCTCTTGGTCATGCCTGAATGGTTCAACATTATAGCTTATTATTTCTGTATTCTCCTATGCTTCAATACTTTGATTGTATGAGTCTATTTTAGAGGAAAGTACTACCACCTTTTTTGCCAAATGGGGCTGGCGAGAGCTGTAGCTCTGGAGTCAGGCAGGCAGACCTGGAATCAAATCCCAGGTGTTTCATGGAGGAGATGCCTAAGGCTGTCAGGACACCTCCACTCTCTAGACATCAGCTTCACGAATAATAAGAAAAATAGTCCCCTCTTTGCCGAGTTCCTCTGAGATTCAAGATTACATTTGTAAAATGCTTGGTAGAGAGAAATAATGGTAGTTAAAAAACAAAAACAAAAACAAAACCTTGAAATCCATACTTGTGAAAATATCAACTTGGTTCCTTTAAATCTGTGTTCAGTAAACATTGCTGAGAGATAACCTCAGAACTTTGTCCATATCTCAGGACATTTGCAATTTCTTCCTCTGATTGTAGTTATTTGGGTCTTTGTCTTATTATTTACTCTGACTGCAAACCTCCCACAGGCAAAGCCTGTGACTTCACCATCTTAGCATCCTTTACAGCATGGCTTCCTGGTTTTCCAATGTGTCATTTGCCAAATGCTGGTCCCAAAATATACTTCTTGGAAGAAAAATGTTCCATGATCTAATTAGTTTGCAAAATGTTGCATACGTGCTATGCCCCTCACACCCACCCCCCACCCCGCCAGAGCTTTTCAACTTGTATTAACTCATTGAATGTGCTGAAAAGCCCTACAAAAAAGAAATCCTAACTCTGTTTAATTCAACGTTTCTCAGTCTTATTAGACTATGGAGAACCACCTCTGCTTTTTAACAGCATCTATTAATTTTGGGGATAACACTTCTCTTAAGGTGGCCAATGCAGTGTCTGTAGAGCAGGCAGACAGTAAATACGCATAACCTTATGTTTCATACATTACATTTTATATACAATCTTCCTGTTCCTAACAGCGATATAATTTTGTCCATATTAAATAGGTCTGATTTTTCTCATTAGTTCAAGAACCCCTGGGCTTCTGGAAAGAAAACTGAGTTCTATATGCCAAATGTGCCAACTTAAATTAAAATGTTAATTAAAACAATAGCAACAATTGTAAAGACAATGGCAACTTCTTCTAAAAATGAATTGTGTTGGATGAAGCTAACTTTGAAAAGTGAGATTCCATTTGGTGATATATAAAACTATTAAAGTTAAACAAAATATCCCACTCTCAGCTCATAAATGTTAGAGTAGCATCTGCCCCTTCTCTTAGGGGAACAATAACAGATAAAGGTATTCCCATAAATGAGTTTTCCAGAAAGCAGAACCTTAGAATGCCAAACAGTAAAACTTAAAAAAAAACCTCAACTATGATAAAAATCTTTCCAAAAAATATTACACACTTCTCATCCTTATTATTAGCTCATAGAGAATATAATTTGACCCATTCTTGATAACACAGGAACAATGCCACACCACTCTCCTGGCCAAAATACAAGTATGTTCCTTCTCAAGAATACACAGCGAGGTGCTTAGAGCATCTTTCTTCCTTCTCTAAATGTCCCTACACTGCAGCTCTCTTATTTATTGTTATCAGCATCTTACTCTGCTGCCAAGTTGAATTTCTCAGAAGCTCTCCTCTCCTTGACATCTTTGCCTCACCAACTGGACCTTGTCCCCAACTGACCTCTAATCTGAAGATAATAGAGACGTCAAACAGTCTGTTAAATCAGAAGCCGTCTTTAGCAAGCATTTGTAAATAAATAAGTTAATGTGAATGTCTGGGAAAAGGCCTCATATCAATTACTATCAATTCTTATTAACACATTAACTTAACACTAAAATATCATGTTGTGGTAAGTTTGGGGTTCCATAAAAGCTTTGTCACTTTGTGATAGCTGTGTTCCCACCTCTAAGTCATACACTTATGACTTGATCCAGCCAACAGTTAATTGGTATTAATATGTGTCAGACCTTGGGACAAATGCTGGGTGTTAGTGGTTTCTGAGAAGGACTAATCGGTAGCACGTCTCTCTTCCTACCAAATTCTTAACTGACTGAAATTAAGAGTCAGGGCTCAAAACATCAGCTTTGTTGTTGGTGAGCCTAGATTGGAGGGCAGAGCTTAGATCTGCAGCCCTAACCTGGCTTCCTCTGCCTCAGCCCCTCCCCAACTGAATTTACCCTCTCAGCCCAGGAACTGCAGCCCCTCCCACCCCTCCACATAGGTAGCTACTCATCAGTTTATGTGGTTTTAGGCTAAAATAATAATAATTACCAATTAATGGGCAGCTGCCGGGAACTTAACGCGGTGCTAGGTTTTACATACACCATATCTACTTCTCATTGCCTGTGAGATATCTTTATAGAGGAAGAAATGAAGCCTGGGAAAGAAGTAATTTGTCCAAGCTCTGAAAATGAGTCAAATGTGGGGTTGGAATTTAAGTGTGATTTTACACGGTTCCGACACTCTCAGAGAGTGATCTAAGTCCCAGACTCAGGTTTCTCTACCGCAGTCTCCTTTGCACAGACCACACTCATCTCCACCTCGATGTCATTATTTTCACCTTCTACTCTTCGAGTGTTGTCCTATGCATACGTAATCCTCTGGCTCACTTAATGCAGCCATGAACTTCCAGTCGCTATTTTTACAAAGACTCACATAACTTAGCAGAGTCCCTCCCAGCACCCATTTGACTATTCAGAGAACATGATGGTGGCATAAGAAAAAATGTAAATGGTAGAGGGAAAAATCACATAGACACAACCACTAAACAAATAGAACACATTGCAGATGCACATCGAGGTCAAGTCCGATGAATCACCTACACTGGAGGGCTTTAGGATGTAGAAGTGGAGAAGATGGGTATCAAGAAGCATTTCTCTGCTAGGAGAGAGCTCCTGTTGGTGATTTTTAAGTTATTCCCTGAGTACCCTGATTTTCTATGGATGTGTCTTTCTCATTTCCGTAGCTACTATTACCATGTCTTGATTTTCTGCTTCTCTCTCATGTTTTTGAGCCCTAAAAGCATGCTCCGGAAGCCTCCTTACTTACAGCCCAGCTCTTAGTTAGTACTCCCTCTAGTGGCGGCTCAATGAATCTCCCATAATTACCCTTTGTTAATGAGATTTATCTGTATGGTGAAAATTACAGAAGAATTTTCACTTATGTACTCAATTTTCATATAGTCTCTATTTCTATCACTTTAATGACCAGAAAATAACTATAAAAGTGATCTAAAATTATTTATTAGCTATTGAAATTTCTACAATTATAAAAAGCAATTTCCCACTGGAAATTTAGTAGTCAGAATTTGAAGACAGAGTATCTCATTTGTTATGGTAGAGATTGTGTCCTCCCAAATTCATATGTTGATGTCCCAACCCCCAGAGCTTCATAATGTGACAGTATTTGGATGCAGGATATTCAAAGAGGTGATTACATTAAAATGAGACTATTAGGGTGGGTCCTAACCCAATATTTGTGGTGTCTTTTATAAGAAAAGGAAGAGATAACAGGGATATGCAGACATAGAGGGACTGCCATGTGAAGAAGCAGCAAAAGGGTGGCCATCTGTAAGCCAAGGAGAGGAGCCTACGGAGAAACCAAACCTGCCTACACCTTGATCTTGAAAAGGTTTCCTTTTGCCTCTGGTATGCTAGTAGGAAGCCAAACTAGAATTGACCTTGAGAATTCTTTGCAATCCCTTGGGGGATCCTTCCTGAGAATGAGGCTAGCGTAATGAAAGCTGAACTGAGGGACAGATTTCTGAGATATAATTTGAGCGCCTGGATTCAGTAATGTGTAAATCTTCACTCAGATTTTTTCCATTTCAAGAGCCCATAGAGCTTTCTATTGAATGACATCAGTTGCCATTGAGTTTCTAACACCAAACCCCAAAATGACCTCATTAATACCACTCTGACAGATTTTGTAAACTGTAATTCATACTAGCTAATTTTATTTCTATTTAGTTTATGCACATCCCAGAGGTGAAGCACGAATGTTTTCATTTATGCACGCATTCTCATTAATAAGCAGGGATGACACTGCTATGTAGCTGTAGGCCAGCTGGATGCCTACTAGGCATTTTGGATTAACATGATCCAAGCAGGATTCCCAACTGCTACCCCCAACTGACTCCTTCCTCTAGTATCTCGATAAATGACATTTGTGTTCACCTAGATGCTCAAGTACCACCTGAGGGTCATTACTTATTTTTCCTTTATCCTTATGCCTCACATCTAATCTACTAGCAAATCCTTGTCAGCTCATCTCCAAAGCATATTCCAAATCCTCCTTCCTTCAAGTCTTCCTCCTCTCTTGCTTGCACACCTGGAAAATCCAAATGCTCTTTCTGCTGTCATGGTGTGGTGTGTTCTATACACAGAACAATCCCTGTGATCTCTTAATATACACATCAGGGCAGAGGTGACTTCCTGCCCAGAATCTTCCAAAGACTTCTCATTGCCTTGAAGATAAAATCCAGATTCTTTACCACATTTGCAATGTCTCACATGATGTGACACCTAATTATATCTCCAAATCCATCTTAGGCCACTTCCTCCCCTGCCTGTTATGTGCATCAATGTGCTACCTGGTTCTCGAGGGCTTATTCAAAAGTTGTTATGACATGTCAAAAGCAAACATCTAAAAGAATGCATAACTGCTCAACGTGGTCTATTTTTCACCTGATGTCATCTCCGCTGGAAGTTTCCAGAAATCAAGGATGATTTGTACAACCTTTCACAGATCCTTAAGATCCTCTATTTTATTTCAGCAGATACTAAACAATATCTATAGTGAGACATGAGCATCTTATTATAGCCATTGTTCAGAGATGCACAATGAAGCTAATGATAATGTGCATCAAAGTGATCATGAGTGACTTTCCTGGTAGTGGGTAGTTATGCACCCGCCTGCCCGTGCAAGGGACATGGGTTCGAGCCCTGGTCCAGGAAGATCCCACATACTGGGAGCAACTAAGCCCAACTACTGAGCCTGTGCTCCAGAGCCCACAAGCCACAACTACTGAGCCTGTGTGCCACAACTACTGAAGCCTGCATGCCTAGAGGCTGGGCTCTGTAACAAAAGAAGCCACTGCAATGAGAAGCCCAAGGACTGCAATGTAGAGTAGCCCCCGCTCACTGCAACTAGAGATAGCCTATGTGCAGCAATGAAGACCCAACGCAACCAAAAATAAATAAATAAATAAGTAAAATTTTAAAAAGTGATCATGATTAGTAAACGACCAGTGCCAAAACTGGCCTATTATGTCTGCTTCATTGACTTTTCTTCTGTTATTTTAATTTTCTTGTCAAACTTTAATTTTTATGTTTTATAAATAAAACATTTTTGTTTTTAAAAAGTAGAGGCATTTATCCTTCAAGTCTCTTGGTTCTCTTGGCTAAATAATGCATTTTGAACCTTTAACTTTCTTTTGTTACTTTCCGGTAATAATTAGATTGGGGCCAGAATGACACTGTCCCTAAAATCTTTTATCAGAGTGAAAAATGTCAAAACGTTAAATAAGGAATTTCTTTCAAGAGCTGCATGAACAAAGTGTAAGATGACAATGCACAGACATGCCTGGCCTGTATAGGCAGAAAGTGGCCTGCTCTGCTCAGGGGGGCAAATGTGTAAGGAGTTCTGTACCAATGAATATTTACACAGAAGACTTCAATAAAGGAACTTGTAAAAATCAGAACAAGTCAACCATCCTTCCTATTACAATGAATCTTGCAATGGCTTCTTAGGAATGCACTTCTATGGCGATTGTTGGATGCAAACCAGCTATGTGTCCTGGTACATTTCTACACACTTGGAGACTTACTGCCTCAAGGCTCAAGGCTCATTACAGAAGCACAATAACAAAAAGCAGGCAGGGAAGGGGAGTTTTTCTAGGAGGCACTCGCCATCCAGGTGCTTGCTGTCTTTCCTGACTTGTACCTGCCTGCTCTGGAAGGAGACCCTGTTTAAACATATATTTGTTTAAATATTTATATAGTAAATAAATAAATACATATATACATATAAAACCCTGCCAGATCAAGTGCACATTAGCGAGCAAAATGCCTGCAGCCGGCCACTTAGAAAAGCAAACTGTTTACCACAGAGTTTGATAAATGTAAGCCATATATGCTCAGTGTACGATTGTTTCTTTTTTCTTCACCATTGAAAACTCCGAGACAAATGAAAATATTTTGACATCGTATATATCAACTTTACGGTGGCTACAAGTCTTAATCGCCTGAGTCAGTGACATAGGGAAAAATGGGGCTTGTAAAGGATATACTGGCAGGCCATAAACTAACTGGGCTTCTGGGGAGTCCTGTGGTTAGGAAGAAGAAGAGCCCTTCCACTCCCTCCTCACTGCAGAGCAAGGCGGAAAGGCAGGCAGGCAGCCCCAGTCCACACACGGAGGCACCCAGCCCAGAGTGGTAGAAGGCTGCATACCAGGGAAGATGGAGGGGTCCAGGCTGGTGGTTTACTCGGCAGGGTCGTGGTGAGAAAATGATAAGGGAGGCAGGTAAGAGGCTGTCACTAGATTATAAATCACTGGTCTAAGGGATTCTGATTTATTCCTCTCGGTACCTGCCTGTGTCTTCTTTACTGACAGAGTAGCAAGGCTAGATGGGATGCTCTGATTGGCAAGGATCTTAACAAACTATCAGAGAGGCTACTGCTAAGCTGGTGCTGGGAGAGGTCAGTAAGGGCATCAGTCTCCCTTGACCTTGCATTTACTGATTTCCATTTTTCTTCCAGTCAGATTTCAAAATATGTCATTTCACTATATTTTGAAGACCTTGTGGAACAATGAAAAACACATGTGCTGTACAGTTTGGGATTTAAGTTCTGACTCCATTACTTATCAACTCTTTACTAACTCTCAAGTGAACGGGGGCAGCCCACTTAAACTCTCTGAATTTTAGCTTCTAATCTATAAAATTTCTGTTTCAGAGGATTTATTAACTACTCATTAAACATTAATTGAACGCCCACTGTGTGTCAGACATCATGTCCTAGGGTACTGGTGAGGTAGGAGATAGATGGGTCCTAGGTTAGACATTTACAACTGGCCTCCAGTTGTACCCTTGACAGAGACAGGGTACCCTTTACAGAGACAGGGTAAATAGCCAAGCTTTGCCTCTTGTGGATTCCTTAAGATAACAGTCATGGCAAGAACAAAGAGGGGAAAAACCTTGTTTGAGTAAAGGATCAAGGGATCTCCGATCCCCACCTCCTTGGGGCAAGGGAGACACTGCACATGTGCAGAAAGGCTCTGTGGGGGTCAAAAGTCAGAGGACCACGCCAGGCCTTAACGATCTTGTTTCCCCAGAATCCTTTGTTTTGAGATCTGTCTTGGCTGAGACGAGTGTGCACACCTAAGGGGAGGGTTCTGAGACAAATTAGCTGGGGGAGTGGGAAGGGGGGTATAAAACAAGATGACTGGCCAGAAGGAAGACAAAGACTCAGAAAACTGCCCCTTCATAAAGAATTTAAACTTCCCAAAGGCGAGACTCTCTGAGTTTGCCAGTGCATCTTTCTGCATGTACATTGCTTTTCCAATAAACTTTTTACTTTTCTCCTTACCTTCTGCTTCCTCTCCTGAATTCATCCTTGACAAGGCAGGCAAGAACTAGGGATCCAGGTCCTAGCCGCTGGCCCCTGTGGGAAAGTGATTAGGATGCCCGGTCCAGGAACTAAGGTCTTGCTTCCAGCTACCACTCGCAGTTGCTTGCTGCAAGCTGCCTTGCACTGCTGCGTGTGTCTGAAATCCCCGGGACCCACCATCCTCAGAGTTTATAGACTAGTAAGGGAGAGAGACATTAATCAAATAATTAATCAAATAATTTATGGCTGTGCAGGTTGTGCACTGCACAACTCCAGGGGGAGCCATTCACATTGTAGTCCATATGAATGGAGGAGTTGGGCTGTATATAACCTGTATGACAGCACATGATAAGCACTCTGAGAGAAAGGAAACCAGATCTACTAGAGAATATCAAAAGGATAATTAGGGACTTCCCTGGTGGCGCAATGCTTAAGAATACGCCTGCCAATGCAGGGGACACAGGTTTGATCCCTGGTGTGGGAAGATCCCACTTGCTGCGGAACAACTAAGCCCATGTGCCACAACTACTGAGCCCACACACCTAGAGCCCGTGCTCCGCAACAAGAAAAGCCACAGTACTGAGAAGCCTGTGTACTGCAATGAACTGTAACCCCCACTCACCACAACTACAGAAAGCCCACAAGGCAACGAAGACCCAACACAGCCAATAAATAAATAAGTAAATAAAGAAATAAGTAAAAATTTAAAAAAATAAAATAATATCCCCATTCAACATCTTAAATCATGCTGGACACATAGTTGTTGCTAAACACACACTTAAAAAAAAAAAGGACGATTAATTTAGACTCATGAGTTGGAAAATACTTCTGCCAGGAAGTACTACTTAAGCTGAGATGCAAAATAAGTAGTAGTTTCATGTCTAGAACTGGGCCGGACCTATTATATCATCTACAATATATTTTCATTAT
This sequence comes from Hippopotamus amphibius kiboko, assembly GCF_030028045.1. Taxonomy (NCBI): domain Eukaryota; kingdom Metazoa; phylum Chordata; class Mammalia; order Artiodactyla; family Hippopotamidae; genus Hippopotamus; species Hippopotamus amphibius. The sequence continues at coordinate 135,631,748 of NC_080192.1, read as the reverse complement.
GTGTGCATTCCTTCTCCTGAAGGCATCTCTGTTGGGCCTTATAGATTCCTGAGTGAGGCAGTCTCAAGATCTAGAAAGGGCCTGCAACAGAAGGTAAGTTATCAGAGAAGGAACTCAAGCACAGAATAAATTCCACCTTTTGATGTCAGGATGGATTTTGAACCATGGTTGAGTTAAAATTCAGACCTAGTGGCTCCAGTTTGGAATAAAGCCTGCAGATAAAGGATGATACACAGCAAGGCCTGGTGCTGGTAACATTGTTACTGTTACTAATGCCATTTCTGCCCCTGGATTCTTCCTGCTGATGCTCTCAACCCAGGCTTTGGGAAGCAGGTTTATGAAATGGAACTAAGATTCACAGTCCTCCTGGTGCTCTCCGCTGACCTCTACCTTGGGTCTCAGAGCATGGGAAGGGGCCAAGGTAGGAGAGGATGAGGGGATGAGGGGAAGGAGGACCTCCATTGAAGCAGGGATCACAGTGGGAACTGAGCATCACGGAGAAGGGTCTTGTAGCTAGGGCCTGCTGATGACAGATTACCTTCCCAAGGCTGCAGTAAAGACCTTGCCAGCGAGCCCCAGGCTCAGAAGGGAGAGAAGTCTCATTCTTCACTGTTACCTTTGTGGGTTACCGGCAAGCTCAGTTTCTCACCCTCGCCTGAATAGGTCATCACCTTCCCACATCACGTCTTTGTTCATATTGTGATTTCAGGTTCAATTCTGGGTGCACACTTTTGTTGGCCCCTCCAGGCTCAATCTCTAACCTTCTCAATCCTGCATGGACTTCATGAATGGGTTCCCTTGTCCTTTGGCTTCCTGATGGGTTTGACCAATATGGACACACCCCTTCAGGAGATTAGAGAGAGGAGAGCACAGTTAGACTGCATTTCTGACTCTCATCCTGCAACCTCACCTCAGGCTGGCTGTGTCCCTTGACTAGTGGTCACTGTTCCTTTCCAGATGTCCAACAGCGTATGACTATCTCCTTCTGTGTTTTGGTAATTACACATTCTTTCCAGCTGGGTATTGGAAAGAATGCAGCCTCCACCAGCCCTGGGTTACTGCACTCTCCCCTGGGCTACTGCACTCTCCCCTGGGCTACTCTGGTTTTTCTCACCCATACCTTCGGAAAGAGCCCCTTTGAAATACACTCTCCTGCAATTATGCCATGTGACAGTTTTGTCCGCTCCCTGTTGGGAGTTTGACTGATAAACATGGCCTTCCGCATCCTCCCTTACTGATGAACTGCAACAAGTATTTCAAATTCTAACTCAAATGCTGCCTTCTTCCTAGACCACTTCCTACCACTGCATCTCAGCACCACACACAGAATTATTCAGCCAACACTCTGACCACAACACCTATGCCCCCCTCTTATCAGCTTCTATGGGAGTTATTTGTTGCACATCTGGCTTACCCCTCCCTTTCCACACCAGACTATGAGTTCTTCCGGACAGGAGTGTTTTGTACTTAACTTCCTGTTCCTTTTGTGAGTGTGCTGAGGCCAACCGCGGGAAGCTGGCAAGGGTCCGCGTAACTTTTTATAGAACACGTCCTCTTCCTAGAATTGCTGCTGGTGATATTTATTCTCTACAAGACCCTGTGGGTGGGTTTTCTAACTCAGTTGAGACCCTTCACGTGCTGCTATCCACACAATCAGGGAGCCAGAGGAGGTGAACTGGTTTGCTGGGACTTGAGGAAAACATCTGCCCTAATTTACGTTATGATTGGTGAAACCAATCAAGTCATGTTGTATCAACTGCTGTGCATTAAGAATCTACTGTGTGCTAGGAACTGCATTCACCCTGGTAGGATGCCATGGCTTTCAGATTAGAGTTTTAGAAGGTTTACAAAGAGCTTTGGAGAAAATGTGAGCAGAGGGAAAACACAGGTTTCTCTTTATTTTGAAGCTTATATGCAATACTTGCTGTTCCCTCATGAGCTTGGGCAATAATAGCAGCTCAAGAAGTCACAGAATCTCTCCTCCTTCCTCCCTTACTTCCTTTCTTTATCCTTCCTGGAAGCAGATGTCTCTAGCCCAAAATGCCAAAGTTTTATAGCAAATAAAAGTCGTCTTCATCAGAATTTTCTTACGACAAGCAAAGATGTAGGAAGCCAAGTATGACTCATACTAAGTTTTTAAATAATGATTTAACTTAGTTGTGATTGGGAATCTAGGACTTGTAGGATTCTCCATTGTATTAAAGGCACCTGGGGCAGTGGGGTGGCAGTTTAAGGCCCAACACTCCTTGGTCACCATCTCCTTCTGTCTTTCATCATCTTTTCCTGTTCTTGAGGGACCCCAGTGGAGACTGACCAGTCTGCACAGTTTGAATCCTCTTGGTGGCCACACATGTCCCAAGGAACTGCTTAGGTCACTGCATCCATGGACTCAGAGTAACTGGTCCAAAGACAGGGCTGCAAGCCTCCAGAGCAGAAGCTCACGTCTCTGCTGACTCTTCACTGGCAGAAGCACAGTGAATGTCTTCATTTATTTTCTCTGGGTGTTTCCTTGTAAATTTCACTCATCTTTCTTCTTTGGATTTTTTGATTAAAAATGCAGTCGGCGGAACAGTTTGATGTCCAAGCAAAGATGCTGTTTGTGAGGCATTTTTCTTTTTTGGAGTAGTTGGAGTAGAAAATTCTTTTATGCTTGAAAACCTTTCTCTTGTTGATTTCACTGTGAATGTAAAGTGGGAGCTGACAGAATGTATTAACCTTTCTGTTCCATGCTACTTCGTCTGCATCACTCTTAGTCCCTACACACTGGTTTGGATTCCACAGGCGCAAAGAAACAGCAGCATCTGGGCGCTCCAGACGCAGAATAGCAGGGGGCCCAGGTGAGGGACGCCTTGCTCTCCTTGCCAAAGGGTGCCTGCTTTGCACGTGGTGACTCTAGGGGTTGAAAAGTGACAGGGTACAAACACTTTCAGAGGGGCTACAGGGATGTGGAGCAGATTCACATCTCTAAATCCACTTGTCTCCATAGCAGTCCCACTCCAAGCTAAGTCAGACAAGTAAATATTATTAATAGACTTGAAAATCATTTGTTGTGAACGTACTATGTGCCTGGCACCATGTTAAGCACCATGGAATTCATAATTACTGTCCTTAAGAAGCTCCAATGTACTGGGGAGGCAGATGAACACGCCAAGTAGCACAGGACGTGACAGGAGCAAAGATGAAGGAGAGTCTTCTGTATCTGGGTTTAAGAGATGCTCCAGTCCAAATTCTACACACTGACGGCAGGGCTGCTGGGAGAACAAGGTAGATGAGGGCAGTCAGATGTTGTTGTCTTATTAGGCA